>NW_020949753.1:7838099-8079098 GCF_900497805.2 Vombatus ursinus | reverse complement strand
ATTATTATTATTATTATTATTATTATTATTATTATTATTATTATTATGTTAGGCAATAGGGTTAAGTGACTTGCCAGGGTCACATAGCTAGTAAGTGTTATGTGTCTGAGGCCGGATTTGAACTCAGGTCCTCCTGACTCCAGGGCTGGTGCTCTCTCCACTGCGCCACCTAGCTGCTCCCCTAATTATTTCTTTTGATTAGGACTATTATTGCTATTGCTCTCCTTGAGGTCATGATTGCTACTGCTGTCTTTTTTACTTCAACAGAAGCTTAATAAATTTTACTCCAGTCCTTTATTTTTAACTGTATCTTTCTCTTTCGAGTATATTTTGTGTAAACAATATATTGTTGGATTCTGGTTTCTAATCCATTCTTCTATACTTTTATTTTTTTATGGGTGGGTTCATCCCATTTAATAGCTATGAGTGTTAAGTATGTATTTCCATCCATCCTATTTTTATGCTTTTCCTTCTTTTCATTTCCCACTCCCCTTTAAAAGTTTGTTTTGCTTCTAACTAATCTCTCCCTTATTCCTCTTCCCCTTTCTCCTACCTTTTCCCTTAACCTCTTTCCCTCTTGTTTCCCTGTTGGGTAAAGTGTGGTTCTGTACCCAACTCTGTGTGTGTGTGTGTGTGTGTGTGTGTGTGTGTGTGTGTGTGTGTATTCTTCTCCCCTTTGATTAATTCAAATGAGAGTAAGGTCCAAGAGACACCTGTTCCCTGCCCTTGAGGCACAGAATTCTATTTGAGCATTCCATTTCTCTGTGATAATTCTCCCCATTCTTTTCCCTTCCTCCCCTTCTAATGTATTCCTCTTTTCCTCCCTTTCCATTCTTCTTTTAATATCATCAAAATATAACACAATCACACACAGCCTTGTATTTAATTAGAACCCTTCTATGACCCCCTGACAATGATGGAACTCTGAGGAAATACATATATCACCTCCTCATATATATATATATATATAGGGAATATAAGAATATAAATAATTTAACAGTGTTTTGTCCCTTATGAATGCTCACTCATGTTTATTTTTTAATACTTCTTTTGACTTCTGAGTTTGCAAATTTTCCACTCACTTCAGTCTTAATCAGGAATACTTTGAAGTTCTCTTTTTCACTAGAGGTCCATTTCCCACTCCCCCACTCCCGCCCTTGCAGGATAAAACCCAGTTTTGCTGGGCAAGATATTTTTGGTTGTAAGCCTAGATATTTGGCATTTTGGAGAATCACATTTTAGCTCTGCACTCTTTAAAGTGGTAGATGTGAAATCTTATGCAATCCTAAATGTGGTACCTCAGTACTTGAATTCTTGGGATTTTTTGGTTTGTTTTTCGGGTTTTTGTTTGTTTGTTTTTTTTATGGCTGCTTGCAGTATTTTTTCCTTGGCCCGAGAGCTTTGGATGTTGACTATTATATTCCTAGGAGTTTTCATTTTGGGGTTTCTTTCAGGAGGTGATTCTTTCAATTTCTACTTTGCTTTCTTTTTTTATGTTAGCTTAACTTAATTTTAATTTAGTTTGCCTTCCAGTGCTAATAGTAGTTTTCTTTAAATTTAAATTTAAGTGTAAATCTTTAAAAATATCTTAAAAGATGATACTTAAATGATCTCTTCTGTTTTCTAGGTCAGTTGCTTTTAAAAGCTATGAGATTTTTTTTTAGTTTTTCAATTTAAAAAAGTCTTAATGTCTCATGTAGTCTTTTGCTTCTATTTGGTGAATTCTTTCTTGGGTAAGGTTTTATACCTCTTGTTCCACACTATTAATTTTCTTTTTATATCTTTCTTCCATGGTTCTTGTTTCTTTTCTCATTTTTTCTCTTACCACTCTTATTTGGTTTTCTAAATAATTTTTATCTCTACTTTTTCTAAACTCTTGTTTTATCTTCTCCAGAAATTCTGTTTGGATTTGTGGCCAGGCTGAATTTTTCTTTGAGGCTTTGCTTGTAGATGTTTTTCAGTCATTCTCTTCTCTTGGGTTTTTGTCTTGATTTTCTCTATTACCATACTAGCTCTCTATATTGAGATTCTTTTTATTTCTTCATTCTTCCAGTCTACTTCTTGACTTTGGACTATATGTGAGGGCTAGACTCTGCACACTTCTGAGGGGAATGCCTAGGCTGAACTTCTGTCCTCTTGCATCCTGCTGCTTTCGCATTTCAAGCTTTCACATCTGTAAACTTCCAGTGCTCCCAAAGTGACATGATCTGGGATGATCTTTTCACTGCCCTCCTGGTATGAGCTCTGCAAGTTCCTGAGCTAAGTTTGTCCCTGATTGTAAGTTTCAGTAGACTGTTACTAGATTCAGCATCTTGAAGGCCTGGCAGGTTGAGAGGGGATGAACTATGGGCTTCTCTTTAGTCTGGGATTTCTGCCATGATTATTCCATTGCAAGTTTCAGCATTGGCTTGAGGCTAGACTTGAATCCTTGCTCGGCTTTGGGGACCAGAGCCGCACAGCTACTGTTTGCTTGTGAACTTATTTCTTGGTTAGTTCACAGTTGAGATGCATGATTGAGTTTATTTTTTATTCTTCCTTGGGAAGTCTTTTCCAATGACTGATTTTTTTTTCTTTTTAACTAGTACAAAATAATTTTAATGATAAAATAAAGGGATTGTGCCTGGATATGTGATTTTATTGATATTAGAGCTACTCAGATGAGGAAACTCCCTCTACCAATTCAGGTCAATATTCTTTGCAACTTATAGTCTTAGTGACTTGCCTAGAGTCACATAGTTAGTATGTTTCAAAAGGCAAGACTTGACCCAGGTGTTTCTGGCTCTATCATTCTCTATCCACTACAACATGGAGCTTTGTAGTCTACAGTCTGGAAATGCTTGTTTCTCTTTCTTCCTAACTTTTCATTATTTCCTTTGATATTATAGATCTTTTATTCTTCCATATAGTTTTCATTCTTATTTATTTATTCTTATTTCATTCTTACGTAAAACAGATGTCAAACATACGGGCCACATGCAGCCCACAACACTCCCTAGTGGAGCCCAAACTCCATCAAATTGTAATTGAGAAATATTTAACAAAATAAACAAAAAATACAGTAAAATACAGATAATACTAATATATGGTTTTCTAAGCCAATATGAGGCCTGCAAGGAACCTTATGTATAACTTTGTGGTCCTTGTTTCTATTTGAATTTGACACTAGCTGGAAAATATTGCTTTGCTAATTTTGTTGGTGCAAGTCTGTAACAATAAATTAATTTTGGTAGTACTGCCATTTTTACCATGTTGGCCCAGCATAGCCATGAGCACTGAATATTGCTTGATTTAGTTAACTTGTTCATAAGTTGTTCCTAAGGAACATTTTGTAATTATACAAGTAGCAAGTATTCTTTGGCAGATTGCTTCCAAGATATTTTATTCATTTTCTAGTTCTGTTGATCCCTTCTGGGTTTTTGTTATTGCACCCTGCTCTGGCCTTACTTCCCCACAACACACTTAAACTGGCAGGTTGGGTTCCTAGAGGGATAATTGCCATCCTGGGTTCTAGATTCTAGGTTCTTAGGTCACCTATGGGTGACCACAACTAACACTGTAGTCTCAGAACCCAAATCAGTGTGATCCACATTAACAGTCACCCAAGAGATTCAATTAGCTCCTTAAAAAAAAGACATTTACTCAAGTGGCATGGCAAGAATAGTAGTTAGAACATATTGCAATCCCCCCTCCAAAAAAAATCCACCCAAGACGCAGAGTCTAAGAGGGGAGAAAGCAGGCATAACCTTAAAGTCTTAAAGTACAATGTTGGTATGGCACATATATAGGGGACGCAAGTCATTAAGGTGATTCACAACAGCAGAATTGCAGGGTCTCAAACATCCTTTCTTTGTCTGGAGAGTCTCCTAAAAGTTCTCTACTGAATAGGGTGTTTATGCCACTGACAGAGCAGTCACTGCTGCTAGGCTGGGCTGACAATCACAGAGAACAGATGGATGAGTGAACCAGCTGGGCTTGCTCCTTGAAGGGCGTGGTGTTTGTTCGCTGTGTTGGAATGGGCTGGTCACTCAGTTGGTTTGGAAATCATACAAAAACAAGTTTACTCTGTCCAAATGCTGATCAAAATCAGGCAGCTTTCATTTGTACTCAAGACTAATGAGGTATTTCTTCACCTCTCAAGGATATAGCATGTTCTTCCACACTTGGTCCAATCTAACACATCTATTTCCTTTAGTTTTATTTCTCTCCATCAGTCTTGGATTGCCCACCAAGTTACAAACATGAAGACCCTTTACCCTTTTTTGCCGAGTGACACTGAATGATATTGGCATACATGAATCATGCTGTCCTACTACTGTCAAATTACTTTTCTAGTCTGAAGCATCCTTGCTAAATGACGTCAAGTTCTGGAATCTCTAAACTCTGGACAATTCCAAAAGTTGTGCCTTTAAGATTTTCTAGGAGTCTATCTGGTTTCTGATCTGGCCAGAAACTCTGAGGGTCTTCCCCTCCCTGACTAATTCTTTTGTGAAGGCAAAGTAAACCATCTTTTACCTCAATTTTTACCTAGTCTCTAACTACTGAATGGGTGTTGCCTCAGACAAACTGAGACCTGGGAAAGAACTTAACTTAAAAAGGCCAAGGTTTCCTCCTGGATCCTGGGCCATTGCCAACTGTTCTGACCTATGTCTTGCCACTGGACTCTAATGGCTCTGGAGGAGAGAATAAGGCTTATGACTTTGCACAGCTCTGTCCCACTTAAATACGATTCACTTGTAAGTCAAGACATCACCCTCCTAATGTCATTGGTCCTTTTCAAGAAAGAAGGATGAACAACAAGGAGTCCACCTTTTTTTCCCTTTCACATTCCTGCCAACACCCTGGTGCATTGGTCGTGTTTCTGAATCAGATGTCCCATGTTTCTTCTCTGAGGGGATGTGGCTTGGGCTTTCCTGAGAAAAATCTTCACATTGGCCTGTGATGCCACCACAGTGAAATACAATCTGACATGAAGCATAGAGGCCTAAGAGCCTCTGCAGTCATATCCTTAGCACTTGAGCTGACTTTTTTTTTCCAGGTCAGTCCTGGGAATATCTATCCCCAGATATTGCCTCTGATTATCACACCCACTATGCAGTATTATCTCATTCTCTGTGAAAGTCATGATCATCAGTTACAATGTACCTTCTGAAACTCCATTATTGCCAGGAATTTTTGAGGGTTCACATTCTTGGGTAACTCTCAGAAGAAAGGCATCTTGTCATTTTCCTCCTATTGCATAACCAGTACTTCACTTCTCCCCAAAGTTTCAATTGCATCTTACAAAATGCTCTCAATATCCTCTCAAGTGTCATAGTACTCTTCTATCCAGGAGTCCTCCGGGCAGCTGAAGCTGCATTGCTAGAGGTCAGAGCTCAAGGGATGCAGTATTCACATTGCTTATATCAGTCTCTATATTTGTAATGGACATAATGCAACAGATATTATACTTTAGCATCCAAATGAGCAAAAGTCATCTTGTAGGAACTGGTCTAACTTATAAGGGAAACACACCAGAAAAGAGGCTGCCCAATTACATCCCAGAACAAAAGAAAAATGCTACTTTTTCTCTAGGGGATTCCTGAATAGCTGAGGAATCCACAGAGAGAGCACCCAAAAACATCCCACAAAAGTTCCCACACTACAGGATCTATGTGATCACCTCCCTGTCTTGCCCAGATTAGATCCCCTGAGGGATGACTAGTCCCTCTAGTAACATGGGTGACCATTCCTACTGCTATAGTTCATGACCTCAAACCATCGTGTTTGCCATTAATAATCAGCCAGTAGACTCAATTAATCCTTCCTTTTTTTAGATTAATTTATTCAAATGGAAAAATAAAAACAGAAGTTAGAGACTATCTCTGCCAAAACCTGGGGTTTTCTAACCCACAAAGACACAGAGTGAAGGAGTACAGGGAACGAAGAGTGGGCCCAAGCTTAACGTATAATGGTAATGAGGCATATTGTAGCACAAATAGTCAAGGCAACTCCAACTGTGATTCTACAGGGCCCAGCTGCCTTTTCTTTGTTTGGTGAGTCCTCTTGAAGTTCCCTTTGAACTGAGGCATTGATGTTGGCAATGAATGTGACCTCAGCTGCTAGGCTTATATTATATGGCTCTCCAAAAACACGGATTCTCAGCAACAGTGGCTCAGCTGGACCTGCTCCCGGCAGTACAGGGCTGGCGCTTCTGCTAGAGAAGAACAATGGCTTCTGGGGGCTCGTCACAGGCATTAGGATGGACAAGTTGATCTGTTGGACTCCCTGGGTTGGCTCTTCAATAGGCCTTGCAGCTTTAGGCTTGGAAGGGTGTGAAAATCTACTCTTTCAGCTCAAATGCTACCAAACTCTTTCAGAAGATAGAGACCTTTGGATCAGTGTTGGAAGAAGCTTCTCTAATTCAGTCTTCCAGGAATGGGGTGGGAAAGGTATTCCCTCTGTCCTTCCTCCCGTTTGACAATTCTTCTGTCAGGTTCCCTCAGTGCAGCCAGATTTATGATTACCATTTCCCAGATTCTTGCTGGGTCTTAAGTGAAAGGAGTGGCTGGAAATGAAAGGACTGAAGTAATTTGTGCCCAGACATAAGTTAATTGCCTTTTTCATATGCAAATGAAGTCCAGAATCCCTTCCAACTGGTAGGATGCTTCCTTTATATCTGAATGGGGCCCACACTTAGATTTCATTTTCTTTGTCTTTTCCTCTTATGACCTTCAACCTTGCTAAAGTCTAAACAGAGCTCACTCGTTATATAGAAATGTTCTTGTTTTTTTCTGAGGATATTTTATATCCCAATTCTTTACTAAAATTGCTAATTATTCAGTGGATAGAGCACCAGCCCTGGAGTCAGGAGGACCTGAGCTCAAATCTAGCCTCAGACACTTGACACTTACTAGCTATGTGACCCTGGGCAAGTCACTTAACCCCAACTGCCAAAACAAAAACAAACAAACAAAAATTGCTAATTATTTCAACTAGCTACTGATCTCCTAGAATTCTCTAAGTAAACCATAATGTTATCAGAAAATGGGAAAATGTATGTCCTCTCTTTGCCTATCTTGATGCTATTTTAATACTTCCACAAAGATGTCAAATAATACTAGGAAAAGTGGGCATCCTTGCCTTATCCCTCTATTTATTGGGAAAGCTTCTAGTGTTTCTCCAATTGTCTCTATCCCACAAAAGCCTATTCCTTTTTCTACCCAAGCACTGTGCCTCCCCCATACTTTGTTGGTTTTTCATATTTAAATGTTTTCTTTGTTTTTCTGGTTTGTTTGGGGTTTTCTTTTCTAGCTAGAGGTTTTATATAGTTTACTTTTTGTTACATTAAAGAAATATTAATCTCTGACTTTATGAATTTGATGGTGAGGGTTAAAGGATGGGGTGTTATACTTCATTGAAGTTTTTTTTTCTGATTGATTGATATAATCATGTCATTTTGGATGTTTTCTTTTCCATTTTATTTTATTAATTATTTTCCTGATGTTAAATTATCCTTGCATAACCCCACTGTAAATCCAACTTCATTGCAATAAATGATTTTTTTGGATAAATTGTTATAGTCTTTTTGCTAAGATTTTGTTTAAAGTTTTTAATTGCTATTCTCTCATAACATTTGATCTATAATTTTCTCTGTTTAATTCTTCTCTGGTTTAGATGCTGTTGTTGTTGATGTTCAGTCACGTCTGACTCTTCATGACCCCATGGAACATGTTATCCATAAGGTTTTCTTGGCAAAGATACTAATGTGGTTTGCCATTTCCTTTTCCAGGGGATACTTTCATCAGACAAACTGAGGTTAAATGACTTGCCCAAGGTCACATAGCTAGGAAATATCTGAAGCTGAATTTGAATTCAGGTCTTCCTGACTCCAGGCCCAACGTTCTATCCACTGAGCCACCGGCTGCAGATTTAGATTTTAGGGCTATTTTTATCTCACAGAAGGATTTTGGTAGAGTACTTTCTCAATTTCCCAGAATAATTTGTGCATATGAAAATAACAGTTTTTTAAAAGTTTTATAAAATGATCTAGTCCAGGGATTCCCATTCTTCTCCCTCCTCCACAACCTTGGGCAGTTCCTTTATAGCTAGTTCATATTCTTTCTCTGAAACTAGATTATTTCAGCTCTCTAGCTGGTCTTGTCCATGTGGATAGTTTATATTTTTATTGATAAACTATTTCTTTTAAGTTCTCAGTTTTGCTGACATGTAGTTATAGACAACAGATTCAGATAATTCTTTCAATTATTTTCCAGGTTTGTTCCTTTTGGTGTTTTACTGTGCTTCCTTTAAGCACAATGTAATTTCCTTATTTATCTCTATTGGTGATATAAATTTTTATTATTTCTTTGTCTCATAGCATGATCACAGCTCCTCCTATTTTGGATTTGTCTAATACATAGTAAATTTTCTTCTAGCCTGTCATTTTGAAACTATTTACTTTTGTTTTTAAGATTTATTTCTTATATAAAATAGTTGAAGGATTCCTGCATAGTATTGTAATCCATCAGTCCCATTATGGCTTTACTTATATCTCTACAGAACCTAGACCCCATGATTTGACATTTTCAACCATATTCTTACTAGTGAAGAAGGTTGATCAAGAGAGATTTGTATTCAACTTGAAGAGCTTAACCTGTCGGTGACCTTTATTTTGGACTTGGATTGTATCTCATCAATTAGAGATAGACGGTTGGTTGGATTACTTTAAATTGAAGATGAATTGATTGCTTTGGGGTTTGGGGGATGGAGCAATCGCTATGAAAAAGAAGGTCAGTTTTTGAGTTACCCTTTCTGTACTTTCCTCTTTATTTAGAAGACTAGAAGCACTGAGAGGAAACCTAAAGCCTGGGTGTGGGAGACTGAATTTTGCTTCCCCCCCCCCAGCCTGGGATCCACTACTGCCTGCCTTGGGGCAGAAGATCATTGTTGCATGTGCAGCTTGAAAGAAATGTTCTTTAATCCCATGGAAAGGACCTCAGCAGCTAGTTAATTCAACCCATATCCTGAATAGCACCTCCAGCACAGCACACCAGACAAATGGCCATACAGCCTTTGTCCGAAGACCTCCTCTGGAGGTCAAACTTGACATGTTCCTATGCAGTCCGTTCCCCTTGAGCTACGGCTAACTGATAGTAAGCTTTCCCAACATCTATCTCATTAGACCCTTCACAACTTTCCACCTACCTTGCTTAGTTCTAACACCTGGGACCTCACCAGTGTGTTTCCTATTACAGCAGACACAATTAGCTCTCAGCAAAGATAATTACTAAGATGGCGTAGTGAAAAACAGTAGCCACAAAATATTCCCTCTGAACCCTAAGGGGCAGTCCTCCACAAATACTCACAATACCGTTGAGAAAAGGGAAACTGATCTTATAGTACATATTGGTTTATAGAGCACATGTGTAAGGCAACTCATTTGGCAAAAGCTACTCACTTCTCTGGTCCTGTTGGGTCTTAAATTCCTATCTCTCTTCATATAGTCAGTCTACATGAGTCTCCCTCCTTGGTCAAAGCATTTCCACCCCATAGGTTGCTCTGCTGGGCTTCCTGGGTCTGTACCTTTTCATACCTTGATACTTAATTTCATGGGCTAGTCTCAAGTCCATAGCTGGTTCTCTTTTTTGCTGTAAAAAGTCAAGCTCCTTTAAGTTACTAGAATGACTTTCCCTCAGTATCCAAGTCTGTCTAGGAGCAGCGGTTCTCCATGTATGAGGGTCCCCTGAAGCCCCTTGCACAAAGTCAAAACAATTTTCATAATAATACTGAGACGTTATTTGTCTATTAAAATAGTTCTCCCTTTTCCAACTACTTATCTGTGTAAAGCCAGATATTCTGCAAACACTTCAACCAAAATAACATATCATTACAGATTGAAGGCATAATCAAAATGGAGAATCCAGCTGTCTTCTATTAATTCAGACATTAAAGAAATGTGGAAAAATACAATGCCACTCCTCATTTTGTTTTAGAAAATTTAGTTATTTTTCACACAAAAAATAGTTTGATGGATTGATTAAAATAAGCCAGAAAGAAGAGGGAGGAGGGAGGAGAAACTATCACAGGGAAGAGAGCAAATCGTTGTGATTTCACTACTGTTAGCAAAAGTGATGAGACTGGAGCTGGGGTCAAAGCACAGAATATGTCCTGGCACCACTACATTACAAAATGGGTGCCAAGGGTCAGGGACATTCTTTCCCCTATCCTTTGTCCCTCTCTCCAGAGGGGAGATATGAATATATTGTGGGTAATATATTCACTTTAAACTTCCTGCTTCCCTCTTGTCTTGGGAAGTGTTGACGTTTGTTCTAAATGTTTATTTATTTCCGGGGTCAGTAAATGTCATAAAGCTAATCATTATAAACCCAAACTGTAGTATTCTACCTAGGGTCCGTTTATCTGTCTATCTAAATGTCTATGTATATCAAAATATCTATAAAAATCTATCAATATTGATATGCCTATCAATATTGATATTAACATTAATATTGTTATCAATTCAAATAGATATCTATTGATGAGTGTGTGTGTGTGTGTGCGTGCATGTGTGTAAGTGGGATTTCTTTTTTAGAGATGAGATATTTTTATCTAATTGAATTAGGTTGGGGATTTAAAGTCATACATTACAGCAGTTAACAAACAGAGTGGGGCAGCTGGTGTCACACACTGTACTGCCGGCAAATAGTCTGAGATCAGGACAATTCTGGTTTTTAACAGCCCCCAAAGCACTTGAGCAAAGCATTTTCATCTCCCTTTTTCCAGAAGGCAGTTTTTTGCTCTGCAGAGCTTGAAAAGAGAAGTATGTCCCCATAGAAGAAGGAGTAGAGAGTTGCTTGGAAAAGGAAAGCCCCTGTCCAGAAGCAGAGTGAGCTGCTAGGGAAGGCTACCCCAGCCAAGGAAGGGCGAAGCCCTGCCCTACCGGCATCCTCAGACAGAGCCTCTGATTTAGTGTGCCTTGACTGCAGCACCACCTGGTGGCTGATAAATAGAATAGACGCTCCTCTTCATTCATTATAAGACCATGGATAGGTTGCTTTTAAATGAGTTGAACAAAATGGCACTTACTTGCCAGTCAGCAGTTCATAGACTAGAATTCCTAGTGACCAAAAATCCACACTGAAGTCATGCCCTTTGTTGAGAATGACTTCAGGAGCTACATACTCCGGGGTCCCGCAGAACGTCCATGTTTTCTGTCCAGACCCAATCTTCTTAGCAAATCCAAAATCCACCTGGCAAAGAATGGCAGGTAATTTGTCAGCATCTCTATAGATTGGGCTCTCCTCTCTTCCTCAAGCCTGACAAGCTGGAGCTATTGGCCTTCCAGAGACCTGAAGAGACAAAAATCTACATCTGTCCCTTCTTTGTCTAGTGAAAATCTTTTCCTCTTGCTTCAATATCCCCACACTGGACCCTGTCCTCTATTGTGCTCTCCCACACACATGCATGCGCGCGCGCACACACACACACACACACACACACACACACACACACACACATTTAGCTCCCAGACCTCAAGTCTGGCTGACTCAGGGGGCAACCTCCTGACCACCCACAGCCATACATCTCTATCTGTCCTTCCAAGGGAGGAGCTGAGCCAACTCTGGAGACCCTTCCTAGCACCTAGGGAACAATTTCTACCCTGGCTCTAGAGCAGGCCTCCCTTGGGACTTGACGAGGCTTTCTGGCAGAATGGAACCATAAAGCAGGAGGTTCACTAAACCAGGAAAGGACCTTGATCTAAAATGTTGGGCTTTATCATCAGAATGTTTTGATGACTAATTTCCTTGGAATAGGGGACTTCCAGGTAGGAAACTCCATTCACCAACATAGCTTGGCAACTATTTTGTAGAGGAGAATATTCTTAGATAGTTGCCTGGAGGCACTGAGAGTTTTGGTTGCACAGACAATATGGTTCCTAAATAGAACTTGAGTCTAATTCTCCATCTACCCCTACTACAGAAGTGTCGAACACAGCTCACAATGCTCCCAATGCTGCCCCAACCAGAATATAATATAATTTACCAAAATAAGTGGTGACATAATAGAACATAGATAATGTTAATATGTGATTTTTCTAAGTTAATATGCAGTCTGCAGGAATCCTTAGGTGCAGTTCTATTTGAGTTTGACATCATTGGTCTGTACTGCACAATGACTGGATGAATTAAAAGGCTCCCTTCCCCTCCCCACCCTCACCACCACCAGAGATGTGTATAAAAATTGTGTCTGGGCTTCCAAAGACACCTGCTTTCTTGATAATATTGCAATGATCTTAACCAAAAATAAAGAAAGAAAATAATGCTAGGTTTTGGATTTAGTAGCTAGCCTCCCAATTAGGAGCCAAACATTATTTATTTTGAGAAGGAAAAGAAAAGGAATAAAGGGGAAAGGAAAGGAAAAGAAAGGGAATGAAAATGGAAAGGAAGTTATCATATTACCGAAGAGACAGGCAGCTAGGTGGTGAAATGGATAGAACACTAGGCCTGGAGGTAGGAAGACCTGAGTTCAAATCCAGTCTCAGATACTTTCTAGCTATGTGACCCTGAGCAAGTCACTTAACCTCTGCCTGACTCAGTTCTTCATCTGTAAAATGGGAATAATAATAGCACCAAACACCAGAGTTGATATGAGATTAAGTGATATAATGTTTATAATGTTTAGAACAGTGGGTAGCACATAGTAAGTGTTAGCAGCTCCTCAGGTGAGGATGTCCCCAGTTCTTTTATCTGATTCTCAGATGTCAAAAACTCAGAGCTCATTACCATCCTTATCATCCTCTGGTGGACACTTTCCTACTTTATCAATGTTCCTTCAAAAACATGGCACCAATTACTGAAAACCATATAACAGATATAATCTAACAAAGTCACGAAGACAGCAGGTCCATCACCAGTTTTCTCCCTGATGCTATGCCTTTTTAAAATTCAGCCTAATAACAATAACAATAATAATAATAGCTAACATTTATAAAGCACTCACCATGTGCCAGGCACTGTATCTCATTTCATCCTCACAACAATCCTGGGAGCTAGGTGCCATTATCATCCTCATTTATAGATGAGGAAACTGAGGCAAACAGAGATTAAGTGACTTGCACAGAGTCACAAAGCTAAAAAATGTCAAAGGCCAAATTTGAATTAAGATCTTCCTGACTCCAGGCCCTGTGCTCTATCCACTGTACCATATACTTGTACCCTAAGCCAAAGGGTAGCACTAGCTTTCTTGGCTCCCATACCATACTGTTAACTCATCCTGAGCTTGCAATTCACCCCAATCTAAAGATCTTTTTTCAAAAGAACAATTGGATAGCCCATCTTGTACTTGTGAAATTGATATTTTTTTAACCCAAATGAAAGTTTTTACATTTTTTCTATTCTCAACTTATTAATATTCAGATTAATATGCTACCCTGTCAATATCTTTTTGAGTTATAATTATATCATCTAGTGTATTAGCTATTCTTTCCAAGTTTGTGTCTTCTACAGACTTAGTAATCATGTGTGCATTTACCTAACTCACTGACAAAGATATTAGATAGCACAGGGCCAAGCACAGATCCCAGGGGGCATTCCACTAGAGACCTCCTTCCTAGATAACACGAAACCATTAATAACTCCTTTTGGATTTGGCAACAACAATCAATTCTGAACCCGCCTAATTGTACTACTGCCTAGTCCACACTTCTCCATCTTTTCCACAAATGGAGTTCTTTGGTGTCTCACATTATGAGTACTTTTAAATGTACGAGGTCATGTTATCCAAGAAAATCTATTTCCCAAGTTTTAGGGTGGCAGCTTAAGCCAAAGAATTCAGATAAATCCCCAGAAAGAAGCCCATCATATTAGAAGTGCCTTTGATGCAAGAGTTGCAAACAAGTAAAGGAAGATCCTCTCATCATCTCGAGAAAATTAAACCAGCATAATTTGAAGTGGGATTCTTTCACCCACGTGGGATTGCTCACTAAGACTATTGTACATTTATGAGACTGTCAAGGACATTAAGAAGTAATTTTGAAATGAGCTGAGCTCTTTATACAGAGCAAGGGAATTGGTGTGGGACTGCCTATCTAACTTTGTAAGTCTGGAATTTAATGGACAAGCAAGCAATGTTTAATTTTATTTTTATGTCTAGATAGATGAAATTGCAATCTTATATTTTAAATTACTTTTTTACTCATTTGTTCATTGCACTTAAATTCTGTCCATTTATGGAAGAGAGGAAGGCCATTAATGCGTTTGCAAAAGTTGCTAGAGAAACATATTTTAGTTGGAATAACTGATTCCATGTAATCTTGGTCTTGGAGGACATGGAGAGATAGACTCTGGTCATCATTAACATGGATATTTATTGCTAGGAAACCTCCAAAGTTCATCTGGCAGCATCTAGTTTATTACCTTTCATTCCAGATTCATGGTAGCTAGCAGATACTTTAGTAGGGAAAACCATAGAAAAAAACCTTTCGTCCACTAGACAAAATCATACTTGCAATAACTTTCTAGAGAAGTTGGCTTTGCATGTATTGATCTCTACACTGAATTTGTGCTAAGATGGGAATCTCTAGTAATAAGATGGCAAAAACTTAACAAAAGTGGTGCGATGAATGAAAAGTCCGAGAGACAGAATTTCTGGGTAATAAATAATCAATATATTAATATGGCTAACAAATAATCTATAATATGAGGTCAATGGACTTCTCAGAAGCCAAAGAGGATTTTGGAGGTCCCCGAAAGCTTAAATACTCTTGGAAAAGGGTTTGTCCCTGACAGGTGGAGATAGACTCTGATTTGTTAGCAGTTAATGAGAGAATGGATATTACAATGAGAGATGGGCTTATTCTAATGAGTAGCTGGGGAATGTGACTGACCTTGTTAGTTTTGGACAAAGAGACTCATCTCCACACCCAGATCATTCCAGCTCCAGTCATCTATACAAAAGGATCTACCTTCTACCCAGACTACTTAGTGTAGTCAAACAATGGGCCAGAATTCACCTAGATTAGGTCCTCTTTACCCTTTAATCAGAAATTTGCTTTCCCAGTTGAATGCTACCTTAGACTTAAGGTACAAGTATGTGGTATAACGGATAGAGCACAAGGCCTAGAGTTAGGAAAACCTGAGTTCAAATTTGGCCTCCAACATTTCTTAGCTTTGAGGAGAATGTTAACTCAATCTCTTCATCAGCCCTGTCCTTCAGAGGCTGTTTTGACCTAATCTTGAAATGGGGAGATAGAAAGGGAAAAAAAAACCTGGACTTCCCCCCTCCATATTAATATCATTTCTCTCAGTGCAATATACTGTTAAACCCCCAAAAAATAATTAAAGGTAAAACACTGAGATTTCAAATATCTTTGCAAAGCCACAATGAAAGCCTCAACATTTGGAAAGGGTAAAGTTTATCCATTGTGGCTATCTTGTGCAAAAGTCTCCAGGAGATATTAGCAGCTCTTTAGGACTAGTTCACAAATAAGATGCCTTGTGTTGTACCTTAAAAGTCTAGATTTCATAATAAAAATAATAACCAGTCCAATTCAAAGTGAGAGGCAAAGAATTCCAAAAAGTATTTGTGTGACATTTTTTTAGACAATTTATTTTAATCATGTCTAGACGTGGCTAATTCTTCTACTTTCTTAATTCTTCTAGTGTTAAAAGTTCATGTGCTAAAAAGGGCTAAGAGAATGTATTATAAGTGATGAAAAAGAAAAAGATGTCATTATGATAAAGATGGAAAATCACATGAGAAGAAATGTTTCATACTAGAAAACAGCTTTTCTGCAGGTTAATGGTAATTCACTTATATCCTAAAGAAAAGGAATGTGAAAGTAAGATTCACTACAATAAGATAAAGAACTTCTAGGTTAACCTTGTGGTGGGTCTTGAGAAAGAGCATAGGAAGACATTTCAAAGAGGAAAATATATAACTTAATATTATTATTAGTTATTTGACATATATTAGTTGCTATTGGTTCATGAATTATAAGTGTAGTTTGGCTTTTAAGACAGCTGGTGGCATGGTAGATGGAGTCAGGAAGACCAAATCCAGCCTCTGACACTCACTAGCTCTGTGACCCTGGGGCAAGTCATTTCATCTATTTCCTTCAGTTTCCTTTAACATAAAATGAGGATTAGAGTAGCATCTACCTTTCAGGGTTGTTGTAAGACTCAAATAAGATAATATTTGTAAAAAGCATTTAGCACAGTGCCTGGCATATAGTAGGTGCTATATAAATGCTTATTCCCTTCCCTTCATAAAGTTTCTTTTTAATAACTGAAAGCTGTAAATTATTAATATTCTTTTAGCCAGTAGAGTGTGGCTTCTGGAAGAACCTTCTAAAAACAGAAGTACATTTCTGTCTAATGTATCAGTCATTTGGTTTCTCTAATACCTGTGGAAAATAACCTTAAAGTACTTATTTCCTTTTGATGGTTTAACTTAAAAAATCTTCAAAGAGGTTTAAGAAACATTAGTAAAAGGGACAAGATGAAGAGAAAGAATGATTTTTGCCATTTTGGGTTATCAGCCCACCTCCTAAAGTCATTGCAGTCCTAGAAAATGAGATTGGAGAATGAGTATGAAATACAGCTAGCCTTGAATCAAATTATTTTTCTAAGATCCTTCTAAAAGTCTGGGTGGTTATTAGAGAAATGCAAATTACAACAACTCCAAGATACCACCTCACACCCATCTAATTGGCTAATATGACAGAAAAGGAAAATGATAAATGTTGGAGAAGATGTGGAGAATTGGAACACTAAGGTGTTGTTGGTGGAGTTGTGAACTGATCCAACCATTCTGGAGAGCAATTTGGAACTATGCCCAAAGGGTTATAAAACTGTGCATACCCTTTGATCCAGCAATACCACTACTAGGGCTATATCCCAAAGAGATCATAAAAAAGGGGAAAGGACCTATGTGTACAAAAATATTTATAGAAGCCCTTTTTGTGGTGGCAAAGAATTGGAAATTGAGGGGATGCCCATCAATTGGGGAATGACTAAACAAGTTGTGGTATATGAATGTAATGGAATGCTATTGTGCTACAAGAAATGATGAGCAGGAGGATTTCAGAAAAACCTGGAAAGACTTACATGGACTGATGCTGAATGAAGTGAGCAGAACCAGGAGAACACTGTACATAGTAACAGCAACACTGTGTTGACTAACTTTGATAGACTTAGCTCTTCTCAGCAATGCAATGATCTAAGACAGTTCCAAAAGTCTCATGATGGAAAATGCTATCCACATCCAGAGAAAGAACAATGGAGTCTGACTGCAGATTGAAGCATACTATTTTCTCTTTTTTTTCTTTTTTCTTTTCTCATGGTTTTTCCCTTTTGTTTTGGTTTTCTTACAACATGACTAATGTGGAAATATGTTTAATATGATTGTACAAGTATAGCCTATATCAGATTTCATGACATCTTGGGCATGGGGAGGGGAAGAAGGAGAAAAAATGAAGAATCTTAAAATTTTATAAAAGTGAATGCTGAAAACATTGTTACATGTAATCAGAAAAAAATAAAATACTATTAAGGGAAAAAATGAAATGCTAATTTCATAATAAATAATAAATAAATAAATAGATAGATAGATAAACAGATAAAATAAATAAATAAATAGATAGCTAAATAAATAAATAAATGAACAAAATAAAAAACAAAAGTCTGGATGGTTTTAAAATACAATGGTATTGTTATTTAATTCTCTCATTAGTTTCTCTTATTCTTCCTTGGCTGGAATGTCTGATAAGAAATGAAATAACTTATTTAGCTAACCTCCTCTTTTTACTAGTCTGACTGGCCATACTCATTATCTTTTGCAGGGTCATCACCCCCATGTGTAAGTATATCCTTACTGTGGGTTCACTATGATACATATGCCCTTATCTCTCTCCTGACCTCCAGTCCCACATCTCTAGGAGACCTGTTGGACATCTTCACCTGGATGGCATCTCAAACGCACTATATCTAAAACAGAACTCATTATCTTCCCTCACTCTATTTTCTTTTTTTTAACATTTAAAGTATTATTTATTGGGGGTTTAACATTTTTATTTAAAGTTTTGGGTTCCAAATTCTATCCTTCATCCCTCCCCCTTGAGACAATAAGCAATAAGATATAGGTTATACATGTGCAATTATGTAAAGCATTTCCACATTAGTCGCTTTGTATAAGAAGACTCAAATAAAAGGGAAAAATGAAAGAAAAAGTGAAAAATAGCATACTTTAATCTGTGTTCAATCAATATAAGTTCTCTCTCTGGAGGCAGATACTATGCTTCATCATTAGTCCTTTGGGATTGTCTTAGATTATCATATTGCTGAAAATAGCTAAGTCATCCACAGTTCTTCATCAAACAATATTGCTGTTACTGTGTGCAGTGTTTTCCTGGTTTTGTTCACATCACTCGGCATCAGTTCACATAAGTCTTTCCAGGTTTTTCTGAAATCGTCGTCGTGCTTGTCATTTCTTATAGCACAATAATATTCCATTACAACCATATACCACAGCTTGTTTAGCCACTCCCCAATTGATGAGCATCCCTTTGATTTCCAATCTTAGCCACCACAAAAAGAGCTGCTATAAGTATTTTTGTACAAATAGGTGCTTTTCCCCTTTTTCTTTTTTTGGATGTCTTTGGGATGTAGACCTACCAGTAGTATTGCTGGATCAAAGAGTATGCACAGTTTGATAACCCTTTGGGCATAGTTCCAAATTGTTCTCCACAATGGTTGATCAGTTCACAACTCCACCAACAATGCATTCGTATCCCAATTTTCCCACATCTCCAATATTTATCATTTTCCTTTTCTGTCATATTAGCCAATCTGATAGGTATGAGGTGGTACCTCAGACAAACACTCTATTCTTCCCAACTTTCCTGTTCTTTTGGAGGGTGCCATCATTCAAAGAGTACTCTAGTATTATAATCTACAAGACATCCTCAACTCTTCACTCTCACCCCACCACATCCACTCAGTTGCCAAGTCTTGCTTCCTCCTCCTCATCTCTCACATCCTTTCCCTTTTCTCTATTCACACCACAACCACTGTAGCCCAGTTCCTCTTCATCTACTTACTGGAATATTGTAAAATTCTCTTAATTTGTTTCGCTGCATCTAACCTCTTCTTTTTCCATTCTTTTCTCCACACAGTTGCCAATTTGATATTTCTAAACTACAGGCTTTACCATGTCACTCCCCTTCCCAAGAAGCTTCCCAGTTGCCTCTAAGACAAATTATATACTTCTGTTTAGCATTAATGCTTTCACAATCTGGTTCCAGTCTATCTTTCCAGGCTGATAATATATTATTCCCCCTTGACCACCCCACATCAGTCAGACTGGTGTGTGTCTTCCTTGTATATGACATTCCATTTCCAACCTTTGTTCCTGAATGATTTTTTTTATAATAAGTTACAGTCTAATCATACCAACATCACCCTTTTCCTTTGCCCTTCGAGTGACCCAAATTTTTTCTTTTTTTTTGGAGATTTCTATATCACTTGACTCAAAGTGATATTGCTATAGATAGCTTCTCTAAGAAAATATTGACATGTTTAAAATAAGTTTTGTTTTGTCTGTTAATACTTTATAAATCTTTTACAAATTTACCTTTTATTAAAAAAATCAAATTTACCTTTTATAATCCTAGTTTAGTCATAAAATTTCCAGGTAAAAACATAGTATTCATCACAATACATTGAGTGGTTAATTGAATAGTTTTTAGGGAGTGTGGAATGGGGAAGAGTGTCAAAGGGATACTGTTAATATGACAATTACACCAAATTGAAGAGGATAACAACAATCATGAACCAACTTTGCAATGAGAAAATTTTGTAATAATTCACTTGCTACAGTAATAATCTTACCAGTTTAAGGTATCCTTCAGCATCTAAAATTAAATTCTCTGGCTTTAAATCCCTGTAGATAATACCCAGGCGATGTAAATAATCAAATGCTTCTGTCACACAGGCAACGCAGAACTTAGAAGTGGGTTCATCAAAGCTGCCCCTGAAATCAAAATCATTTTAACAGTTGATACTTTCTGGTCTACAAGAGCCATTTCCCAAATGATAAGCAATCAACCAATTTGAAAGCAAATAGTTCTTAAAAGAAGAATTGCAAACTATTAACAATCATATGAAAAAATGATATGAATCACTAATGCATGAGAAACATGTAAATCAAAATACCCCGGAGATTTTACCTCACTACCAGCAAATTGGTAGAGATGACAAAAAAATGATAGTATTAAATGTTGGAAGGTTTGTGAAAATACAGCAAATACACTGTTGGTAGAACTATAAATTGGCCTAATGATTCTAGAAAGTAATTAGAAATTAGGCTAAAAAAGTGAGTAGTGCCCATATCCATGACCTGGAGATCCAATTGCTCAGTATATACTCCAAGAAGGTTAAAGGCAGAAAGAGTGGTGCCAAATACACCAGAACACTGACAGCAGCACTGCTTGTGGTAGCAAGGAAGTAGGAATCTACTCCTCTATCCCCCCTCAGCCACAAAGATGGTCATACCCTTGATCTTTCCATCCCCCCAAAATAGACCACCAATTCCATGTCCATGAACTCTAAAATTCCCTTACATGAACACCATATTTTGGCTTTCCACCTCTCTCCTTTTGCCTATTAACCCCAAACCCTGTTCTTTGTCCATACTATAACCTCCAAACCCACAACCCTCCATTGTTTCTCTGTCCATGACCCCTGCACAAGCTATGCTTGCCTCCTTTCCCACCTTGAACCCTTGGTGAAACAGTTCAACTCTACGTTATCTTTTCTCTTGAGTATCTTGCCCCCTTATCATACCACTGATCTTGCCAGGCCAAGTCTCAGCTTTGGATTATTCCACCATCATCTATCTTCCTTCCTATACACACACTACTGAATGAAGGTAGAGAAAACCACAAAACCTTGTTGACTACAAATTTATATTATATGATGTCAATTGGGCTCTCACTATGCAAGGTAATTCTTTTGCATCTCCCTAATTAACTCACAATCTCACTCCAGTAGCTCTTCTAAGCCTTTTTATTCCTCCTCAAACCTTCCATGGCTCCCCATTTCCCCCACCCCCTCACCTGAAAGCCTTGCTTCATATTTCAGTGAAAAAAAATTTAGACCATTCCCTTTGAGCTCTCTCCTCTCACCTCCTCCTCATCTCACACCACCCAGATGCCTCCTGCTACTATCTCCTTCACCCCTGTCTCACATGAAGAGGTGACCCTCCTCTTTGACAAGATAAATCATGCAACTACTGACACAGGGAAAGTGATCTAGGACTCTGAAATTTAATTTTAGATTCTAAAGAATGACTTGGGAAGACTATACACATTTTTAATTAGCATGACTTTCAATGGCAATTTTTTGGACAGTCAGAAATTTATAA
This sequence comes from Vombatus ursinus, assembly GCF_900497805.2. Classification (NCBI taxonomy): domain Eukaryota; kingdom Metazoa; phylum Chordata; class Mammalia; order Diprotodontia; family Vombatidae; genus Vombatus; species Vombatus ursinus. The sequence goes on along the minus strand of NW_020949753.1, from coordinate 8,057,699 downwards.
CAAAACTATTCCCTGGCTTACCACCATGTTCATATTACAACTGCCTTGTGCTAGCCCATGCCTAATTTTGTACACTGTAAATATAGTAACGATTAGATTTTTAAATACATTATCCCGATAGGTTTATAAAAAGCCTTAATATTTTTAGTACTAGATGCATAGATACACTTAGAAATCCTTTTCCCCTGATTTCTGATGCTTCTGTATACTGAGTCAATCAGTCAATAAGCACTTATTAAGCACCTATTATGTGCTAAGCACTGTGTTATACCAGTGCACCAAAGGTTAGAAGATGCCTGTATCTTCACACATATGGACCCCTATGCTGCTGTAATAACTCCCTATCTCTCTCTACTAAGATCTTTCACATTTTTTAAAATAAATTTTTATTGATATTTTGGTTTTACCAGAATTATTCACAATGTCTCTCACCATCACTCCTCTCAGAAAGTCATTCTATATTACAAATAATATTTTTGAGAGAAAAAAAAAAGAGAAAGAAAAAAAATCAGAAAAACAGATCAATACATCAAAAAACTTGAAAAATGTATGCAATGCATTATACCCCAGGGCCTCCCACCTCTGCAAAGGAGGGGTGTAGGATTGTCTCAGCATATCTTATCTTTGAGGATGTGCTTGTTCTTTGGAATTTTGCAAAGGTTACTTTTGATTGTTTTGTGGTGCTAACAGAATTCTCAGCAGACATCTTAAACTCAATATGCCCCAAACAGAACTCATTATTTTTCCCTTCAACCCTCCCTGCCTCCTCCCTTCCCTGTTACTGTAGAGGGCAATACCACCTTCCCAGTCCCTCAGGCTCACACACTAAGGGTTAGCCTTGACACCTCAGTATCTCTCACCCCACAAATCCATGCTGTTGCCAAGACCTGTTGATTTCACCTTTGCAACATCTCTCAGATATGCCCCTTCTCTCCTCTGACACTTCCCCCAGTCTACTGAAGGCCCTCATCACCTCAAGTCTCCCCCCATTCCAATCCGCCCCCTAGCCACCAAAATGAATTTTCCTAAAGTTCGGGTCTGATCATGGCTCTTCCCTCTTCAATAAACCGCAGTGGCTCCCTATTGCCTCCCCTTTATAGCATTCACGGTCCTCATGGACTCTTGCCTTTCCAGTGTTACCTTCCTTCCTGCCAGATAGATAGATAAATAGACAGACAGACAGACAAATAGAGATACACCCTTCAATCTAGTGACACTGGCATACTGGCTGTTCCCACCAGCAATACTCCCTCTCTGCTCCATGCATTTTCTCTGGCAGTTCCCCATGCCTGGAATACTCTCTCTGCTCATTTCTGCCGTATGCTTTCCCTGACTCCCCTTAAGTTCCAAATAAAATCCCTTCTTTTATAAGAAGTTTTTCCCAACCTCTCTTAATCTAATGTCTTTCCTCTGTTTATTATTTCCTTTTTACTTTGTACTGTAGTTTATTAATACATGGTTGTTTGCTTATTGTCTCTCCCGTTAGACTGTGAGCCACTGGAGGGCAGGGATTGTTCTTTGCCTCTTTTTGAGCCCCTAGCACTTAGCACAGTGTCCGCCACATAAGCACTTGATAAATGTTTATTGGACTGACTGTAAACGACGAGGTGTTTCCGGTCCCTTGCCTCTCCTCCCCTTTCCTCACTCCAAGTCACCAGTCTTTGCCTTCAACACTGTGTTTGTGTCATTACAATTCTCTCACTTGATGCTGCTTCGTCTAACAAGGCTCCTTCTCCCTCTCCCCAACCCTGCCTATTTCCCTGCTGAGTTTAATGTATTTCTAAACCATACTTGGGGTGTGTGTGTGTGCGTGTGTGTGTGTGCAGGTGTGTGTGTGTGTGCTCTACCTTCCTTTGTCTAGTTCAGGTGAAAATGAGGTTCATGGGACACATATCCCCTTCAATACCTCTTTTTCTATGTTTGTACTCATCCCTTCCCAGCAGTCTCATCCCCTTTCCCTTCCTTCTCCAAAGATCATCAAAAACAGGATAAAATCACCCCCACACCTTTAGTGAGTCTTAATTTTCTCTATTACCCGTGCAGAAATTAGTGCAATCAGAGGCCCAATTCCCAAGTAAACAAATTTGCAAACCTTTCTAAGCTTCTTTTGTCTCCTGCATTTACATTTCAAAGTGTTCTTTCTGGTGCATTTTTAGAACTTTAATGTGGTGTTTGTGAGGGAACTGAGCTCCTCTAGGTCCTGACACACCACCATCTTCCCAGACTTAATATTTATAAACTCATCTAGCAGAGTAACAAACCATGAGAATCCCCCTAATGATTCCCCTTACTCACAAACAAATTAAACCAGAGTTGGAAAGGATGGCTACATCTGTGTTCTGAAGAGGGGTGGGGAGGGTCATCTAAGGTGGAACATTTAGGTTTTTGCTATTTTGCAAACTTCCCAAGTAGGGCAACAAACTACGTGAATCTGGACCTTACGAGTCCCCACTGAGCACAAATGAGTTTTTTTAAGTGACATTTGGGACAGAGGTTGGTAAGCAGAAGGATGTTTAGAACAAGTTCATTGCATCCGGGGCCAACTCCAGGCCACTGGACCCAGATGGCTCCAGAGGAGAAAGTGAGGCTGGTGACTTTGCACAGCCCTCCCTCGCTTAAATCCAATTCTCTTGCAAGTCTCCCTGATATCATGGCCCTCTTCTAGAACGAAGGACAAACAGCAACAACGACTAAACAACCCCCACTATTGTTCTGTGCCTGGCCGGGCTACTCTTGAGTGAGGGCTAGAGGGATTTCCCTGAGGCAGGCAAAGGGTACCCAAGTGTGGCTGAAGGGAGGAGTTACAAAGGGAGGGCATCATCATTCTAAGAGCTTGTGGCGGTTCACTCAGGCCTGACTCCTCCTGACCCCCTGGACCATAACATACCAGGACCTCCTATCCTGCACTATCTCTCCAAGTCTGTCCAGGTTCACGTTCACTGTCTCCATAAGGCTATCTGTCCATCTCAGCTTCTGCCATTCCCTTTGCCTTTTGCCCTTGATCTTTCTCAGCATCAGGGTCTTTTCCAATGAGTCTACTCAAGGGTAATTGGCTATACTTCTCTCCTCCTTCATCCAGGCCCTCATCACCTCATGCCTGGTCTGCGGCAGTGGCATCTGCTGGCTGTGCCTGCCTCCAGTCTCTCTCCACTCCAATCCATTCCCCATTTAGTTGCCAAAGTGATTTTCCTAAAGTGCAGATCTGACACGTTACCCCTCACTCAATAAACTCCAGTGGCTCGCTATCACCTTTGAATGAGATATAACCTCTGTGAAGACTTCTCAGGGTGGTGATGAAAAGACTGTCTCGAAACTAGAAATAGGTTCTGAGAGAACAAACAGGCCATAAGTTTAAATTACCTAAACCTATAGGAATTCAGTCCTAAAAACTGCGTCCTGATTGCCACTGCCACGTCAGCATCAGGTATACTTAATAAGGACATGTATGCTTGGATTGGCTATACGCTGTTTCCTTGTTCTTTGGGAATGGGAAAGATTTTCATGCCTAGAATGTAAGCCCACCTCCCAGCCAATGGGAGTAAGGGATAGTGGCGGGGTGGGAGTCTCTTGTTTGCGTTAAGATGTATAACCTTGCTTTGTCCTTTGTGCCTCGCCTCTCTCCTGCTGGTAGTGTTCTGGAGGAGTAGACGCCCCTTCTCGCGAGATTGTAATAAAGAGTAATTTTTGCTTCCTTGAGAAGTCTCTGAGTTTAACTGTGTTAGAGTCGCTGCCCCACGCAGCTTCAAGATCAATACAAAATGCTGTGTTTGGAGTTCAAAACTCTTCCCAACCTGCTTTTCTTGCCACCTTTCCAGTCTTACTACATCTTATTCCTCTCGTCCCCATGTACTCTGGGATCCAGCCACACCGGCCTTCTGGCTGTTCCACAAACAAGATACTCCATCTCTTGGCTCTGGGCATTTTCTCTGGCGGCTGTCCCCAATGCCTGAACTCCTCAACTCCAACTACTACGGCATCCTTAAGTCCCAATTAAAATCCTGGTTTTTTATAGGAAGCCTTTCCCAATCCCTCTTAATTCTAGTCCCTTCCTTTTTTAAATTCTTCCCTATCTGTCCTCTCCATGTCTTGTTTGTACATATTTATTTGCTTGTTGTCTCTTCCATTAGATTGTAAGCTTCTTGGTAGCAGAGATGGTCCTTTGCTTCTTTTTGTATCCCTAGTGCTTAGCACAATGCCTGGCACACAGTAGGTGCTTAATAAATATTGATTGATTGATTTTGCATACTCTACCCCCATACAACTCATTGATATAATTCATGCTGAGGTATCTTTCTTTTTACTTTTCTTTGACTGCTACTGGCTTTTCCTAATTCCTTTCTACACACGTTCTTTTTTCCTCTCATAAGACCTCCCATTTTCATTGTGCATAATATGTAGCTGTATGGAGAACAGATCTCTATCTGTATCTACATATGTAGAAATAGATGTAGATTTAAATAATTACAACTTTATAATTACCTGTCTCTTAGGATACTCCACAGTTCCCCACCTAAGCAGGCCTCCAAGAGCATATAGACATACTTCCTGTCCTTGAAAGTGCGATAAAATCTGTGAAGACAGATAATATAATCAGAAACATAAGTTTAGAACTATCTAACCTTAAAATTGACTAATCATGTCATCAATTACATGTCTAGGTACTAGCACTGAAAGTGTCTTGTTATAGCTACATAAAGAAAAGTGGAGTATTCTCAGTGAACCTAGGCCTGTATCAATATCACCTCTCTACAGATGACAATGAGACCTCTAGAACAGGGATGGAGGAACTTGCAGCCTTAAGGTCACATGTGGCCTTCTAAATCCTTAAATGTGGCCTTTCGAAAGGTCACACTTAAGGATTTAGAAGGCCACATGTGGCCTTAAGGCCACAGGTTTCCCCACCCCTGCTCTAGAACCTCCACCTATTTCCAGAGTTCAGTTCTATCTGTACTTGTCTGTGGGATATTTCTACCTATATGTACCTCAAATTCAAAAAGTCCAAAGATAAATATATCATCTTCCTCCTTAAACTTGTTACTTTCCAACTTCCGTATCTCCACTGAGGGCACTACTAGCATCCCAGAACTGAAACCTCAGGTTAATTTCTGACTCTTCACCCTCTTACTCCCATATTTAATAAGTTGTTGAGTCATACTGATCCTCCATCCACAATACCTCTTTTATTAGTCCCTTCCTCTTTACTTCCACGCTAATTTAGACCCTTATCTATCTCAGCTTGACTTCTGTCATAGTTTCCCAACTGGTCTCCCTTCTTCTGGTCTTTCCCCTAGCCATTCTTCACAGAGATAGCCCGTGGGATTTGTTCTGTGAAGTTTGGATTCAGTCAAAGGGCCGCATTTGAGGACCTAGAGGGCCACACGTGGCCTTGAAGCCACAGGTTCCCCACCCCAACTAGCTTCCAATCACACCACTAGAATCAAACAATTCTCTTCAAGATTATCAACAATCTCTTAACTACAAAATTCAATGGCCTCTTCTCAGCCTTCAATCTCTATAGCTTCTGCTACTGTTGAACATTCCTACCTATTTTATTTTTTTTTTTGGCAAGGCAATCAGTGACTTGCCCAGAGTCACACAGCTAGTAAGTATCAAGTTTCTGAGGCCAGATTTGAACTCGGATCCTCCTGACTTCAGAGCTGGTGCTGTATCCACTGTACCACCTAGCTGCCCCTCCTACCCAATTCTACCCCCTGCCCCAAAATCTTTTCCCTTGACCTTCATAATACTACTCTCTCTTCTTGTTCTCCTACTTGACCAAGTTGTTCTTCATTCTCCTTTACTGGAGCAGCCCACCAAAGGTGGGTTTCCCCCAAGGCCTTGTGCTGGGCCCCTTTTCTCTTCTCTCTGCTACTTCCCTTGGTGGTCTCACCATCTCCCAAAGTCTCAGTCATCTCTATGTGGATGATTCTCAGATCTATATATCTAGCTGTAATTTTAGTCCTAAATTTCAGTCCTGTATTTCCAACTTTTTGTTGGGCATGTCCACTTAGATATCCTGTAGTAATCTCAAACTAAACATGAAAGTGGAACTTATTATAATTCTCCCAAAGCCATCCCTCCTCCAGATTTCCCCAGTTCTCTTGACGGCACTATCGTCCTTCTTGTAACCTGGGGAGTCCCACGCTCTGAGTCCTCCTTCACTCTCCCTCTTTATTTTCCCCCAATATCTCATTAGTTGGTGAGTCCATCTTAGCTACCTCTATCCTCTTCTCCTCATTCACACTGCAGCTTCCTTGGTTCAGGCTCTCACCACCTTGCACCTAGGTTACTGTTATAGTGGTCTAACTGATCTCCTTGCTTTCCTTCCCTCACTTCTGCATTCCAAATTCCACACAGCCACCAAATTGATACTCCTAAAACACCGATTTTATCATTCCCCTTCCAACCAATCCACAAAAAAAAAAATCTTTAATAGCTAATTACTGTTCTGCTTCAGTCATTGAAAATAAAGGTCAAAAGAAAAATGCTTTGAAATTCCTAATGTTCACTTACTTTACAATAAAGGGAGAGCACATCTCTTCCAGGATCTTCTTTTCTGAATAGATATGCTCCTGTTGCTTTGTGTCAACAATGTGTTTCTTCCTTATACACTTCATAGCAAATGCCACATTCTCATTTTTCACTTTAACCTAGGGAAGAATTTTTTTTAATCCTTCAATGATATATTAAGAAATGGGGAAGATTGGTAATATGTACTAACAGAAATTCTAACCTATTTGAGATTAATTTATTCACTAAAGTTAAATTGCATATGAGATTTTGAAATTCTTAGCTCACTAAGAATTTAGCATATAGATGTTCCTCTCATTGTCTGCAAAATTAAGTTTGTACCAATCTTTGGCACTGAAATTTCAATATATAAGTAAGAAATAACTCTGCCTTAATGCTTAGTCTAGAGAAGAGTAACAAAGATGTGAAGGAACTTGGAATGCTACCTAGGGAACTAGAGGGAGAAAAGACTTGGGTGGGGTGGGGTGGGGCATGGTAGCCATTTTCCAGAAGTTGAAGACAGTCGTGTGGAAGGATGTATATTTAGGCTCAATGTAAGGGAAAACTTCCTAACAATTAAATCTGTCCCAAGTGGAATGGTCTTTCTTAGGAAGTAATGAATTTCTACTCACTAGAGGTCTTCCAGCAAGGCTGGGTATGTTGTAAAATAGTAGGGATTGGACTACAATGCCCATGAAGTCGCTTCCAACTCTAAAATTCCACGATTCTTTGAAACGTCATCTTGACCTGACTACGCGACACAAGAACTCTGAACCAAATGACAAAAGAATTTTCCATTTCATAGGCTTAGAGCTTCAAATTAAAATACTAACTCAACCTAGACAGTTATTTTCAGAATTTCCTTTTAAAGCAAAAATTTAAATGATTGCATGTATCTGACTGAAAGCACACGTCTGTGACAGGCTGAAAAACTCACACTTAGGCTATATGTGATGGACAAATTAGAGGCGCAGAAGTGCTGAATGTTACCAGCCAGCAAAATGGATGCTGAATCACCAGCTGGGGGAAGACGATCACTTTCCGGTGGCCAAATCTGTTCTTTTTACAGTTTGGAGAAAATAACACTGCAATCGTGATAAATCACTCTAAAACCTGATATAAGGCAACATACTAAAAATAATTCTTTGAAGTAAGAAGCAGAACGTTTGCCAGCTGAAGTCCTGAATCATGTGGGCGCTACTAGCAAGGGTTTTTACTAGTATTCTTCCATAATTGTTAGAAGAAAGGGTTGTAGCAGATGGCAATTGTCAGCATAGTTCCCTCTGGACACTATTGTTTAGAAAATAGTTCAATGGCAAAACCACTAAGGGTTTTGTCATCTTAAAGCCATATGACCTCAGTAGGGTCACAGCTCCACATTCCAGTATAATCTTGGAAAACTTAACCTGGTCGAATCACTGCTGGGTCTTCACACAACTGTTACAAAAAGCCGAGAGGCAATGTAATTGAAGTCAACTGAAATTCGACCCTAAACTCCCTGCTTTTCCTCTTAAGATGAGAAACATCATGACTGTTCCTCAAGCAGTCTTTATAGTTATAGTACCCATTTGTACCATAAGATTTTAGATGCCCCAGAAACTAGGAAGAAAAGAAGGAAGGAAGGAAGGAAGGAGGGAAGAAAGGAAAGGAAGGAAGGAAGGAAGGAAGGAAGGGAGGGAGAGAGAAGGAATGAAGGAAAGAAAGAAGAGAAGGAGGGAGAGAGGGAAGAAGGGAGAAAGGAAAGAAGGAAGGAAGGAAAGAAGGAAGGAAGGAAAGAAAGGACAAAAGAGAATGAAGGAAAGGGAAGGAAGGAAAATGAAGGAAAGGGAAGGGAAAGGAAAGGGAAGGAAGGAAGGCAAGAGAAGGAAGGAGGGAATATGTTTATTATATGTGAGATATATATTATATATAATATATATTATGTATAATAATATATTATATGGATATGTATGTATGTCACTCCACTACAAAATAAGCTCTTTTTAAACCTAGGGGCCATGCCCCTAAAATCTACGTGTTCCCCTCCTTTGTGGCTTTAGGGAATTTATTTTAGATGAAAATTTATAGGTTCAATCACAATCACTCCCAGTCCACAGTTAGGAAAATTCCTAACAGTTAGGGAAGAGGCCAGGCTTTTTAACTAAGTTTACATTTATATCTATTTCTAGTTAACCCCTAGCCTCTCTGTGGTTGAAGCAAAATTCAGGTTACTGGAAATGTTTGGGTAATAAAACAGTAGATGATATTATAGTGTCTGGATAAACAGGCACTGGGAAGGAAAACTGGGGAAAGAGCAGGCTTTTTCTGGAGCCTGCCCTCAACCCCCGAATAGGTCGGTGCCTTGGTGGCATCAGCCACAACTTTCTGCCGAGATGCCTGTGGAGCTGACGGCCCTCCTCGATCGCCCCCCTTTCTGCCGCAGCTCAGCCCTCCCTTCTCTTTTCTTCTTTGGCTGGCGGCCCTGGGGCTGCTGGTTCTTGGCACTGCTCTGCAGCTCCACTCCTTTCTCCCTACTTCCAGCCCTCAGAATTTTGATCTGCTTCTGAAATAACTCCTTCCATTTATACAAATTGATTGGGACACGACCAAGTCTCACATGCAACGCTTTGGCTTCGGAGGACCGTGTGACGAAAAGTACTCACACCTATGCTACACTGAAGCAACTCCCTAAAGATATTGCAGGAGTCAACAGAACAACCAGACCTCTGGCCCTGGGATGCCCAGACCCTACCAGCATAAACGGGTTGTCAGCTTTGATTTTAGTGAATTCCGGTCTATTTAATCTACTGAGAGAATACTACAAACAATAGACTGGGACTCAATACCTATACACACTTTGACCATTCATGCAGGTTGTACAGAAACATCCAGGCTAGAGTTAAGTTATCACAGTGAATGATATAAGAAACCTGCCCTTTCAAGTCTGAAATAAACCCAGGGAAATTTGATTCTGAGGATTTCCTGGTATCAGAGGAATGGAAGTGGTTGAAACAGAAGCTGAGAAAGAGGACAACCATGTTCTCAATGAGTGAGTGGGATGTGTCCAAAGGGGTGACTCATAAATCTAATTCACCAACTCTCAACCATTCCGGAAAAGAGTTAGAAGATTCCTTTGTCTGTGATTAATAATCTCAGAGAACATCTGAAGAACCTATTGGTGAATGGCATTATCATCACGGAATCTAGTATCCAATATTTATCTCCCATAGCAGTGACACTAAAAAGAATGGAAAAATACGTGTGTATTGACTGCCGCACTTTGAACAAAAGAACCAAAGTGATCCATTGTACCATGCCAAGAGTTCAAGATGTCATGGATTGTTTATTAGGCAACCAGTAGTTTTTGGATCGGACCAGATCCCAAAGGCAGAGGAAGACAGAAAAAATTGCCTTCATTTGCCTGGGTGAATTTTACTAGTTTGAGCACATGCCTCAAGGCATCTTGGGGGTATTTGCTATTTTCCAAAGACTGATAGAAAAAGTAGTTAGAGATATGAACTAACTGTAAGGACTGTTATACCTTGATGACATCATTGTCTTTTGGAAGACCATGGAAGAACAAAAACAAAGACACGTGAAAATGTTGGATTGGCTTGAGAAAAAATAACTGAAAACTACAATAAGTGAATGATGGTATTATGAAAACAGTTGCATATGTCATCAGAGGCCTATTACCCCATTCACAAGGTGGAGTTCCTCATACTGAAATGGGCAATCACTGAGAAATTTAAAGACTAAGTATATGGAGTAAAGTTCTAAGTTTTGGCTGACAACTGACATATCCTGATGAATGCCAAGTTGGACGCTGTTTGCCAGAAAAAGGAGGCAGCTCTAGCCAACTGTGAGTTCAGCATGTATCAACAGCCTGGAAAGACTAATGTCGGTGTGGGTGCCCTTTCCAGAAGGCTACATGACACCAAAATTGGGGTCATACCTGAAGAAGTAACACCCCAGAAACCAGAATATAAACAGAGCCACAGAGCTGAAAGCTTAGGATGTCCCCCAATCAGCATGCCACGAGCAGATGTGAACTTCCCTCACTGATCTAAGTCCCTTTTCTTCAGCTATCTGTGGATGCCTGATAAAGAGATCTGATGGCCAACAAAAGACTGTGTGAATTAGCATAAGCCTAGAAGCAAGGTGCTAAATATCAAAGGGCTTGAGCATCAATCCCTTGAAGGTTGAAACATGGCAGAACGGATGGCATCAAGAAGCAGTTGATACTGCCCTGGACATATTGCTCTAAGGTCCTGGAGGCTTTATATGATGACTTGGACATATGGGTCCAGAAGGCACTACAGTGAGTACAAAACAGATGTTTTGTACTAGCCCAAGAAGGCCACATACAGAACTGAGAAGTATCAGGCCTGTGTCTAGTGTGTACAAAGAAAAATATCCCCAAGTACTCCTATGTATTTAAGATTAGCACCAGTAAACATTTAGAACGTTTTCATCTCTTAATCTATCTTTAGAACTTTTATCTCTTTTTATCTCTTTATCTCTTGCCATCACACAGACAGCAAGAACACAAATCACGTACTGATGGTAACTGACCACTCCACAAGTATGCACAAACATAATGGAAAAATTCCACAGTTGCTAAAATATTGTGTGTGAGAAGTATTTTTCAGTATATGGGCTTCCGAAAGTACTCTGTTCAAAGACATTCTAGCTTTGGCTGGCATTAGGAAGTCTATAACAATGTCTACCATCCTCAAGGGAGCCTATAACCTGGACATTTCAACCATGTACTAAAGGACATGTTGGGCACACTGAGACTAGCGCCAAAATCCCAGTGAAGCCAGCCAATACATGGCTTTCCTAGTACTTGCATACAATGTCAGAAATGAAGACACTTGCTTTACTCTCTCTATGTTGGTATTGGGGCGCGGGGCATACCTACTTATCGATTTGTGTTTTGGAGTCTCTGAAAGTAGAAAAACTGTAGACACTCACATCTTCTCAACCAAGATAAAAACTGAAGGAAGCTTACCACCTGGCTACAACTTCAGCCTGAAAGAATGCTAAAAGAAATAAATAACAATACAATGCTGAAGTTCAATATCAATACCTTCAATGAGGTGACAGCATTTTGCTGAGAAATTGTGATGTCCACAGAACATATAAGTTAGCAGATCTATGGAAAGTACCCTATACTTAGTAGTGGAAAGAAGGGATGCCTTGCTTGTTTTCAAAACCATTATAGAAGCTGGTGGGGGTATTTCTAAGACAATCCACCATAATCACTGATTACCAATAGGTGAGTTAGACTCCCTGATGAGCAAGTTGAGACTAATAAACATTTATCTCAGGGGATTCTAAGCCCAAGAGACCATCTTTCAGTCATACAGTGTACCTGACCCAGACAGTAGCTCAGAAACAGACATTTCAAGAAAAGAAGGTTTTGCGTTCTATACCTCAAAAACCAAGAGCAATGCTAGGTAGTCTGAACCCCTCTAATCTATGGTCTAAGAAGGACAGCTATATTTCTGATAAGGAGATAGATAGATAGCACATATATTTATATATATATATACATATTTACTTATTTGTATATTCACATAATATATGTATGTATGTATGTATGTATGTATGTATATATTAGAAAGAGAAAGGTAGCATACATACTGCTTATGAAATATAAATGAAATCCTTAGAGTTCCAAGTTGAGCCCTCTTAGGCCCTCTATAGAATAACCTTTTTTCTTACTGAAATAAGTCTTTAAGTTGAAATACTATATCTATATTGATATCTTACAGTCCTCTTTGGATGTTTCACTAATTCACATTAAATATTACAAAAGGACGTGCTGCTATGGGAAGCTTTTAATAACACCTGCACTAGCAACATTTACCTCGTAATGTCGATATGCAAGTGTGCAACATTCATCTAAATTCTATCATTCCCTTTCAATTTAGCGCGATGTGATATATCATGGAAATCTACAGGACTGAGGTCCTGTAAAGTACTAGGGGGCGGGAGGGAAACTGATTTTAGGGACTCGGGCACATTAAAAATTAAAATCAAAATGTTCTCTTGGATGTTTGAAACGTAAACCCCTTACAAGTTCAACTCTTCCGAACCCACCAACGCCCAGTGTGGTGACAATCTCGAGGTTCTGGAATGGGGACGAGGAGGAGAATTTGGCCACCTTCTCCTTCAGCTGAATCATCTCTAGAGACAGAGCTTTGGCCTGCCTCCAGCCAGACATGGATCTCCTATAGGGAAAAAGTAAAATTGTGAATTATTCTTCCTGGTTAGCCAAGGATAATACTATATGTGAAAGCCCATCTTACCCTCACCTAGTGGTTTACTGCCTAGAGCGTCTGCAAAGATAATCTCATTTTCGACACTAGATCAAGTGGGGGAAAAAATTTCTAAAAACACCAAGAAGCAGCCAAGTGTGCCTTTATGAGCCAGTGATTTTAAAAGTGTAATAAGAAACAGATTTCTTCTGTTTCATTAGAATATCACACTGCAAAACTTCCCAAGGCAACCTGGGATTTTCACAAAATCTTAAGACTTCCTATGGATAATTATAATCATTGTTATGTGAACCATTAAAAATCAAATGTCCAATTTGTTTCCAAATATTGCTGTTCTCAAACAGTTATTCATCTTTTCCGATTAGCGTTTGTTGCCGTGGGTTGGAATTCATTTTTTCCGATTAGCGTTTGTTGCCGTGGGTTGGACGCCAATGAGCTGTCAGTACTAGCATTGTAGAACAGGCTGCAAATTGCCATTATCTCCCTTACAAAAATGTGTGGGAATCTGACTGAATGTTCTCATTCTAATTCAGGCCTTCAATTTTCTGTTAGTTGTGGCTGTGCGATTTGGAAGAAATTAACTGGAGAGTGTAGGCCTGGGCATTTATTAACATTAATAGGTTCTGTCTGCTTCTGCAAAACATTTCTGGAAAGCATTTGTCTCAAAACGTCCTCAGGTAAGCTCAAAAGAATTTTCCATTAAAGAGAAAAGTTTCTTGATTCCTCATCAAAGAGGTTCTATGGTGTGGCTCCCACTCCGCAATATTTTAAAGACCTGTTTGAGCCCAGACAGTGCAGAGGATGGGGGGAAAATGCCTTTAATGAAACAATGAATCCAATTGGATTCGGTCAAAAGGCCACACTTAAGATCTAGAAGGCCACATGTGGCCACACGGCAGCACGTTCCCCACCCCTGATGTAGAAGGTAGTGTCTGAGCTGAATCTTGTGGGAATCCAAGGATTTCAAGGTGAGAGAGAGAACACAGATGTGAGAAATGTCAGGTGTGCAGAGCAACAGGTAGGCCAGGATGGCAGGATTACAGAGTATGTTGAAGGGAGGAATGTATAAGAATCCCAGGAAGGCAGAAAGGGGCTAGGTGGTGAGGAGACTTGTGTCCCAAACAGAGGGGATTATGTTTCATCCTAGGGATACTAGGGGCCACAAGTATCTCCTGAGGGGAGTGAGTGGGTGACACATTTAGATCTGTGCTTTCTCTTGGTGGCTGTGTGGAGAAGCATTCAGAGCATGGGGAAGCCCCAAGCAGGGAATCCAAAAAGAAAGCTATTCCAGTATTCAGTGAGAGATGATAAGGGTTTGATCTGTGAAGAGAAGGGGATATATATGAGAGACATTGGAGAGATAGGAGCATCTTTAGGCATATCATCAGAAGCCAAAAATATGATATATGATATCCCATCCCTCACAAGGACAGAACAGACAGGACCAAAGGTAAGTTAGAATTGCATCCATTCAACTTCGACCATGCAGATAGCCACTTCTCAAAATAAGATCTTGAATTATCAAATCTCTGGTCATTTTGTCCACCTCTACCAAGAGGTACTCAACCTGATACTTTTATACATGAAAATTTGCCCATCCAGTCAGATTATAGTTTACATATGAGAGATAATTTTTGTCAATATACGACAGAAGCTATTTTTTCCCTTCTAACTAGTGCCAGTGGATGTCTATTTGGTTTCAAGCAACATGCAGAACAATTCTTTAAAAAGAGACTACCTTTGGGCGGCTCCTTGCATTCTTTGGAATTATTAAAACAATACACTAACTCCACGAAGCAGTTGGTATTCAGAACAAGTTCTTTGCTGTTTTCCCTCATCCTCCATTCTTAGGTATAATGAAATGGGTACAAGAAGCCTACTTTCCCTTCAACAACCAAGAAGAGAGTATAGAACTAATGCTGTCCTGAGATGAATGATATTTTTTGTGGTACAGATGGCACAAGCATGAGAGAAAACTCCATTCTCCCCCATTAGAACATAAGCCCCTGAGAGCAGGGATTGCTTCATTCTTTTGTTTCACCACCTAGCACAATGCCTGGCTCATAGGAACTTAATGAATAAACTTTTGCTGATTTATTCTTACACATTCTCACTCCTAGATTTCATACTGGTAGAGTAGACAAGATGGTAGTCCAAGGAAACAACTTATTCTTAGTGACCTTCTCTCTCTCTCTCTCTTTCTTTTTTCTTATTTTTTTTTGTGAGGCAATCAGGGTTAAGTAACTTGCCCATGGTCACACAGCTAATAAGTGTCAAATGTCTGAGGCCAAATTTGAACTCAGGTCTTCCTGACTCCAGAGCGGGTGCTCTATCCACTGTGCCACCTAGCTGCCCCTCTTAGGGACCTTCCTAACAGAAACAACTCCTTCACACTTCCTGCATCATTAAAAGAAAGGGCAAGTGTGGTGTCAATCACACTGGGAATTTGGCAATCATCTTCTGAATCTATTTGGATTTTCTTTCCTATTTCTCACCTGCTACTTCCTGGCTAAAGAGGCATCCAGGGGACTGCCTGGAGATTAGAAGCCTCTTCTTACCCTCAGAGAAACCCTGATTGGCTGGATGGTTTTCCCTTCTTTGTGAGCTGCTAAAACATGATGTCCACTCTGGGTAAAACTTCTCCCACTTACTTGGCATGCCTTTTTTCATCATCACGGTTCAGGTTCGCCACATAGCCTTCAAGGTACTTTTGGAGTTCTTCAAAGGTCCCAACTGTTTGACTGAATGTTCTGAAAAGGAAAATGCTGACAGTCACCCTTCTCCCTATACCAATTATATTATAGCTATTTTTTAAAGTTAAGTTGCAGAGCATTAATTTTGTTTTTCTTTTAGCAGTGGCTCTGGGCCTTGCATTTCATTGGTATAGGGAGGTCCTGATGTGGAAGATCCCTTTGACAATGCACCTGTTCACATCATCTGTAATTATAAAGTCTTGTAGATTATCTGAGGTTCAAGTACTTGCACAGGCCCGCATAGCTGGTGCAAAATCAGGTCCTCCTGAAGCTAATGCCAATTTATTGTGCTACAGAGCCTCACACAGAATACTAACAAAATTATATGGGATGTCCCCAAACCATACCATTAAAGCTTAAAACTGCAGTAAGACTTTTGGAACACCCCATAGAATCAGTTCTCTGGGTTCAGGAAAGTAATTGGGATTATCACTGAGAAGGTAAAATGCCTTCTGGATTTTTTCCACTGAAGTCCAGGAGAAATGCAGTGGAACTGTTTGTTCCTACCGACAAGCCTGCATTATAACCTGTTTACTGAACATTTTGATCACAGAGGGCAATGACATTAAGTGCAGCTAAATGAGGTTTTTGTCCACTGAAAACTAAGGATGATACATTCTTCTCCCCAGAATGTTATTCTTCTCTTCACCTTTCTTCTTATCCTTATTTCTGCCAATGCTCCAAGAAGTCTTGATTTCATCTCATTTATTCATGACTGAATCCAAACTTGAAGTCTGGAGATTGACCAAAGATTCAGTCAAAGCACCATACTTGAGGACCTAGAGGACCACAGGTTCCTCACCCCTGTGACATAACCCATTGCTGTGGATGTACCCTGAGCTTCTGTCCTGCATTCTCTTCTCCTTCTGCTCTCTCTCTCTCTCTCTCTGTAATTTCATGAGCCCAAGTTTAATTATGATCTCTATGCAAGTGACTCACCCATCTTTTTTATCCAGGCCCACTCACACCCCTGAGCTTCAGTCCTGTAACTATTGCCAATTAGACATTCTGAACTGGAGAACTGACTCGTAGATGAGGATATGGATCAGTATTTTTAAGTGGTGATGCAAGGGAAGAATTTCTCCTTGGAAAAAGATAAGACCAGGGATTCCTAGATCAGAGATCGCCTTTCTCTAACCACGGGAGGGTACTCACTCTCGGTCAATAACCAAGCAAGCCACATCATTTTCTTCTGCAATGATGTTAGCTGATCTGACATCGTCACTGTTAAGGAAAAGAAAAAGACACATTTCACTTCTGCTAAGAAATTAGATATACATATGACAAGTGCACCAACCAATGTCCCCTAAGTAATGATATCTCTGTTATATCACTTTCAATCAATAAATGGCAAGGAACACTGATTGATTACTTGGTATTACAAGTATCAGATAAAAGAATTTCACTGAGTGTATACTTTTGTCTGCAGTATCCTTCATTCATGTCTCTTCCCCTTTTCAGGTGCTAGTAGCCTCCACTGTGAGGTTTCAATAACATAATATAATAATCATAACATCTATGTCCATATTTCTGACTCTTATATATGTATCTATCCATCTATTCATCCACCCACCTGCCTATCTACCTCCCTACCCTCCTACCTATTCTATCTACATTTGGTCCAGCTCTGTGATTTTATTGGTACAAGGAACTCCTGGTGTGGAAACGACTTACACAATGCAGATAAGCAATTGATCTATAACTGATAGTCTGAGAAAGCTGCCTTTGACATTGAGAGTCTAGGTGACTTGTGGTCCCAAAGTGAGTAAGCATCAGAAAAAGGAAATGAACCCAGTCTTTCTGACTCTCTCTTGACTATGCCATACTGCCTCCAGTAAAGCTGCCCAAATAACAAAGATATTTACGCTACATCCAGTAATGTAAACATAAATACATGGGTATTCACCAGTCTGAGATTCACCTAAGGTGACCCCCGAAAAGCACATGGAGGACTGATAACTCCATGATCTCTAGGAAAGTGGAATTCTTTCACACTTCTCCAAACAATGCAGCCTGTGTCTCCTTGAGCCCTTTCTCTATCATCACTTGGAAACCCTGTAACCAAGTGACAACACCCCTTGTTTTATCATACTCATTAGAAGCCTGCTGTAACAAAACAGCAAGAAACTTCAAAGGCTTTCTTGGCAATAAGGAGAGTAGCCCATCCACAACTGATGCACAGTAATTTGCAAGGATACTGATTTCAGACTTAGATTGTGGGTCATGTGTCTGACACGTAAATTCCTATTATAAAACAGAGCCAGTCCGAGGTCTGATGAGAAAACAGTACTTTGAATGAAATCTTGAGGGCTTATAGAATTTATTTTTGAAATCACTATGTGAACCCTAAGGATTTCTTTTTAACAGATTCTAAAAGCACCCTGGGGTTAGTTTATGTCCAACCTTAGAAATACAATGAAAGCCATTCTGACATGTTGAACAACAGTGTCTCTGAGTAGTGACAGAAAAAAAAAAAAAGCGACTAAGGCTTGCTGCCGTTTTCTTTCTCTCTGACTTTAGCTCCTTAATGCTGAAATGGCTTTAGGAATTGTTTGGCCATTACGAGGCCATTACAAACCATATTCTTCACTAGAATAACTAAAATCAAACTGGCTGAAATATATGACAAATTTCCTTTTTAAACATCCAAAGCAAAAGATATATTCCTTTTCCAGGGAGCAGTTTTAAAATCACAGCATCTTCATAAAGTCCTTAGATAATTCAAACCCTGGTACCTTGATTCACAGGCTTTATAGGAAAAATATGTTACACATGATTGAAATGAAATCTGCTTAAGTTCAGGACAACTCATTAGGCAATTGTATATGTTCAGTACAAGCAAACTGGCTTCTTCCTGTTTCTCACAGACATTTCTGAGCCATTGCGGGCTGCCTCCCATGACAGGAATGTATCTTCTCCTCTTCTCTACTGCTTGGGATCTCTACATTCCTTCACAGCTCAGGCACCGCTTCTTATGTGAGACCTTCCCTCAACCTCCTCTCCCAAACTGCTTCTTTCTCCACAAATTATCTGGTATTCATTTTTATGTATTAATATCTACCTGTCTCTCCATCTGACTATCTGTATGTATATATGTATTGTCTCTAAGAGACTATAAGCTCCTTGAGGGCAGAAACAATCTCATTTTTGTCTTCTCAGCACCTAGCACAAAGCTTGGCACAAAGTAAGCAACTAATATATGCTCATAGATAGATTCATTGGTTGATACATAATGTATTCTTATTTCAGATCCCATGGCAAATGAAAAATAGGTAGCATAAATTCAAAGTTAAATTGCATTCTCTAACAGATTTGAAATACATATAGCCTTAAAGAAAAATTTCAGTTTGCTTTTAGTTTTTAACACACTTTTTCAGATTGTTTTAATATTATCAACAACCTAAATTATCAAAGATTAAAAGGTAAAAGTTGTCATTTGGGAAAAAGTTTTTTGCATCAAATATCTCTGATAAAGGATATGTAAGATACATAGACAGCTAAAAGAACTATATATGACCAAAAGCTATTCTCCAACAGACATATGGTCGAAGATTATGAAAAGAGTTGAACAGGGTCATATAACTATTAAGTGTCAAAGGAAGTATATGTAGGATTTTAGAGGCAGAAAAGAATTTCTTAGTCTCTTCTGATAGAACACCACCTTTATATTCATTTAGTCATTTGCCCATTTCATCTCCTGTACAAAACCGGATCACTCTAAGATCGAGTCAATTAAAAAATGTTTAACATGTCATTTAAATTTGTAATATTTACTGGTTTGGTTAAGCAGAAATAAAAATTTTGCACAAGTTAGATTGGTTCAATTTATACAATAGAATATGATATAGGAAATACATTTAAGAAATAGCAGGTCTATTGGATAGAAGAAAACTTCATGACCAAACAAGAGACAGAGAGGATCACAGAAGACAAAATGGTTAATTTAAAAGTTTTTTGTACAATCAAATCCAGCAAAGCTACTATTAAAAGGAAAACAATTAGCTAGGGAAATTTTTGCAGGAAGTTTCTCTAATAAAGGTATCATTTCCTATATCTTTATCTATATCTATATCTATATCTATATCTATGGAACTGATACAAATTTATAAGAATAAGATGTATTCCCTGCTTGATAAATGGTCTAAGGAGAGGAATAAACAATTTTCAAGAGAAGAAACCCAGGCTATCTATAACCATATGAAAAATAGTCTAATAATTAGATAAATGTAAATTAAAGCAATTAAGAGATTCTGCCTCACAACCACCAGAATGGCAAGAATGACCAAAAAAATCAATAGCAAATATTAGAAGGGCTTTGGGAAAACCGGCACATTGATGTTGTATTGGTAGAGATATGAATGGGTCTAACCCTTCTGGAAAGCAATTTTAAATTATACACAAAAAGTTACTAAATGGTGCATGCCCCTTGACCAGCTATATCACTGCTAGGAATGTATGCCAAAGGAAGAGGAACTGGTCATATGTGTACAAAAATATTGTGGCAGCTCTTTTTGTGGGGGCAGGAGACTGGACACTAAGAGAATGTCTATCAATTGAGGAAAGGTTGAACAAATTGTAATACATGAACACAATGGGATACAATTGTGCAGTAAGAAATGAGGAAATAGATGATTTCAAAGAGACGTGGAAAGGATTGTATAAGCTAATGCAGAATAAAATGAGCAGAATCAGGAGAATAATTTATACAGTAACAATACCATAAAAATAAACCATTTTGGAGACTTGTATGAATTGATGAAAAATGAAATGAGCAGAATTATGAAAACAAATTATACTGTAACAACACTAAAAGCAGATCAGTTTGAAAGATTGAAGAATTTTGATCAATGCAATAATTAGCCATGAAAGAAAGGTAATAAATTCAGACTGCAGAATGTGATAGATAGATAGATAGATAGAGATAGATAGATAGATAGATAAACAGACAGACATATGTCTATATATAAATTTATAATACTCATACACAATACATAGACATACATACATTTGCTTGACTATGCATGTTTGTTACAAGGATTTTGTTTTTCTTTTTCAAATGGGGTAGAGGTAGGAGGGAGAAGCAAATTTCCGTTAAATAAAAAACATAGCTTAATTTTTAAAAAAGAAATATGTAGACATTATTCCCAAACAGTGCACTAACCTGATGAGAGCCTTTTCTCCAAAGTAATCACCTTTTTGCAGTGTTTTAATCAGCTGAGGTTGATCATAGCCTTCAGTACTCTGAGTGACTCTCACCTGGGCAACAACAAAACAAAAGAAGTTCACCAAACTCATGTTTTCATTATTTGGTTCTCCACGAAAGAGGTTGGCATGCGGAGCACATAGCAGGCATTCAATAAATGTTCTTTGAAGTCATTTACAAAATGTGATGACAGCTGTAGTATGGCATAAGACTAAAGTCAAGTCAACAAGTATTTATTAAACACAATGATAGGAAATATAAAAAAAGAGAATGTCAGGACAAACAAGTTGAGGAATGTATATAAAAATGACTATTTCTTCCTCCAGTCTCTTACCAGGTGCTGGTGAATATACATAATAACAATGGGAGTTCTAGATGCTTATCTTCTAACAACAAATGTAAGGAGGGCTGTTTTGGTTCCTACAGAATTTTCATGTGAATCTAAATCTTAACTTTAGATATACACAGAACAGCTACAAACATATTAAAAGGTTATTTGTTTATTCATTAAAATTATATTACTGGAGGAGTGGAAGACCAAGATCAGAAATGTAATTTATAAATCTATTCAGTAACTTAAGGAAAACCTTCTCATATGGTTGACTGGAAAGGTTTCCCAATAATGAGACAGCAAGGAGAGGTTTCTTAATACAACTTGCCTCTTGTCTCACATCCAGAATAGTGGACAAGAGCTAGCTGCAAATGGCCATAAAGGCTTAACTGCAAAGAGTTATGCCATTTGATCTCGTCTCTAGCTAAACCTATAGAATCTTAGGGGCAGCTAGGTGGCGCAGTGGATAGAGCACTGGCCCTGGATTCAGGAGGACCTGAGTTCAAATCCAGTCTCAGACACCTAACACTTACTAGCTGTGTGACCCTGGGCAAGTTACTTAACCCCATTGCCTAGCCAAAAAAAAAAAAATCTGCATGTTAAATCTATAGAATCTTGACAACAATATTGACTTTTTGGCTGACAAATGGATCTCAATCCTAAGCTTAGTCTTCTGATAATGTATATTGAATCCACGTCAATTAGCTCAAGAATTTTTTTAAAGTGTATTAAAAATGACACACATCTCTTTTCACCCCTTCCAGATAGTCAAATAAGAATCATCACCCTGATGTACTTGCTTTCAATCTAGGGCCACTAGAAGTTGTTAGAGTCTAGGGTAGATCAGAATTGGTCCAGAATACCCCACACAACCAGGTCAATGAGATATCAAACTTTCTGGAATCCTTCTGGAAACTGTCCCAGGTTTTTTGTTTGTTTTTTACTCCCCTAGAATTCTCAGGGTTAATTGCCCCGTGTCTCTGGGGAGATGAGACACATGTCATAATAGAACCTTCCTAGTCACCAAGGAGACTATTGAGAGGTAATCTGGCCATTGATAAAGGCAATCATGATGATGAAAACCCCTGAACCCATGTGAGATTGGCTGAAGGAATGGAAGATGTTTACTAAGGAGATGGGGTGGGGATAGAGGGACAAGATAAGATCATCCTCTTCAACAACATAAAGGGCTATGATATAGAAGAGAGATTAAATATGTTGTGTTTGACCCCACAGGGCATAACCAGGAACAAAGATTAATATCGCAAAGTCAAGCATAGGCTTAATGTCAGGAAAAATTCTGAAACAATTAGCTGTCTAGAAGTTAAAGGAGATGCCTTAGAAGGTGGTGCATTCCCCCTCATTGGAGGCCTTCAAGCAGAAAATGGATGGCCACTTGTCTAGGACGTTGTAAGGAGGATCCTTTTTCTGATATGGGTATGATGAGATAACTGAGGTCCCTTCCAATTCTAAATTTCATGATTTAATGTTGTCCCACAAGTTATTGGGTCTTGTTCTAGTCAAGGTTCCATGCCAGATGTAATGGCTTAGAGTCTGAGAATTCCGATAAACAATACCTTTAATTAAAAAAATCCAACAATCCCCAGCAAAGGGTATTATGCAAAGTGACAAAAAGCAAAAATCCAGAAGATGAAAGCAGGTAAAAGCTTCCAGCAAAGAAATTAAAAGCAGTGAGTAAGAAAGTCACCTCGGGAGCCCCTTCACCAAAGTTCTTAAAAATCTTCCTTGACCAAAAGGCCTCCTGCTATTTCCCAGATCAATCCATCTAGAGGCAAAGTTAACCCAAACTACACCAGGTCTTCTTCAGTGTCGTGACTCACAACATTGCCCAATCAGTATAGTGGGAGCATAGGAGCTAATTCAAGGGTCCCTAGGTAATTTTTTTGGGCAGGAAATAAGACAAGGACATATTTTGTTTACATAGATTTACAATTAGTTTAAATGTGTTAATTTTCAGTGACAGTGTGCTTGAATTGAAATCCTATTTTCCTTTAATGTCTAATACATTATATCACCATAGCTTTTCTTCAACATGAATTCTATAATGTCTACTCTCAAAGAAGATCTTCACGATTTAACTTCAGTCATAATTATTTACTTTATGAATCTACTGATAATGATTAAGCAACTTATTATCTAGGAAAGCCTACTATCAGTTTTCTGTCCAGTGTGAATTATCTGAGGTTTTATAGGCTGTTTTTCCTTTTCCAGGAAAGGCATGACAATATTTACTTCATTTATATGATTTTATTCTGGTATGAATTACCTATGATTCCCTAAGTCCTGTGCTCCATCAGAAGGCCTTCCCATGTTCATTACATTCATAAGGTTTCTCTCCAGTATAAATTCTCTGATGCTGAATAAAATCTGAGCTCTACTTGACAGCTTTTTCATATTCATCACATTCCTAAGGTATCTCTTCTAAATCAAATTTCTGGTGTTCAATGTCTTGTTTTCCAGTTGCTCTTATATTCATTGTATACAAAATGTTTCTTTCCAGTATGAACTCTCTGATGTGCAACAAGGTATGCTCTTTGTTGGAAAATCTCTCCACATTCATTACATCCATATGGTTACTCTCCAGTATGAGTTCTCTGGTGCTGAAGAAGGCTTATCTTCTGACAGAAAGCCTTCTCATTTTTATTACATTCATAAGGTTTCTCTCCAGTATGAATTCTCTGGTGATCAGTAAGTCTTGTCTTCCAGCTGAAGACCTTCTCATATTCGTTACATTTATAGGGTTTCTCTCCAATATGACTTCTCTGATGTTCAACAAGCTATTTTCTGGCAGAAGGCCTTCCCACGTTTGTTACATTCAAAGAGCTTCTTCTCCAGTACGAATTCTCTGATGTTGAGTGAAGTTTCTCTTCCAAAGGAAGGCCTTCCCATATTCACTACATTCATTAAGTTTTTCTCCTGTGTGAAGTTTCTGATGCTCAACAAAGTGTATTTTCTAGAGGAAGACCTTAGCACATTTATTTAACCTTCAGGATTGCAGTCCTACATAGATCTCAAGTATAAAAATAAAGTTCCTTTTCTCCGTTGTGTCATTGGAGGGAGACAAAGAAAATGTCAAGTGAGTGTTCCTCATTTCCAATCCAATCTTCGTATTTTCTTATATTTAGATCTGGCTTTATCCTTCTTTTACTTAAAAAAAAAAAAACTTCAGTGTCTCTTGTTGCCATCATGTAAATTTTAAGTTTTCTGCTTGACATTCAAGGCCTTGCATAATCAGGGGTCATCCAGCCCTCTCAGTCTGATCTCATACCATTCCTGCAATGTGCTCTAAGTTCTAGCCAAACAAGTTTACTCAGTCACCTAAATGTGCCAGGTTTTCACTTCCCCAGATCCAGACCTTGACTCACACTATTTCCTATGTCTAGCATGGTCTTCCTATGCCCTTCACCCATGGAATTCCCTTCTATCCTTTAAAACCCAACTCAAACTTTATCTTCTCCATAAGACTGATGAATTCTCCTGATGAATAAAGACCTACCCCCTCCAACCTCACCTAACACTTTACTTCTACCTTCATAGTATACTTAATAAATGTAATTTTATAGCAGAATTTTCTGTTTGTATCTATTTCCCTATTTGACTGTAAATACTATGAAGTCAATGGCTATGTCTGACCTAAACCTCATACGTGTGCCCAAGCACCCTGCACAGTGCCCTGTATACAGTTGGCCCTTAATACATGTTTGCTAAAATTACAGTTACCAACTATTGAAAGGATATTATAGGGGAATGGGCACTGGATTTGGAGTCAGAGGCCTTGTGTTGGAATCTTAACTCCAATTTACTACCTAGATAATCTTTCATACGTCACTAAATTTCTCTAGGTGGAGACCTGGGCTCCATCATCTTCAAAAAGAGGTTGGACTTATGGATCCTTTAAGATCCTTTCTACCTCTCAACCCATGATTCTACCCACAAGGCACTACCTGGAGCCAAAATGCTTTGTCATCACAATGAAAGTGCTTATATTAGGTGATGACATCATCTGTATGTCTAGACTGTGATTTGGTTACAACTGAGGTGTATCTCAATTCACTATGATGACATCACTACATCTATATAAATGCATGGAGAACACAGGTTCACTTTGCCTGTCTGAGCATCATCAAATCACCCAATCACCTCAAATAGGGCTACCTTTCTTTTCTCCCCAACTATTTGTCTCTCCAACAAACTGAATATTTCCATTTCCCTTTGTGTTCATCTCTTCCCTTCTCTGGAGTCATAGTTAATGAACAAATGACAATTATTGAGATGGTAAAAGACTACAAAGAAAAGTAATAGGCTGGTAAAATAGAGAACCAGGTGCTCAATGTTTTACCATGTCCAAATATACATAATTATATGTACATACATATTATATATTCTTATATAATATTATATATACATACACATATATATGGGAGAAGAGGGGGTCAGTAACCCTACTATACACGTATTGAGGTATAAGTTGAACTGGAATATGGGTTAATTTGAACTTTTGAGTTAAAAGAAAAAATTCTCAAGGTTTAACTTGTATTTATTAATGAAGATCAACTTTCACCATTTAACTTTTTTCACCAGCCACAACCATTTGGCAGAGAAGCTCCCGTACCCTGCTACTAATATGGGAATCATATATTTAGAGCTCAAAGTGGTCTTAAAGGTTGACAGGTCTAATTTCCTTATTCTATCCTTCATCCCCAGGACACTCCTTCAATTTTCTATTGCCATGGCAGACTGGGTTCCTTTGGGTTCTAGGGGCAACCCTGTGGATCTATACTTCTAACATAGTTCATCAATTCCCCTAAGTGTGATTCCCATTAATTATCAACCAGTAGTAGCTCTTAGCAGAGACTAAGGTGGCAGAGTAATAAATAATAGCTACAAAACATTGCCTCCATAAAGCTAGGGCACTCTCCCACAATACACACAGGATACTCAGGAAATATGAGCTCAGACTTACAAAGCACGTGTGTAGGATACATGTCTATCAATGGCAACTAACAGCTCCTTGTATTACAGGACCTGGAAGTCCTTTCTCTCTTTGCAGAGCCCATGTGCTGCTCCCCTCTCTTGCCTCCCCTCTTAGATGTAACATCTTTGCTGGGCAGCTTGTTCAGTTGGTTTCCCATGGTCAGCTACTCCCTTTACCCAGCTCTCTTCTTGTTTTTCGAGGGTCCTGTTTCTCAAAGCAGCTTTCTGCCCTAAGCGATTGTCTTCTTGTGTCTGTGTCTATCTGAAGTACATGTCTCTGAGGTTCCCTCAAGTAAGCCTCAAACTCTCTCAAACTGACATTTTTTTATTTTAATTTTTTTAAAAAGAAAATTTTCAAATAACTGGAAAAAGAGGATTCTATTTGCAAACTGCAAAGCTCCATTTCATACAATATGCTTTTTTTTTTACAATATGTAAGTTTTACATGTTACTTTCAAAACTGTCCTCCTCATCTGCACTTCCTTCAGAACTTCTCTGTTCTCTTCTGCACATTTTTATTAAAAGAAAAAGTTCAATGACTCCTCTTTTTTGCCATCATTACTGTTGTTAGCCCTCCCTCTACTCCTCATCCCTCCCCCATTATCCTAGAGAAAGAAAAAGGAGGGTTGTCACAAATAAGCCTAGTCAAGCAAAACAAATCCACACTATGGCCATGGCCACAAAAATGTATCTCTGCACGTTCTGTCCATCACCTCCTTGTGAGGAGGGAGGTAACATACACCATCATACGTCCTCTGGAGTCAGGGCACATTGCTTTGATCAGATTTATTAAGTCTTTTAAATCAGTTTTTCTTTACAAAGTTGTTGCCTTGTTTAAATTATTCTCCTGCTTCCACTCTCTTCCCTTGTTAGGTCAAACTATTCAGGATTCTCTAAAATGGTGCCTTTCATCATTTTTTACAACACAATAATATTCCATTACGTTATTACACCCTGAATTGTTCAGCCTTTCATCAACAATCTTGATCATGATATCATATC
This sequence comes from Vombatus ursinus, assembly GCF_900497805.2. NCBI lineage: Eukaryota > Metazoa > Chordata > Mammalia > Diprotodontia > Vombatidae > Vombatus > Vombatus ursinus. The sequence goes on along the minus strand of NW_020949753.1, from coordinate 8,030,639 downwards.
AATATGTTATCATACATTGTGGGAGAATTATTCTTCCAATTCCTTCTAATTGTTCAAATACACTTTTCTAGGTGTCCCTGGACTCTCGTACTTGCATTTTAAAGTCCCTACTCAGTGCTAGTCTTTTTATTGGAAATGCTCTGAAATCATCTATTCCATTAAAGTACATTTTTTCCCCAGTTATATTTTACTCAACTTTGCAGGCTAAGTTATTATGGGTTGTAAGCCTATTTTTTTTTTTTTTGGTCTTCTATATTTCAAAATTTCCTCTGGATTTTTAATAGAAACTGCCAAGACTTGGTGATCCTAATCCCAGCTGTGGTCCCTTGGTACTTGAACGGCTGATGCTGGCAGTACTTTTTTCCTTTGATATGGAAGCTCTGGATTTTGATTTTGACATTCAGGAGATAATCAGATAATTCTTTTCATCTTTGCTTTCTGGTCCTAGTAGATCTGAAAAATTTTGATTTATGTTGAAGTAGAGTATCCAGGCTTTTTTTTAATCATGGTTTTCAGGGAATTCAGTGATTTTTAAAATTCTTCCCTTGACTCATTTTCCAGGTCAATTATTTTTTATATCTTACATTTTTTCTATTTTTTTGAAATCTTTAAATTTGGTTATGTAATTTTTTTCTGTTTCATGAAGTCATTGATTTTTGTATGATATATTCCAGTTTTCAGGGATTCTATTTCTTAGATAAAGTTTTACTTTTTCTTCTAATCTACTCACTCTTCTTTTAATTCTTTCCTCTAAAACTTTTATTTTTTAATCACTTCCTTAATTTCTTCTTCTAGGCATTCATGTAGCCCTTGTGGAAAATCTAGTTTTTCCCTTTGAGTTTCCATTCGTAATTTTTCATTGAGTTAGATTTGCAACATTTTTTCATGCTGGTCAGTGTTTTTCTTTGATTTACCCACCTTTCCAAATTTAGTCCCTAATTTGGGCCTCTATCTCAGGAAAAGGCTCTGCTCCTTGCTGTGCAAAATTTTGGGTGGGACAGTGAGTCCAGTGTGATCTCACCATGGGTCCCCCGAGTTCTTGTGCTGACCTTCAGGGTTAGACCCCCCCATATCTCTGATATTCATGGTGCTGGATCTTCAGGGCCCTCTCTGGTGTCTTGGGACGGAATGCTAAGGACCTCAGAGCCCCTCGGCCTAGGCAGTTCCAGTCAGGGTAATTCCCCAGGGCTTCCAATGTGCCTACCCTGGAACTTTCAGATAACCTTGGGGCTTTTTCAGGGGAGCCTCTGCATACAGAGCCTTGTAAACTCCCCAACTCTGATCATGCTGGTTTGCTTTGCTGAAGGGGCCCACTTTTCTCTCACCATGGAGCTTCTGGCTAACTTTTTGTGTAGTTCTGGAGTGTAAGAAATCACTGGGTATAGCTTCTCATTAGATTTATTGATCATTATTTCGTCTCATGAGAACTTTAGGGTTTTACTAGAATAGCTATTTGGGAAGTAGACAGCCTGCCTTCTGTTCAGACAGCATCTTGGCAGGAAGTCAAAGTAACAAACTCTTGAATGGATGGATGGAGTGTTTCCCTCTCTCCTGCTAGTTGCCATGACCAATAGACCGGGAGTGAAGAGAGCTCAGCTATTGATTTTTCTATCCATCATGCAAGTGTTTCTCATGGATGGTACATGAGTAGAGAGTAGTTCTTCTTGTGTTCAAACAGCCTTGAAATTTCAAAAGTAGAGTGGAGAGGGCGACTGTCCGCCTGACTTCCTCAGTAGAGGAAGGATTCTGTGTGCTGCAGTGATAGGCAGGGGTATGTAATGGATTTGGAGTTGGAGAATCTCAGTTCACATCTCAATTGTACAATGGTAGAATCTGGACAACTCGCTTAAACTTCTCTGGGTCTCAGTTTCCACATCTGTAGGGAGTAGTTGATTTCCTGGCAGTTCAGTTGAGATAATAACATCCCTTCCCTCACAGTCCCTTCTCACTTTCCTGGGTCTTCTCCCTTGAACTGCCCAGTGCTTAACTATTTAAAGCCTCCAGGGGGCATGGCTAATTGCTGCAATGTCTCCTGTCCACTTCTTCTGTCATTTGGGTAAAACTGCTGAGAATGGGCTGGTAGAGGGAAGGGCTCAGATGCTGTCTGATACATGTAGCTTATGTCAATGCCAAATTGCCTTATCCTTAAAGGGCTATCTTATATGTACTAAAATAGAACATAACAGTTATCTGCTTGGTTTTATTTTGATGACCATCATATTTACCACTCCTTTTGCTAAAATGAAAAAGGTGCTTCCTTCCTCCCCCTCTCTGATGATGTAATCTCCTTTGTCATAATATTCCTGTTGGGATGAGAAAAAGAAAAGTATTAGTAGAGAGGAGTATTTAAGGGAAGAGCTGAAATAGCATTTCTAATCTTTTTGAAATACTGGCTACATAAGGTATCACTCTGTTCATTGTGGGTTCCAAGCCTTTCATCCACCACAGTCACAGGCCTTGGAAAAGTAAAGGGTCATAGCCATTTCTGGCCCTCTTTTATTGCCTTCCTCAGAGATCATCTCTGGAACTTTGATGGAGAGACAGACCCAGGATGTGAAGGGAACAAGAATCCAGTTCTAGTCATTCCAGGTCACTAAACATTTCCAAATCATAGCTATTTTTTCCCTAAAGACAGAAATGGAAGTAAAACTATTTCTAATGGACTAAACCAGCCCAAATAATAAAACTGCAGACCAGAAGAAAATGAATAATACTGAAACAAACAATATATTCTATCCTTCAAGAAACAGGGAATTTCTGAATGACACAAACCCAACTCCCTGAAAGGCAACAGCAGAGGGGACATCTAGAGTCCTAAAAGTCTTCAGAATTCTCTCCGTGGGATGTCGGGACAACAGGTCAAAGGGGAAAGTAAAAGCTTCCCTCTAACTGCTCCTCAGGAAAGGTCAGGGTGATACAAAACACATTTTATGTTCATAGTGTTTAATTTCCCTTTTTTTCTTTTTGCTAGGGTGACAAAACCAATATAATCAACATTATCTAAAGCAAAACTCTATTTGGTAGAAAGAACTGGGAATTGTCTCTTTCTTCCCTACGTGTGTATCTTTAATTTGAGCTTGTATCATAAATTTATAAAGTTGTGATAGGTCATTTATTTTAAAACTACATAGTTAATTTCTTCTATCCTATTATCTAAAGCAGGGCTTCTTAAACTTTTTCCACTCATGACCCCTTCAGCATTTCTTAAACTGTGGGGGTCACGACCCACAGTTTAAGAAATGCCGATTAAGCAAATTCCTATAGTTTTGCCAGAAAGTACTTGGAATTGGCTTTTTCCATGCATTCAGTATCTTACTCTAATTTAATCTTATTTCAAATATTCATAAAGCTGGGAGGGGTTATTTATCTAAAAAGGATATGATTAACAGGCTTGATTTCATTTCTTGTTTGTTCCTATATGCCTTAAAAAGAGATGGAAAAGCAAACTGCCCTATTTGCTCAAACATCTGTCTAAGAGGTATCTACCAATTTAAAATCCATTTACACTGTAGTCATGGCTATAATTGCCCTAGTAGTATTCTTGAACCTTTGGAAAGCCTGCCACCATTGACAGCTCATTCCTAGTCACTACTTACACAAATGTTGAACTTTAATGCTGAAAGAGACCTTAGAAGACCATCCAGGGCAAGTCACTCACTGTTTCACCCTCAAGTTCTAGACTATTGTGTGTATCAATGATAGCTAGGCCTCAAAGGAATGACTTAACCTTTGGTGAAATCTACATTCATTAGACTTTCCTTCTGATATTAGGAGGAACTACCCAGGGAAGGAAGTTTCCCATATTTAGGTTAAGTAAATGACATGGATAGCGGAAATTGAAAACTATTATTTTCATGCAAATTTAGCAAGCATCCTAATTTTTTTAATTTAAAAAAATTTTTGAAATGAATTTGAATAAAGAGGAAGTTTGTGGCAAGTTCTGAACACATGTGAGAGCTACCCAAATTTCTGACTCTTAAGTGGCTCACTCTATAAGGCCCGCAACTAGTAAAATTTATGAGAAACAGTGAGATGGCCCCCTCTCCAACCTCTGTACCTCCTGCTTCATTAAAGGTCCAAATGATCAGTGCTTGTAAAAAGAGTTAGGTGACTTTATTATCAATATTATCAATATCTGTTTGCAGCTCAGAAATGGACAATCAAATAAATCACATGCTTACTTGGGATAGGGTTTGAGGAATGGGTCCCAGAGATGCTTCCATTCCTCCGTTCTGCATGGCCCAATTGGCCAGGTGTGTTGTTGATGTATAATTATCATTATCATTAAAAGATTTTTTAAATTTCATTCTGAATTGTAAAGTGCTTTATCATTTTCATTAGCAAATGTTCACAATAAACCAATGACAGTTATTAATATTATTCCTAACTTCACTCTCCATCTAAAAACAGGGAAGCTTCAGGAATAGGCCCATAAGATCAACACATGGTTAGTTCTATTCATGTCCCCATTTTGGATGTCTTAAAGAGCAAGGTTACATCAAACACTTAGTGATAGGATATTCTGATCCACCATGGGCAGTTAGGTGATGCAGTGAATAGAATGCCAGGCCTAGAATCAAGAAGACTCATCTTTGTGAGTTCAAATCTGGCCTCTGACACTTACTAGTTGTGCAATCCTCAGCAAGTCGTTTCACCCTGTTTGCCTCAGTTTCCTCATCAATAAAATGAGCTGGAGAAGGAAATGGCTAGCCACTCCAGATCTTGGCCAAGAGAACTCCAAAATGGGTCATGAAGAGTTGGGTACAAATAACCGAACAGCAACATTCTAACCCCCATGCACCTAAAATAATGTCACACATGTAACAAAAATGCCTTGCTCAAGACTTCACAGCCAGATGTGGATGCAGCTGGCCCTGGAACTCAACAAGGCAGCCAACCATCCTATTCTAAAATAGCTAAGTGATTGCTTCTTGATAGGATTAGACAATTGAACTGCAACTGGTAAATACCAGCCTGCTTTCAGAGCTCAATGAACTCCATTAGACCATTGTTAATTACTTTTGCCCTTGAGAGTTTTCATTCTATAACATTTCATTTTGGATGCCTGATACACTCATAAAGCCTTTTCTGAATTATTTTGGTGCCTAAGGACATGCAAAAAGAGGCATTGCAATAGTTTAATATAAAGTACAAGATGAGACTTTTAAACTTGTAAAATTTGTAAATTATTCCTGGATTTGAGTTCCAATACACACATTCTGTAAGTACTTCCTGTAACTCTTACAAATATGCTTATATAACCATTTAATTTTAATGATACAAAAATTCAATATTTGCTGTCAGCATGTAATTCTCTGGTGAATCTCCTTTAGAAATACCATATTAAAAACAGATTTCCTTCTCTAAAGGAAAATATAGACCTTTTTTAGTATGGGGGGAAACATGCTAAAATTAGGATGAATTATTAATTTGTAACATCTGTGAAAAGTCTCAGGAGACAAGGAACAAGCAGCCCTTTCCAAAATGACTTTCAGAACAGAAACCTCTGGGGGGGTTCAAGGTCAGGACCTATATCATCATGGCACATCCTTGATAAACTGCTCAATGGTTTTCATGAATTGTGAACAAAAGCATTAGTGGCGTCACAGGCACTTAAGGATAAAGTAGTCTCCACTCACTTCTCAAGAGATATTACTCTGCATTATCTTTTGGGACTGAAAAAAGACATAAACCTATCAACAATCAACATTGCAGGGATTTTTCTCCACTAAGAATAGTCTTCTAAAAAGTTTAAAGGCTAGATGTGACTTCAATTACTACTATAATCCATCTCCAGTGAATTCAGTAAGCATTTCAGCTTTCATTACAATTAATCACAGAAAAAGGTAAAGGAAAGCTAAAGTATCTAACTTTCTAACTTTGAGATCTGAAAAGATATAAACATAATGGAATAAAAACTAAGGTACATGTCACAAAATGTATTATTTTGAGAAAAATTAACAAGTTTTGGAATAAAACCAACCATCTGAGCTTTTCTGAACATATTCCAATAAGGCCCTTTTCTAAGGTGTTAAAATTAAAAGTATAACATCTGTGGGTATTTTCTTTTTCTTTTTTTTTTAACAAAAAGTCCATTTTCAAAGACTGAAAATAAAAGTGGCATTATATTAAAGTATACTTAGATATACTGATTTTTCCTCACTTTATTATAAAATACATTCATCATGTACTCTTCTCCATCCTAATGCTCTCTCAGTTCCATTTCCCTGATAGTTATCCATTACACCAACTCTAAAAGAAATTAAGATATTCCTTAAATTCAAAATTCTCGTATTGTAGATTTCATTGCTATAAGTATCCTGTCCACTGAGGGAGAATGAAACCCTTCTGTGCCTTAGGAAGGTTTTATGAGTTTTGTGGATGAAAAGATCCGTCCCTTGAGTGCTAACTTACTGAAGATGAGCCTCCCCAAACTTAGCTAGGCTAGTCTTTTGATAACAGACACCTAGTTGGTTGCAAAGACCATTCTCGTAGCCTTACCAGTTTGGTAAGGCCTACTACATAGAATTTAAAATTAACTCTCATAATCTTTGAGATCACAAGTCACATTCATAATGGGTCATCCAGCAGAATGCTGGAAGAAGATTTTGATATTAATCTCAGAAAATTAAACGCCTCTTTATGTTAACATTTTAATGAATAAAATATTTGAAAAAACTAAAATAATGGTTGGCAATAAACATGCAAACAATTTTTTAAAAATATTTAGAAACTAGTCAAATAAGCCTTTTCCAGTCCCTAAATTGATATAAATATTTTGACTGTAGGAAAGCTATTTCTGTTAGTTAGTGATCCACTTACTTTGAACAATACTCAATGCAACAAAATGCCAGTTTGACAATAGACTCCAGAGACCGGGAAGATATTGAAATGGAATTAAGCCTATAAACAAAGTTCTTTGAAAATGAGGAAAGAATGATGATCTCAATTGAATACGATCTAGCACAATGCCCACATTCTTAAGCGAAGATTTATGTTTGGTTCTAAACGCTCTTACCACTTCTAAGCAGTCGATGATCTTGGTGAGTTTATCTTCAGGTAAGTTTTTCAGCAAACACACACTGCCAAAGGAAAAAGAAACATCCATTTCATTCCTTTTTTTCCACTAATAATTCATGCATTTTCATATCATATTTTGACTTCTAACTTACATATATATTTAATTTTACAAAAACAAAACTTTAAGTTGTAAAGCATATAAGCTGGGAGTTGTGAGGGTTAATTTTCAAGTAAATATATGATGTAAATAATTGAGGGCATAGGAGGATGGGGCAAGGGGAGAAGCTGCCAATCCCTACCTATTCCAAGGAAACCAGGGAAGTAAAATGAATTATCAAAGACTTTGAAATTGTCTAAGTGCCTTTTCATCATTATTCATGTACATATCTCATCTCCTCTGCTCTACAGTAAAGTCCATGAGGAAAGGGCTCATGTCTTCTTAGTCTTTGAATCCCATACCCATTACCATGGGGCCTGGAATGTAATAGGAATTCAATAAACATTTCTGAAATGAATTAATAGAAAAATAAATAAATCGAACATTTTTTTGTGCTAAAAATGAATAGTAGTCAGAATTACCTTCCTCTTTCATCCCAGTATCTTTTCTAACCATCCTATTAACTCTTTAAAGAGAAGAATTGGGGGCAGCTAGGTGGCACAGCGGATAGAGCTCCGGCCTTGGAGTCAGAAGGACCTGAGTTCAAATTTGGTCTCAGACGCTTGATATTTACTAGCTGTGTGACCCTGAGCAAGTCACTTACATCCAGAGGGGAAACAGATTCTAATTTGTCTGCAATTACGTCAATATCAAGGTCCGGAAGATAAGAAAATTTAGTCATGCTGCATCATCCTTTAAAACTACTCTTAGCCAGAGGCATGCAAAGAACATAACAAGAATAGCAATGACAATAATTATCAGCAGCAGCAATTAGGTGGTACAATAGAAAGTACAGGAGCAGTAGATAGACAAAGTCAGGAAGACCTGAGTTCAAATCCAGCCTCATACACTTACCGGCTGTGTGACCCTTGGGCAAATCACTTAACCTCTCTCTGCCTCAATTTCCTCATCTGTAAAATGGGGACAATAACAGCACCTACCTTCCAGGGTTGTTATGAAGATCAAATTAGATAACATTTGTAAAGCACTTAGCACGGTACCTGGGACATAGTGGGCACTTAACAAATGCTTTTTCCCTTCTAATTATACTAATAATAGTTATATGCCTTAAATAAGATAACAATACCGAAACGTAATGCTCCAGCAAACAATCATATTTTGACAAATACGTCAAACTTTCATATCATCTCCTACAATAAGAGAAGTTTCCACAATAGATAATTGAAATTGTTCTTTTAGGTGAGGAAAACTGGCAAGACTTTTAGAGTATATAACAATTTTAATAGCACCAATGAAATTTTCTTAAAATTGACCACCATAGTGGGAAAAATGACACATCAAAAATAAAAACAATGTAAACAGTGACTTCACACCAAAAACATTTCCTCAAAACACATTCCTTGAAAAATACAAAGAGCTAACTGCATACTGTGAACAAAACCAAGGCATATATATATATATGTGTGTGTGTGTGTGTGTGTGTGTGTGTATATGTATATGTATATATATATATATAAAATGAAACCAAGGTTATATATATATACATATATATGAAACCAAGATATAGATATAGATATGAAACATTTTTAATGAAATGTAAAAAGAGAAAATAGTTTTCATGAGGGAGCTTGTCTTACAGTCTCCCAGAGATCAATGAGCTATGGTAATTAAGACCTGTCCTCAGTCCTAATTTAGCATCCATTAAGTTTATAAATGATCTTCCCTGAAAACTAGTCTTTCCTGGGAATTATAGGAGGTAAAAGATTTTCAGGAAAGAGCTTTTCAAAGAGGGCCCAGAAAGACTATTTTAACTATTTGTACTATGTACCAATTAACTCTTTGGGCTTCTTTTCCCCATAGCAGAATATATTGGCTTCCAAACAAGGTCTTGGATAAAGTTGGTTGTTGGGAGATAAATACTCCCCAGTAAAGTACTCCCTAAGATATTGCCAACCGTGACCATGTATGTTAAATTTGTTGGTGGGGTGGGGTAGGGCTGAGGAGGGAAAATGTTACATTATCTCCAGAATGTTCTCAATATGAAGTCTTCAGATCTTTAGGACACCTAAGATGTACAGTCCACCTGAGTTAGTCACCCCAGAGTTATCTACTGATGGGAATATAGAATCCTAGAATTTTAGAATGGGGAGGGGATTCAGGTTACATCAAATCCAACTAATATCAGAAAAGGAATCCCCATCATATTTTATTTTATAACTTGTGCTTGAAAACCTTCAATGAATATATCTAAATATATATAATATATCTAAATAAATATATATAAATGTATTTATATATATATATATAAATATACCTAAAACCAAGGATGAGCATTATATCAAATGAAGATATATTTTAAAATAAGATTTTAAAATTTTGCTTTAAGCAGAGATGTCATCATCATTACTCTTTGACAAAGGGCTAGAAATGCTTGATTTAGCAATAAGACAGGAAAAAGAAATTGAGAGAATAAGCATGAGCAAAGAGGAAAACAAAATTATTGCATTTTACAGACACAATAGTTTGCCTAAAGAAGCCCACAGAATTAATGAAAAAGTAATTGAAACAATAATTTAAGCAAAGTCACAAGATACAAAATAAACACACATGAATCATCAACATTCCTATTTACTACCAATTAAATCCAGCAGGAAGAGAAAGAATATAAAATTCCATTAACACCAATGCAGCTAAAATTAGAAAAGAAACAGGTATATGGAGTAACTGTATTAGGAGTAAGTTTCTGATTTCTAAGATATGAGTCTTTCCCCAAATGATAAATGGTTAAGAAATGTGAACAGGTAGTTTTCAGAATTTGAAGTCCAAGCTATCAAAAGCCATATAAAAATGCTCTAAATCACTAATAATTAGAGAAATTCAAATTAAAACAACTCTGAAGTTTCATCTCATACTTATCAAACTGGCAAATTTTAAAAAAGGAAATTAACAAATTTGGAGGGGCTACAGGAAAAGAGGCACATTAATGCACTATTGGTAGAGTTGTAGTTTGAGTTAGCTGTTCGAAAAAGCAAATGTCCCCCAAAGTTACTAAACTGTGCATACCCTTAAAGGGTATGTTATATCATTACTAGGTCTATATCCCCAAAAACTCAAAGAAAGACGAAAAAGATCCATATGTACAGAAAAAAATTGTAGTAATTCCTTTGGTGATAGCACTGAACATTAAGGAAGTGCTCACTAACTGGGGAATGACTAACAATTAGGTATCGGAATGTAATGAAATACCATTGTGCCATAAAAAAAATGGGGAAAGGGATCTTTTAAGAAAAACTAAGGAAGACTTGTATGAATCTAAGAAGAGTGAAGTCAATAGAATCAGGTGAGCAATTTATACTATAAAACTATCACCCTCCATACAGATAACTTTAAAAGACTAAAGAACTCTCTGATCAGTACAATGACAAACCATGATGCCAAAGGACCAGTGATAAGAATGTCCCTCACCTCCTGAAAGACAATTGTTGGACTCATAATGTAGAATGAAACATGCATTTTTTCAATGGCCAATGCAGGAATTTTCTTTGCTTGATTTTATATATTTGTTATAAGGTTTTTGTATGACTTTTTCCTACTGGGGAGTTTGGGGGTGAGGGAGAGGGATGTATTAGGGAGGAAAAAAAGTTATTTATTATATTAAATCAATTATGTTAGGGGCAGCTAGGTGGCACAGTGGAATCAGGAGGACCTAAGGTCAAATCCAGCCACAGACACTAGCTGTGTGACCCTGGGCAAGTCACTTAACCCCAGTTGTCTCCCCCAAAATTAAGTTAAATTAAAAAGTATTTTAAAAAATCCAATAAGGGGAATCCCTTCCTGTGACAACTCATTCCACTTTTTTGACAATTGTAATTATTAGGAAGTTCTTTGGTGGGATTGGGGTTTTTTTGGTGTTGTTTTCATTTTTTTTCTGACATCCAGATTGTTCTTATGAAACTTCTATGCATCCACTGCTTATGTTTCTGCCCTCTGGATCAGAGAGAACAAAGTCTAATAACTTTTTCACATGGAAACCCTTCAAAACTTACAGGGTCAAAGATTTAGAGGTAAATGGGGCCTTAGAAGTCATTGAGTCCAACCCTGTCATTTTGCAAATGAGGAGACTCAGTCCTCAAGAAGTTAAGGGATCTGACCAGTCATACCCAGCCAGTAAATATTCAAAGCAGGAACAGAACCCAAGAGTCTCTACGTCTAGTTCTGTTCAGTACATCCTTAGCCTTCTCTTTTCCAGGGTATACATTCTCATTTCTTTCAACTACTTCTTCCACAGCATAGATTCAAGGCCCTTCACCAGGCTGATTTCCCTTCTCTGGAAACTCTCCTGTTCTGCTTAAAATGTGGTACCCAGGACTGAATACAATGGTACCATGGTGGTCTGAGCAGAGCCCAGTATTAAGGGACCTCCTTAATCCTCAAAGCTCTGTCTCAATACATCCTAAGATTGGAATTTTTTTTTGTTCTTTTCACACTTCTGACTCATACAGAGTGAGTGTGATTCATTGGAAAGAGCCCTGAATTTGGACCTGAGTTCAAATCCTTGCTCAGTTGTGCTGCCAGCTAATCATGCCAGCTCACTGAGCCTCAGTTTCTCATCTGTAAAGTGAGAGGATTAGAATGGGTGACCTCTAATGTCCCTTCCAGTTCTAACTCTGATGGTTCCATGATGACAAGATATTTATTATTGCTACCACTTGTTCCTCTATGCATGGCCGTCTTCCCCTAAACTCCTTAAGGGCAGCGATTGTGTGGCGTTTGACTTTGCATCAGTGGCATCTAGTATAGTATCTGGCTTAATAAATGCTTACTGGCTGATTGATTGATTTATTCATTATTACCACTGATCAGCTTGATCGGGTTCAATTAAGCCAAAAGTGACTAACGTTCCTTTAATATACAAAATAAATAAATTATTATGCAATAGAAAAATCCTTATGCATAATAAGCACTGGTAAATTTTTGAAAAAAAAATACTTCATGATTTCATGACCACTTCTAATAAAAAATCCTACTTTAGAATATGGAGCTGTGAGGGGAAAGCTCTGGTTTTGATTTAAATCCCAGCATGGCTATTTATTGTGTGACCAGGATCAATCACTTAACCTCTGTAAGCCTCAATTTCTTCATTTGTAAAGAGTGAGTTAGAATTGTCCTCTCAGTTTCATTGCAGTTCTAAATCTATGCTTCTGTGATCTCAACATCCACCCCGGAAAGGCCCACAAAAGTGCCAACCAATTATAAAATATGTTTTTAAAAAAGAAGGAACTTTACCCTTTTGACAATTCTAAATATTAAAATCTAAACCTGGTAAATGGTTAAACAGAAATTTTGATTATTTTCTCACAAACTGATGATCAATTTGTGATCATCAGAAATGTGATCAATTTCTCATAAACAGACTCTTTTCATTTATTTTTTCCTAGGCTCTATGTGATCACTACAGCAACAGCTACTTTTTTGGCAAGCTAATTTGATCGAAATAATAGGAATCGAAAACAAGCTATGTAATTTCAATTAATCTCTAAAAAACAAATAGATAAATTAGAAAAAAATAAAAGAAATGAAGATGTCAGACAGAGATTTGGGTTGCAGGATAGAAGGCTCAATTAAAGGCAATGCTATCTTCATCTCATAAGATTCTCCGTAGTTGGGCTAAAATGTAGTTACTATATTTTATGAGAAAGTCTGGTGGTTTTACTGCAAGCTGATGATTTCTTTTTTCTTTTAGTCTTGGAATGAGTATTATCAGAAAAGTAAAATGCTTTTGATTTCAGTGAAATGTATTTTTGTAGGCTCTTAATATTTGTTATCATATGTATTTTTTTTTCAAGATCTAACATATCTATTAGGAAGTAGGATCTTCTGTTAGAAGTCCCAGGACATTACTCTTACCTCCTAAGGAACTGTCGGTACTGTTCATCTCGAGCTTGAGCTGTTCTTCTCATAATATTCTGGAATACCTCCCTGTCTAGTGCCCACGTCTTCACATTGGTGACAGCTACAGGAAAAAGAAAGAAAAATGTTATTTGATTACTTTAATTACCAAAACTTTCAAGAAAACCACAGAAATTCTTGAAGTAGTCAGTCACGCACTGGTCTCCTCCTCCGAAGGGTTTCTCACCTGCATGAGCTCCCACGAGATCACACTTTTGGGGCCCACTCTTACCCGGGTACATCAAACACCCCACTGGACTTGATTCACTCACTCCAAGCTTCTCTCCCACTAGCAGACTAAACTTCTCACAGATAGACCACCACCACAAAGTCACATTCAAACTCTTTCAGGGTCCTAAGGAGAACCCTTTTAAAGGTAAACACACTTCTACAATACCATTAGTTCTTGAGTCTCCAATTTGGACAGCTGGATACAGAGCTAGGCGTGGAGTCAAGGAGGCTTGAGTTCAAATGTGACCTCAGGCACTTACTAGCAGTGAGACTCTTGGCAAATCACTTAATCTCGTCAGTCTCAGTTTCCTCAGCTATAAAATAGGAATAGCACCTACTTCACAGGGCTCTTGTAAGGATCAAATGAGATAATATCTGTAAAATACTTGACATACACCTTGACATATAGTAGGCATTTAATAAATGCTTTTTCCCTTCCCTTTTTTTCTCCTCTCTGCCAAAAAGAATCCAATGTGTTTGCTATCTACATAACCAATCACTCAAAATAATGCCAAAATAATGGATCTTAAATATAACCATGTACTTAATAAAAAGACAAAAGGAATAATAATAATAGTAATAGAAAGTATGTTTTAAAAATTATATAAACAACAAAATATATCATAACACACATATAAACCCACATCATACTCTTCCACTAATACACTCAATTGCTATGAAGAAAATTGGATACACACTTACAAGAACCTGGCAAGGAAACCCATGAGGGAGGAAAACTCATGTGCTCAGAATAACTCACGACTCTGGATGGTAGACTTCAATGTGACTGGTCCACTTGAGATCATCTGTACCACATAGAGCTGCTCCCAACTTGACTACTGATCCTATTCACTTCTTTATGCAAACATAGCCTTAACATTTAAACTAATTATCACCCTTAAAAAGACAACTAGGAACTGTTAGCTCTTAGTGAGAATAGCAGTTCTGTCTGTAAGCCAAAGAAGTACAAGTCACTTCACCCTGTTTGCCTCGGTTTCCTCATCTGTAAAATGAACTGGAGAAGGAAATGGCAAACCACTCCAGTATCTCTGCCAAGAAAACCCCAAATGGGGTCATGAAGAGCTGGACACAACTGAAATGCCTGAATAACAAAAGGAACTGTTCACTCTTATTGAGAATAGCAGTTGACCTTAAGGCAAAGTACAAAGCTCATCAAACTAGCCATCTCTAGGCTATCCAGAGCAACCCTGCCAGATGCTGTCCAATCAGAATGCAGCTCACAACAACACAACTCTTCACTCACCATGGTACTAAAGCCCTCTTCTGCTTTTTCCTTCTGAAGCCAGAGAGCAAAACAAAAATTTAGGGAAAAGCACCTTTTCCAAACTCTAGGTGGCGCTCAAGAGCAATACCTCTCAGGGGATGAAGTAAATTTTCTCTGCAGCCAATCAAGAATGACGCAACAGAAGCATCATCTCAGCTGACTGCTTCTAACTGCCACAGCATCCACAAAGCAGCTTCTCAGCCCCCCAGTGGTGTTTCCAACTGCTATTCTCAGCTTCCTTCCTCTTCCTTCTTCTTCCTCGCCTGCTGTGGCTGCTGAGGCATTCAGGTGCTGAAATGAGAGCCTGCAGTCTCTCAGTGACTCACTTTTCACTGAAAAGCTCACAGCTCCCCAAATTTGTCCTATAAAATCAATAGCCATTTTGTAAATTATCCCCCAGCCTCTAAATGTTTATATAATTTCTCAATGTCTTATTTTTGCCTTTTTTATTCATCAAACATGTATATGCTAATTAGCTGAAGTACCCATAATGCTTGCAGTTCTTGAGTACTCTGTCATTGGTACTATGGTAACAAAGTCCTCTTTCAATGGTACCATGAAACTGAGTTTCTTAGCAATCCTATTTTTTAGTTTTTAATAAATAAATAAAAAATCTTTGTCTCTTTATAACATTCAAATGTTCCCGCAGAAGTGAGGTATTCACTCTACTTTATTGTAAAGAAATCTAAGTTCCTAAGTCTATATTACAGATCATGTTCTCTACAAAACTACCCAACTCCCATCTGAAAATTTACACATATATGTATATGTATGTATGTATTTGTACATAGGTGTGTATGTATATACACATTGCTAATATATTGTTATGTACACAGATACATATACATGTGTATGTCCATATACATGTTTACATGTGTATCTAAATATTTATTAGTCTGTACATATGTATATATATATACACATATACTAGCATTGTGTATGTGTACATATGTGTGAGTATATATATACTCACATATATTAACAATGCATATTAAAACAAAGTTCTTTTTCAATTTGTATTAAGTATTAAAATGTTCATAACAGTAGTAATATCTTACATCATTTGATAATTAATATAAATCTCTACCCTTGCATAAAATCATTTTTTCTGCCCTTACATTACTGCTATAACCATTTTGACCCTGGGACCCATCCAAACCTTATCCTGACCACCAGCTGGAAGCAAGGACTCATCACCATCTGTGCCACCCTCAATTTGCCCTGTCTATACCTAGTCTGGATTTAGTTGTTTGTATGTTGTCCCCTCCACCCCCCCACCATTTGACTGTGGACTCCTTTAGAGCAGAGACTGTTTTCTGTCTTTCTTTGTATCCCCAGCATTTAACACAAGTGCCTGGCACATAGTAGGTACTTAAATACTTGCTGACTGACCCACCTAACATTGGCCGCCAGTTCCTGACCACTGACATTCCTTAGACCCACAGTCCTGGGGCAGATAAATCACTCAACATTAGAGGGAGCATTAGCATAGAGCTGATCTGGCTGATATCCATCTGCATCAAACCATATTTGTGAGCATGTTTGTGTGATTAATTCTCCTGTCTCTGGTTCAGGTAAGAGTGAAGTTCATTTAAGGTGCATTCCAACCACCCCTTCTTCTCTGTTTGTAAACTCAAGTTTCACCCACCTTTTCCTTCTTTCTACACTCAAGTGTAGAAATTCACCCTTTCTTCCTTTGCTCTTCTGAAAGTCCTCAGAACAAAACCAATCCACCCACCCCTCCAGGACCTCAATTTTTTCTTATTTAATTCCCTCAACATCCTTTGGTTCAGAACCCTAAGGTTCTGAAGACATATTTGTTTCTTCTCATCCTCTACCATCATACAACTCTTTCCCAACTACTCATATACATTTATTTTTCTAGGTTTCTCTGGACTCTCATATCTGCATTTCAAAGTCCCATTCATCTTTGGTCTTTTCATCTGAAATGTTTGAAAGTCTTCTATTCCATTAAAAATCAATTTTTTCCCTGTAGGATTATACTCAACTTTGCCAAGTAAAATATCCTTGATTGTAAACCTACATTTTTTGCCTTTGAGAATATCATATTTCAAGCTCTTCACTCTTTCATGGTGGTGGTTGTCAGATCTTATGTGATCTTGATTGTGATTTCTTGATACTTGAGCTGCTTCTTTCTGGATGCTTACAATATGTTTTCTTTAAAGTGGAGTCTCTGGATTTGGGCTATGTTCCTGGGAGTTTTCAGTTTGGGATTTCTTTCAGGAGGTGATCAGTAGAATCTTTTTTTTAATTTCCCCCTATAGTTCTAATAGATCTGGGAAGTTTTCACATAATTCCCTGAAATAAAGCAGTCAGGTCTATTTTTATGTCAGTTTTCAAGTAGCCCAATGATTCTTAAATTCTCTCTCCTTGGCCTGTTCTTCCAGTCAGTTCTTTTTGATATCAAGAATCTTTATATTTTCTTCTATTTTTAATCCTTTGATTTTGTTCTAATATTTCTTGCAATTTCATGGAGTCATTGATTTCTGTTTGGTATATTCTGTATTTTAGGGAGTCCATTATTGGGTAAGTTTTACCACTTTGCATTCTAAGCTATTTAATTCCCTCCAAATTCTTTCTTCCAGAACTTTTATTTTAATTTTTAGCTCTTGCTTCATTTCTTCTGAGTATCCATGTAGTCCACGTGGAAAGTCTATTTTTTCTTTTGAGTCTCTATTTACAGTTGTTACAGAGTTACTTTCTCCCTCTTTTGAGGGATCTCTGTGTCTGCAATCACGTCTGATACTGGTCAGTGTTTTTCTTTGATTTACTCATCTCTCCAGCTGTAGTTCCAGAATGGGGCTTGGTGCCAGTGCCAGTGGGATGGTCAGTCCTGTTTGGCCTAGCCCTGTCCCTTGGATTATTGCACTGACTCCACTTCCCAGGGTTACGCCTTTTGAAGTTCATAAAATTAGATATTTACGGTCCTCTCTGGTTTCTCAGGACAGAGTACTAGGGATATGTCAACCAGTATATCAGCATTGGTTTTGGCCACTGACTGCTGCTCTCTTAGGCATCCAAGATTCTTCCTGTTTATCCTAGGGCCTTCTCAGGGGAAGTCCTTTATTCTTGCTGCCTCCAGACTTAGAACCTTGGAGTCGATATATCTGTCCCATCTTTGGTTGTGCTGTTTGACATTAAACTTTGCTGGAAGGACAGCCCTTCCAATAGCCTGTGGGCTTCTGGCTGATTTTTGTGTGGTACTGGAGTGAAAGAAATCACTTAATGTAGGTTCTCACTGGATTTCTTGATCATTATTTGGTGTGATACTAACTTCAGGGCTTTGTTGGAGAAGGTATGTGGGAACTGAGCAGTCTACTTCCTGGTCAACCAGCCATCTTGAGGAGAAGTCTGAATATAAGATTCCAAAAGGCAGAAGGTATGGACTTACAAACAAGAAGAACTTACCCTGAAAAGCTGAGTATAATCCTCCAAGGGTAGAAATGCATCTTTAATGGAATAGAAGACTTTCAAACATTTATGATGAAAATACCAGAGCTGAGTAGGAACTCTGAAATGCAAACACAACACTTCAAGAGAAACCTAGAAAAGTGAATTTATTTGAACAGCTGGAAAAGGATTATATGATGATGCAGTCCTAAAATTTTTATATTGCAGGGATTCTCTACCTGGAATATAACAATATGGCTTTTTAAAAGTATTTATATAATTGTTTGTCGATGTAATTTATTTCCCTTGTAATCCTATGGTTTTATTTTATGTACTTAAAAACATTATTCTGAGAAAGGGACCATCAGACTAACAAAATGATGAAATAACACATCCCCCAAAAAAGGATAAGAGGTCCTGTACTGTGAGAAAAAGAAATAAAAGTCCTTTAGAACTTCAGTTACTTTTGAAGGATCTTGAGGAAGTTAACTAAGAAAAACTGGGTTTCTGGGAATATACTGGTTCTATTTTAGGAATTTTAAGTTTTAAAAAGTAGGGTGGGTGGAAAGGAATACAGTAGTGTAAAAGGGAGGAAGAAGGGGATGGAACATGCTATAAGAGGAGTATATGAGAAGAAGCATATGCAAACATGGAAGAAGAGGTAGGGGCATCAGATAAACTTCACTCACATAGGTTCACGGGCTCTAAAATTCAAGAAAGAAAACTGTAGTAAAACTTCAGGCCTTAATAATGCCTATGCACAAAAGCACAAGAGTTTTTGCAAAAAGAAGGAGGAGGAAAAGGAGGAGGAGGAGGAAAAAGAGGAGGAGGAGAAGGAGAGGAAGAGGAAGAAGAAGAAGAGGAAGAAGAAGGAGGAGGAGGAGGAGAAGGAGGAGGAGGAGGAGGAAGAGGAGGAGGAGGAGGAGAAGAAGGAAAAGAAGAAGGAGGAAGAGGAGGAGGAAGAGGAGGAGGAGAAGGAGAAGGAGAAGGAGAAGGAGAGAGAGAAGGAGAAGGAGAAGGAGAGGGAGAAGGAGAAGGAGGAGGAGGAGAATAAGGAGAAGAAGAAAAAGAAGGAGAAGAAGAAGGAGAAGGAGGAGGAGGATGAGCAAAAAAAACAATATGTAGAGAAACAAGAGAACCACACACAACATACAACATCATAATTCAAATGAAAATAACTCTAAAAGATACTATCTGTATTAAAGGGAAAGAACAATTCTGGCTCCAGAGGACCAATAATGATATGTATTTTCCTCCTCTTGACAAAGAGGTAGTCAATACAGATGTAGAATGTTGCATAATATTTTGTTAGATATGGTTACTGTGATGTTCCTTTGTTTTTAAACAAGAAAAGATTTTATGGGAAGTGTTATTGGTGCATAACTGCCTTGTTAAAAAAACAAAAGCACTTTTTTTTTCAATAAAATTTTCCCAGCAAGGTGGAATGGGATATCTTGGAAGGTATTGAGCTCCCTCTGATTTTAATTCTTTAAGCAGAATCTGTATGATCCCCTGTTTTGGATGTTATGGTGAGATTTCTTCTTCAAATATGGATTAGACTAAGCCTATGAGGTCACTTACAACACAGAATCTCTGGCGTTAGGTCTGTGATTAGGACTCATACTCTCTAAGGTCATATTGGACACACAAAGTCATTGGGAGGTAGTTGAGATGGATGCTGTCATACAAAAGGAGACTAGCCTATGGTTAATCCTGAAGGTGTAGAATTCAGATGAAGATGCTTTAAAGTTGAGTCTATATTTTTAGGATACCTCTTGTGGTACTTTTCTATGGTACTTCCCCTTCTCTGGGGACTGGCATCTTGTGATAATATAGATAGGTTTTGCTTTGCAAAAGAAATCTTTAACCAGACTTATGTAAAAGAGAAGGGTAGATGGAGAAGAACAAAGACGACGATGGAAATAAAAGGCAAAAAAAAGGAGTAGGTGAATGATTGTTTCCCAACTGAAATCATGGTACTAAAATGAGAAAGAGGAAATGACTTCACATGAAAACCAAAGGAACATAGTTACAAAGATCAATTAAGATTAAAAAAAAATTTAAGAAATGCTATGTCTGTTCTGTTTTTTTTAAAGAACAGAACATTTTACCAACAAAGATGTATTAGATGTCTACTGTGTGCAAGGTACTTGGGATACAAATAAGACCATAGATTTAAAGCTTAAAGACAAGTAGGACATCTTGTCCAAGCCCCTTACTTCACAACTGACCTTAAATGCCTTGTCCTAGGTCATATAGATTATTTAGGGATAATACATGTAGACAAAAAAATATAACACAAGTTATAAGGTGAGCTGTGCATAGAAGTGATCACAATGGCATGAGAGAGCAGAGGGGATCCATTTTAGTTGATGGGTTAAGAAAAGGTTTCATGGGTGAAGGGCTGGTCACATAGAATGAGGGACAACTGGTACACTGTGTGCTCCACCGTATTCCTATGATGTCAAGAAAAAAATTTAAAAGTGTCCAATGCATTGGATGGACCCCCTGTGATGAAGTTATGAAAGATACAGACAGGAGTTCCACAAAATAGGCAAGCAGAGACAGGCTACAATCTGCATTGTTATAAATAATGCTCACTTTGGTGAGGTCACAGATATATTTCAATATTATAATAATGTGGGGCAGCTAGGTGGCGCAGTGGATAGAGCACCGGCCCTGAAGTCAGGAATACTTGAGTTCAAATCCAGCCTCAGACCAAACACTTGACACTTACTAGCTATGTGACCCTGGGCAAGTCACTTAACCCTAATTGCCTAAAAACTAAAAAAAAAAATTATAATAATGCAATTAAAAGTCATTTTCATGTTAAATATACAGATAACCAAGGGAAAACACTCTATTTTATTGAAATCACCTGGATAATTTCAATAATTCTCTATTTTACTTTCCAAAAGTGCATTTCACTGTTGGATTTCCCAATGTACTGTCAGTGTACATTTAGATAAGAAAAGACCATATAAATACTTCACATTTTGTGAGAATAGTGACTTTAGTATATATAACATTTTTTATTAGTACGATGTTATAGAAAATGTACCTTTTACTGAAGCCGTTCTTGTACAGTTGTATAAAATGGCTAGCTCGCCAAATGTTGTCCACATCGGGATTGAAGATAGAAGCTTGTTTCCTTGGAATACCTCTACTCTTCCCTCTAAAATTGTCAAGCATAATTTTAGAAGGTAAGTATGATAAAATCAAGCTGAATTATAAATGAGAAAGTGAATCAAAAAGCACACAGATAAAAATAAATAACAAAGAGAAATTTATATAACAAAGCTCCCTTCATGTTCTGACGTATGGAAAAAATTAACAGGGTTTTGCTAATCTGCTTAAAATTAATTGTCTACAGTTTAAACTCATATAATGAATGCCTAAACATCAATTAACATAGTCTTTGACTTTTCTTAATGCTGTGTCTAGAGTACTGAACCTGGAATCAGCAAAACCTGAGTTCAAATCTTGTTTCAGATACTAACTAGCTGTGTAACCTTGGGCAACTCACTTTGCCTGTCTGCCTCTATTTCCTCATCTGAAAAAAAAAAGGGTATAATAATAGCACCTGCTTCCTGGAGTTGTTGTAAAGCTAAAATGAAATATTTGTAGTGCATTTTGTAAACCTTAAATCACTATATAAATGTTAGCTATTATTATTACCTCACACAGTCCACCACCCTGAGAGTGGGTGTGGAAAACATAAACAATAAGCAAACCATCACCAACAGTAACATCGACAACAAAATAGCCCCAACATGAAAATTATCTAGGAGTTTAGTGGAGGAAAGGCAATATATGACATATTCCTCTTTCCCTATTGAGTTCCAAAGCATTTAATTTCATTTTTCCTTAATTCATTACACAGATACTGGATAACTTCTGAGTCATGATTTGGGATATATATTTTAAGCAAAAATGTATTTATTTAAACTGCAAGTCATTCCAACAAAGCTTATCAGGTCAGTCTGTAGAATTTGTTAAAATGGAATATTGCTTGAATTTCATCTTTCTCATCCTACAGGAAAATTTAAATCATAGTAATCAGAATGTGTATCTGATTGGAAATCAGCTGGGAATGAACCTTAACTTTATCACTAATTAGCTGCATGACTTAAGGCAAATCAGTTAAATCTCTCCTTCCCCAGCCCACATATAAAGTGAGGATACCACTTTAGGATCTTGGACTTGGAAAAGGTCTTAGAGTCTTTGTAGTTCACCCCCTCCCCTCATTTAACCTCAAGGAAACTGGGACACAGAAAGATGAAGAACCATGCCCAAGGTCACACAGATAATAAGTAGCAGAGTCAGGATTACTACCCTTGTCCTCTAGCTACAAATCTGGTGCTCTTTGCACCTTACCACACTCTCATTGGACTTGTGAGATGAAATGAGTAATCCTTTGGTAACTAAAATCTTTCCCCATGCCTGATCCCCTCTACATAAAACAGCAATATTAAGGTGAACATTTACACTGTTAAAAGAACACTTTCCTGTAATAACCATTACAGGCAGGTAGTGTGAGTATTATTACCCCTTTTTAGAATTTAGAAATATGAGGATCAAAGAGTAATCACCTATAACTTCTGTTTAGAAACCTCCAGCAATGAAAATTAATCATCTCTCAATAACATCTACTCTACTTTGGGATAACTCTTAATAACCAAGCTGCTTTTCTTTAAAGCTGTAATGTGTCATTTCAATGCAGAATGAATTCAAAGTGTTCGAGATGAAGAGATCTTCAGGACAGACAAGTAAAATGAGATGACCAGAATGAAACTGCTAATGTACTGGTAACCACTCCAATGCTTTATAGGAGTTAGTACCTGTGACCTTGGGCAAGTCATTTAACCTAAACTTTCTGGGTCTTACTTTCCTTATCTTTAAATTAAGGGGATTGGAATACATAGCCCCAAAAGTCCCATATGGTCTAATTCCATCTACCCCTCAGTTGCTATATGAGAGGACCAAGTGATATGCTCAAGGTCACATTGGCAGTATACAGAAGAACTGGGAGGATTAAGATCTTCTGACTGCAGCAATTCAGGAATCTGTCCACTATAACTTCCAGGGAATCTAATAGCCAAAGAGACATGAAAAGTGATATTCCATAAACAAATGGAATTAAGCCATACTTAAGCAACTGATCTATTCAGATAATCAAAGTACAGAATCACAATCTTCTATGAGATGTGAATAGGAATATATATGTACATATATACATGCATGTGTATATAAGTTCATTACATACATACATGTATATTGTGTATATGCATACTTATCATGTTTGAATTTAAAACTGGTACTCTTGACTTATAGCCTGAAGCACTAAGTCCAATCAAATCATTTATAGATTATTCAAATCAGAGAAAAGCATAAATAAAAGTCAATAGTCTGAAACAGTACTTTCATCACTCTATTCTTAGTAGCCTAGTTTGGTACCTAGCACTCAACTGTCCAAACTGGGGCTAGTTTCAAATTTTGGCAAGCAAAGGGTTGAATAAATACTTATGATTCATCTTCATTTGAGAATTGCTCTCTTTTTAGCTTCTATTTCTAAATCCAGTGGTATTCACTGTCTTCCTAATCTTCTACAAAGAAGTATGGGACAGGAAGGGAAATATTTTAGTGGTTTATAAAAAGGATTGAAGAGCTCTAATCCTGCCATATTTCACTGCATTTGTCTATGTATGGATTAGTTTCAACTTCTCATTCAAAAGACTGGTAATTTTCTTTGGAGTATATTAAAAATGGTTTATTTTAGTCCAAGGAAGTCAACATCAGAATTTCAATATTGACTGCAGTACTACAAGTCAAATTGTCTTTTTTTTTTTTGAGTGAGAAAGAAATAAGTGATGCTGATATCTCTGGGATGGAATGTAGGCTTTATGTATTACTATTTCCTAAACTCAAGGCAGTTAGGTGACTCTGTAGATAGAGCGCTAGGCCATGAAGTCAAAAAGACTCATTTTCATGAGTTCAAATCTGGCCTTAGACACTTACTAGCTGGGTAACTCTGGGCAAGTAACTTAACACTTGGTTTTCTCAGCCTTTTTATCTGTAAAATGAGCTGGAGAAGGAAATGACAAACCACTCCAGTATCTTTGCCATGAAAACCCCAAATGGGGTTACAAAGAGTTGGACACAACTGAAAATGACTGAACAACAAAAAATTAGCTAACTTCAGACAAATTAACAAAGTTTTATTTTAATTCTGAAACACATCAAAATACAACCAACAATATAATTGTTGTTTGTAAGAATCAAAAGCCTAATTAATCAAAGACTCACCTGCCAATACAAAAATATGATTTCCTGGTTCTCCTTGCTTAATAATATAACTGCCTTGCGGGTAGTTTCTCCCATACATACATTCCACCATATCTTTGATCTGCTGAGGGTCCAGTCTCTTCAAAAACTGATTTTTATTCAGGGCATCTGTGATGAGCTTCTTGTCACTGTTATTATACAAAAGAAATGTTAGTCTGCAGGAAATAAAGAACAAGGTCACCTTTCATATCATTTTTTTACTTTAATTTTTCTGTTTGGCTACCAACATAGAGGACCACAGAATTAGACCACATGGGACTTTCAGGGCTATGTATTCCAACCCCCTTAATTTAAAGATAAAGAAAGTAAGGCCCAGAAAGTTTAGGTTAAGTGACTTGCCCAAGGTCACAGGTACTAAATAATAGTGCCGAGATTTTAACCCAAGCCTCCCAACTGTTTCTACTATGCCATTCTGCTTTGCTGATGAGGAATTTTTGCCAATGGAAAGAAGCTACATTTAATGTCCCTGAGGGCTTTTCAAGACCAACAAAGCACTTCATCCATAGAATTACTGTACTTAATTGTTTTTGGAAGACCACTGGAAAAGTTGGGATTCATTTTTGTGATTTTTGTTTTTAAATAAATATAATTGATTGATCCTCGTAATCATCTTTGCTGAGACTTCTTCTTTCTAAGATCTTCTAAACACTACAAAAGAAGATTTGTTCTTCAGAGTAGAAAATTGAAATAACATTGACTGTTTGAAGTTCTTCTCCCAGTACACATGGTAGGGAAAGGAAGGATGGAAGGGAGGGAGGAAGGGAGGAAGGGAGGAGGGAAAACATTTATTAAGCCCCACTACGTGCCCCACACTGTTCTAAACACTTTATAAACATTATTTCATTTGATCCTCATAACAACCCTGGAAAGAAGGTGCTATTATTACTTTCATTTTACAGTTGAGCAAACTGAGACAGAGAATTTAAGTGACTTGCCCAGGGTCACACAGCTATTAAGTGTCTGAGACCAGATTTGAACTCAGGTCTTCCTGACTCCAGGCCCGGTATTTTATTCACTGTGTCATTTCGATGGTAAGAAGACTTAGCAAAGTATTTATTCTAGGCTTTCCCTCTATCTCTAACCACATCTTCACTCCAAGTATGCTCATGGATGGGTAAGTTAAGAGTTTCATCTCTTTTGAAGGGTATTTTAAATTCTATTTATTTGACTTCCTTTCCATTTAAATATTATTTTAGAACTTGAAAGGATCTTAAGGACCCTTTCACAAAGAAGACATTTTACCACTAGTAATTATTACAGAATCCCAGCTTTGGAAGGGAAATCAGAGGCAATAGAGGAAAACTAAGTAAGAATGACTTCTACAGGGAGGTGGAACCAAGATGGCAGAGTTAAGGCAGGGACTTGCCTGAGCTGTCCCCCAAACAAATTCTAGAGCAGCAGAACCCACAAAAATATGTAGTAAAGCAAATTTCCAGTCCAAGACAACTTGGAAGGTCGGCAGGAAAGGTCTGCCGCACCAGGGTGGGAGAGGGGCACAGTTCAGCACAAGCCACACCAGTGCAGACTGGGCCCCAGAAAAGCTGTAGCAGGCCTCGGGGCAACTGAATCACTCACAGCAGAGCTGTTTTACAGACCTCTCAGCCCACAGATGCCAGAGACAGCTTCGAAGGTCAGCAGGAAAGGTCCATGGCACTTGGGTGAGAGTGGAGCGCAGTCCAGCACAGGCCATGCCAGCACAGCCCGGGCCCCAGCGAATCAGGAGCAGGCCTTGGGAGTGACTGAATCAGCAGCAGCAGCATCAGCAGCTGCTGCTGCTTCCAGAGCCCTCAGCCCACAGATGGTAAGGGGGTCAAACAGCCGGTCAGAAGAGATTACAGGGGTCTTTTTGTTAGCACTAAGGTAGGACTCTGTTGCTTTACCCATACTCAGAGCTGGGTCCTAGGTGAGGGTGAAAAAGAGCATTAGTACAGCAGAGCTTGCAGTCACAGTAAAAGGAGACCCTCCTCACAGTTCCAGGGCAGAAAAGAGTATCACAGACCAGAGCACAGACCAAGAGAGTAGTAAACACCTCTCCTTAGTTCATACCACCTTGGAAGAACTGAAAACGTACAGATCCCTAAAAGTATCTCTGAAAACAGCTGCACAAAACCCCTAAAGCTTGGGATAGTGTGCCCTCCACCCAGGAAGCAGAGCCCTACTTTAACAAAGACTTAAGATTCAACTAATAGGCTGGGAAAATGAGCAAACAGAAAAACTCTGACTACAGAAAGTTACTATGGTGACAAGGAAGCTCAAAACACACATTCAGAAGAAGAAAACAAAGTAAAAGCTTCTATATCCAAAGCCTCCAAAAAAAAATATGAATTGGTCTCAGGCCAAATCAAAAAGGATTTTGAAAATTAAGTAAGAGAGAGAGAGGAAAAACTGGGAAGAGAAATGAGAGTGATGCAAGAAAATCATGAAAAACAAGTCAACAGCTTGGTAAAGCATATATTAAAAAGTGCTGAAGAAAATAACACCTTAGAAGAATCACTTCTACAATATGTCATTCAGGCCATGAACAAGCCCTTTTTACACACACACTATCTGACTGACAGGGCTGGGACAAGGCTACAGTTCTGTCACCCAGACACCTGCCTAGATCAACAGCTGGCAAACCTTAGACTAGGAGGGCTGGAATAAGGCTCCAACCTTATACAGCACATGACAAGTTTAAAGGAGCACAGACTTATCCACCATGGTCAGAACTAGGAACCAGGAGAACACATATCAGAACCAAACAAGGCCAACCCCAGGGTCAGTGTAGGTTCAAAGAGGAGACATGTACCTAGTGATGATATTCCAGAGAGATGAGCACTAGCTTGTGTACCTAGCAAAGAACAAGATAAAAAGCAAGCAGCAGCTGAGTGATTCTGATCCCAGGAGCAAGTAGGGTCTCAGTTCCAGTCCCACTCCTTGTCAGAAGTCTACCATGACACAAACAGGGCAGGAAGCCCAAACCAGCAAAGCTTCCCAGCTATACAATAGTGGCTGAGTCCAGTAACAGTCTACTGACACTCCAACCAGGGACAAGCTCACAAGTGTATTGCTGACCAAACACAAGTCAGGAACTTGCAGAGCTAAGAGCAAGGGGGCAATGATCAGACTTTGCTCTAGGTAAGATCACTTAAGGAAGAAGGAAAGATTATAAGTCCCCAACCCAAGTTGTCTCTGAGATCCTAGAATAACACAATAATCAATACACCAAGAAAACAGCAATAGGACCCAAGAAGACATATGTTCAACCCAGTCATCCCCTCCAGAAATGTGCAGAGACTAGCTCTAATATAAAGTCTGAAGTTAAGTAGGCTAGAAGAATTTTTTTAAAAGGACTCCCATAATAACTATTTAAGAACATTGAAACAAGGATGCTCAAGACACAAACTTAAAAAAAGAGAATGATCCCAAAACATCTATAAACAAATCCTCAACAACAACAACAAAATGATATCTTGGGCACAAGTTTTACTATAATTTTGAAGACACGAGGCAAGAGGTTTTTAAAAAGAGTTTAAGAGGTTTTATAAATTAAGTAAGAGGCTAGGGAGTTTTTTTAAGGTGGAAAGGAAAGAAAGGAACTTTTTGTTAATTGAAAAAAATTAATTTGAACTTTTTTTAATGAGTAAAAAGTGAACAAAGAAAAAAAGTTGAGACAACCCTGAAAGATCCTTCAGCCAAGTTTTCAATGGTTAAAATTCCTTTGTTTGCATAATTACTGAGAATTTCCTCATGTTCACCCTACACAGTTCCTAACCCCCAGGCCTGCAAAAGATGCATAGGAAAAATATGGAAATAACACAGACCTGAGTGTGAAGAAGAGAAGGAATAAGAAAGAGCAATTCAAAAGTCTCATGCCTGATGTTCAATTCAGCCAATTCTGGGTGAAGAGGGAAGTGTGCAATTAGGCTGGCTGACCCATTAGCCCTTGATTAGCAACAAGGTGGATGAAAAGGACAAAATAACTTCATGCCATTAAACCTAAGAAATCACTGCCAAAATATGTAGTGATATCAGAGATTCATTTCTTTTTTTTTTAATTTAATATGTATTTCATACTATTGGAGCAGAAATCCAGCAGGAGAGGAAGAAATCAATAGAATATCTAGCTCAGGGTGAAATGAATCATTGTGTATCTGTTGCTGAAAACAGGGGCCATGGGACTTGAAGTAGGTATCTGTATGCCACACAGAGGAAAAAAAAAAACTAACTCTTCCTATATTGAAACCACAATGGTCTGAGCTCAGCTCACCCATTAGTGAGGGCAACAGATAGGGATAATAGGACATTGGTCACCAAAAGTCAGAAATTGTGAGAAGGAAATTAACAGAACCACAGGACATTATATATAACATAGTCTGTGACCAATAGCAGGAATGGCATCCCTGACCAATAACTATTTAACCTTCCAAAAATATGACAAGAGATGGGGAGTTCACTAACTCATGTGACAGTCCATTTCCTTTTAAAACCACTCTAGTTGATAAACTGTCATTTTTTCCCATTTATTCTTTCTCTTGTTCCTTCCTTTTCTCTTTTCCTTCTCCCCTTCTCTTTTCTTTCTTTTATACCCTTCCTAAATGTCTTGCCCTACTTTTTAACCCAGGTAACCAGGGGTGCAATGGTTAAAGTGCTGGGCCTGAAGTTAGGAAGATGAGTTCATATATGGCCTCTGACATTAGATAGCTGTGTAACCCTAAACAAGTCATTTAACTTCTATATGCCTCAATTTCCTTATCTATAGAATGGGGATAATAACAGCACCTAAATCCAGAGTGATTATGAGGACCAAATGAGAAAATATTTGTGAAGCATTTACTTAGTATAGCACCTGGCACATAGTAGGTGCCTAATAAATGCTTGTTACCTCCCCATCCATCCACTCTACTTCTCCTCTTTATTTTTTTTAAAGTTCTTTCTTAAGTCAAGACAAAAATGTGTCCCACCTGTTGGTTCTTATTCTGGCCTCCACAGACAGAAAAAGTCTATTCAAGATTCTCAATAATTAACATTTACATAGCTCTTTAAGATTTTCAAAGCAATATATAACATTATCTCATTCGATGCTCACAACATTGTGAGGTGTGTACTATAGCTATTGTTATCTCCATTTTATGAATGAGGAAATCAAAACTGAGAACTGCCCAGCGCCACACAGCTAGTAATTTTCTGAGGCAGAACTTGAATCCAGGTCTTCCTAAGTCTAAGTTCATTACACTATTTCTGCGTGTTACCCTATGCTACCTTTCCCAAAGCTGTCATCTCTTTTAAAAGAGCTGATATGTCTCCCCTTAGTCTTTTTCTCTCTAGAACCAGTTGTCAAAGTGAAATATAATCTATCAGTCACCTCCTGAAAGAAAACCACAGAATTGAAAATAACCAGGAGCACCATAACCAAAATCCAGAGGATCCCAAATCAAAGAAAAAATGTTATAAGAAGCCAGAAACAAAGAGTGCAAATATTAAGGAGCCACAGTCAGATAACACAGGGCTTGGTAGCCACCCTTATAAAGAAGAGGAGAGTCTGGAATATGAAATTCCAAAAGGCAAAAGATGTAGACTTAAAACCAAAAGATGACTTACCCAGAAAATCTGAATATAATCCTACAGGGGACAAATGGACCGTTAATGAAATAGAGGACTTCCAAGCATTACTGATGAAAAGGTCAAGTTGTATAGAAACTTTGAGACACAAGTGCAGGAGTCAAGAGAAATATAAAAAGGTAGATATGAGTGAACAATTCAGAGTTGAATACTGAAGGAAGAAGAAGTTACATTCTAATAGGGAGAGATGATACAAGAGTACCCTCACGAGCCAAATGTCATCAGGGGACATTTAGGTAGTTATTTAAGATAGAGGACCTAGGACTAGTTTTGTTATGTTTTTATGATCTTAAAAAAAAAAGAAAAAGAAAAGAAAGAGATGAAAAAAGAAATACACTAGGGAAAGGGGAAGGTGAAAAAGAAGGGAAGGTTTTCAAGTCGATGATTATGCAAACAAGGAGAAAAGGGTGAGGAAAGCTGGTATATTTCAATTCCACTTAGATTTGAACTGTTCAAAGGAAGGTAGAAAACAGAGTTTGTTGTATAAATACATTCAACTCAACAAAGAAACAAGAAAGAACAGGGAGAGAGGAAAGGACAGAATAAGAAGGAGGGTAGGTTCAAAGAGGGATTAGTTACATACAAAAGAAACTCTAACCCTGGTGGGTGGGTCATGGAAAGGAGTTTAAATGGGTAGGAATGTGTGACTAGATTCTAGGTGAGAGGAAAAGAAGAAGTGCAGGAAACTGAAAGCTGATAGCATGAAGCCTAGAAAATAGCTGCTGAGAAAACTTCTCTCTCATCACCATTTCCTTCTTTTTCAGGAGGAGGCAGGAGCAAAGAGACAATAATATAAGACAATGTGATAGAAGAATATATACAATTAAAATCAACTGTGAATGGGATGGACTCACCTACAAAAAAGGAAAAGTTTAGCAGAATGGATTAGGAAGCAGAATCTAACAATACTCTCTTGAAAAGTAACACGCTTGAAGCATAAAGAGTCATACAAAGGCAAGGTTAGGAAATAGAGCAAATCTATTATCCTTCAGCTCAAAAAAGTAGGTGTAGTAATAATGATCTCAAAAAAGACAAAGTCAAAAATAGGCCTAATTAAAACAGATAAAATAAAAATATCATATCATGCTGAAAGATAATAGAAAGTGAATTAATATCCATACTTCACATATATGCACTGATGGCATATCAGCTAAATATTTAAAGGAAAAGCTAGGTCCCAGGGAGAAAAGTAGGCATGTAATTAAAAATATCTAAAAACTCAACAAAATTTTTAAAACCTCTGTTAAATGCCAAAACAGAAATTCTGAAATTTAAGAGATTAACAAAATTGAAAACTTCCTCAATGAATACCCCACATTTAATTAATAAATAAAATTTGGAACTGGACTTAAAAAAAAGAAATAGACAAATCTTTATGTTTAATTTGTTGTGTTTTGTTTTTTAAAGGAAAAAGAAAACCAAATTACTAAGAAAAATTAACAAGGAATAAAGAAATATCATAAATTCAGGGCTGGTTCAACTTGACTACATCAATAACAAAATAAACAAAATCATATGATTATATCAAAAGAAGCAGAAAAAAAAACTTTTGACAAAGTACAACACTCATTCCTATTAAAAACACTTGAAAGCATAGGTATAAAGGGATTTTTCCTTAAAATGATAGGAAGCATCTACCTAAAACCATCAGTAAGTATTATCTCTAAAGGGGATAAGCTAGAAGTCTTCCCAATAAAATCAGCAGTAAAGCAGGGATACACATTATCACCATTATTATTTAATGTTGTACTAGAAATGCTAGCAATAAGAGAAGCGAAAGAAATTGAAGGAAAAAGAATGGACAGTGAGGAAATAAAACTATCATTTTTTGCAGATGATATGATGGTTAACTTGGAAAATTATAAAGATTCAACTAAAAAATTAGTTGAAACAATTTTAGCAAAGTAGCAGGCTATAACATAAAGCCACATAAATTATCAGCATATTTATATATCACCAGCAAAGCCCTGTAAGAAGATACTGTAAGAGATATTTCATTTAAGATAATCATAGACAACATAAAATACCTCAGAGTATACCTGCCAAGACAAACCCAGAAAGTATATGAACAGAATTACAAAACACATTTTATACAAATAAAGTCAGATTTAAATAACTGGAGAAATATTAATTGTTCATGAGTGGGCCAAGCCAATATAAAAAAAAAAAACGCCAATTGTACCTGAACTATTATTCATTGCCATCCCAATTAAACTACCAAAATTTATTTTATTGAGCTAGAAAAAAATAACAACAAAACTCATTTGGAAGAACAAAAATTCACGAATATCAAAGGAATTAATGAAAAAAAATGTAAAGAAAGGTGATCTAGCAGTGCCAGATCTTAAGCTGTTCTAGAAGGTAGTAATTATTTAAACAAAATGACTCTGGCTAAGAAGTAGAATGGTGGATCAGTAAAATAGTGTAATACGCAGTAACCTCATGTTTATAGTAACCTCATGTCTGATAAATGCAAAGATCTAAGCTTTGGGGATAAGAATTACTATTTGGTAAAATAAAAAATTGCTAAGAAAACTAGAAAGGAGGCTGGCAGAAACTAGGTATAGACCAATATCTTACACTGTTTACCAAGATAAAATATAAATGTATACATGACCTAGACATAAAGGGAGATATCTTCAGTAAATTAGAGCAGCATGGAACGTACTACCTATCGGATTTATAGATAAGGAAATAATTTATGAATAAACAAGAGATAGAGAGCATTGTGGGATATGAAATGGATAATTTTGATTACATTGAATTACAAGGTTTTTGAACAAATAAAACCAAGAGAGCCAAGATGAGAAAAAAAGCAGAAATTGGGGGTGGAAGGGGAATTTATAGCAAGTTTCTCAGAAAAATGCCTCATATCTCAAATATATAGAGAATTGAGTCAAATTTATAACAATATGAGTTATTCCTCAATTGATAAATGGTCAAAGGTTATGAACAGGAAGTTTTTGGAAAAAGAGATCAAAAGTACATAACATCATACAGAAAAATTTTCTAAATCATTATTGATTAGAAAAATGCAACTTAAAACAACTCTAAGGTACCATCTCAGACCTGCCAGATTAACTAAAATGATAGAAGGTGAAAATGACAAATGCTGGAGGGGGTGTGGAAAAATTGGGACACTTAATACACTGTTGGTGGAATTGTGAACTGCTCCAACCATTTTGGAAAGCAATTTTGAATTACGCCCAAAGAGTTATAAAACTGTATATACCCTTTGAATCATCAATACCACTATTAGGTCTATTTCCCAAGGTCATCAGGGAAAAAGAGAAAGAGCCCATTTATTCTAAAATATTTATAGCAGCTTTCTTTGAGGTAGCAATGAATTAGAAATTAAGGGGATGCCCATCAATTGGGGAATGGCTAATGAAGTTGTGGTATATGATTGTTATGGAATACTACAATATTGTGAGAAATGACAAGCAGGTTGGTTTTAGAAAGATATGGAAAGACTTCCATGAAATAATGCAGAGTGAAATGAGCAGAACCAAGAGAACATTGTATATAGTAACAGCAATACTGTCCAAAGAATAACCATGAATGACTAAGCTGTTCTGAGTAATATGAACATTCAAATCAACTACAAGGGACTTTGGAAGGAAAATGCTATCCACCTCCAGAAAATGAACTAATATATGGAAGTATGTTATGTATGATTCCAGAGTTAGCAGAAAGGGAGGGAAACAACTCAGAAATCAAAATACAACCAAAAATAAAAATAAAGATAAATTTTTTAAAGAAACTAAGAAATACGGGAAAAAATTGAAAATTTTTTGCCCTGCTATATACCAATAACTTAAATAAGAGGAATTAAAATTTAGAAAATACAAAATACTTAGATTAGTAGAACAAAAACCGGAAAATGTAAATAGCTCCATCTAAGAAAAATAAAAAAGACGGAAGAAAACCAACCTAGTTGCATAGTGTTCGAAAAACCAAAGAGTCCACCTACTGAGGTAAGGAGTCCTTATTAAAAACAGAAACAAAAACTGGTGAGTGTGGGGAATGTAACTATGATCAGAAGGGAAATGGGAAAAATGGCGGGGGGGGAGAGTCTTTGGAGCCAAGTTTCTTTAATAAAAGCCACATTTCTAAGATGTCTAAGGAACTGATTCAAATTTATAGGAACAAGGGGTTTTTCTCAGTTGATAAATGATCAAAGACTATGAACAGACAATTTGCAAAGGAAAACCTTCAAGTTATCAATAGACATATTTTTTAAAATGCCCCAAATCACTAACAAAAGAACATAAATTAAATCTGCTTTGAGATTCCAGTTCCCACCTATCAGATTGATCAAGCTGACAAAAAAAGGAAAATGACAAATGTTAATGGGGATGTGGGGAAAGAGACACATTAAAGGGCTCTTGGTGGAGTTGTAAATGGGCTTAGCCATTCTGGAAAGCAGTCTGGAACTATGCCCTAAAATTTACTAAACTGTGCACATCCTTTTACACAATTATACCAAGGATATCAAAAAAGGGTCCACATGCACAAAAGTGCTTCTAACACTTCTTTTTGTAGTGTCAATAAATTGGAAACTAAGTGTGTGCCCATTAACCTGGGAATGGCTGAGCAAATTATTTGTTATTCAGTCATGTTTGACTCTTTGTGACCCCATGGACTATACTGCCCACGTGATCCCACTTGACCATACGGTCCATGGGGTTTTTGCGGCCAAGATACTGGAGTGGTTTGCCGTTTCCTCCTCCAGTGAATTGAGGCAAAGAGGTTAAGTGACTTGACCAGGGCCACATAGCTAAGCGTGTGAGGCTGGATTTGAACTCAAGTCTTCCTGACTCCAGGTCTAGGGCTCTATACACTGATTCATCTAGCTGCTTCTAAGCAAATTATAGCGTATGACTATAAAGAAATACAAGTTCATCACATGAAATCATGGAAGGGAAGGTTCCAAAAAAACGTGAGAAGCTTTTACAAACTGATTCAGAGTGAAGAAAGCAGAATCAGAAGAAATTATACAATAATAACATCATAAACATTAACATTTTTGAAAAACTTTAGAATTCTCATCAATGTGATGATTAACCAAAATTACAGAGGACCAATGATTATGCATGCTAATCACCTTTTGTGGTAGAGAGATGATGGACTCAAAATGTACAATGAGATACAAAGTTTTCAACATGTCCAAAATGGGGAATTGTTTTGCCTTAAAACTATGTGTTTTTGTTATAAGGGTTTTTCTTTGACTTCTTCTGTTTTCTATTGTGAAAGGAAAGGGAAAGAATAAATTTTTCTTAATTGAAAATTTTTTTAATTTTAAAAAATTCAGTAATGGAGGGGTCTACTATTTTCCTAGGACTTGTATTCAAGACA
Source organism: Vombatus ursinus (assembly GCF_900497805.2). Lineage (NCBI taxonomy): Eukaryota > Metazoa > Chordata > Mammalia > Diprotodontia > Vombatidae > Vombatus > Vombatus ursinus. The sequence continues at coordinate 7,995,321 of NW_020949753.1, read as the reverse complement.
TAACAGGGAACCTTTACAGAATTGTGAAAATGGTTAATTACCTGCTTCTAGTCGTTTGCATGGGCATAAATGACCCTTTCAAAAAGAACCTAAAATTAGGCATATAGGCATTTATCTCCCTTCCCAATTCCTTTCATTTTAAAACCTTTTGAATTAATAAGATAATTGGCAAATAATTCTTATTAGCCTTCTTTAATTAAACTTTATGTCTGACCAGGAATCTGTCTCCCATATATATCTAGAAATATAAATCCCATGCTCAGATAGTACCTTCTTGGCCAGCTGATCAGAATCACCATATATAATTCTGAAATCTTAACTTTAGCAACTTAATAAGAAAAAGAAATTGAGGGAATAAGAATAGACAAAAAAGGAACATGACATAATCTATTTGTAGATGATATCATAGGATCATAGATTTAAAACTCAAAAGAACCTTTGAGTCCAACTCCCTCATTTTACAGATGAGAAAACTGAGTCACAGAGAGGTAAAATAGAAATAACTTGTGCAGGATCACATAGGTAGTTATGGCAAAAATGAGATTCAGACCCAAGTCCTCTGTCTATAAATCCAGAATTCGTTCCATCACATCATGAGCCCTATGATAATCTTGGGGGTTCATTAAAAAAAACAAGACAATTAGTAATTTCAGTAAAGTAGGTTATAAAATAAACCCCAAAATATCATTAGCCTTTTTGAATGTTACTAACAAAACCCAATAGGAAGAAAGAGAAAAAAAGAAATTCCATTCAAATGACTACAAAATCATAAACTATGTGGGTGTTAACCCTACCAAGACACATTCAGGACTTATATTACTACATATAGAAAATACTCTTTAAAGTAATAAAAGAAAACTTAAATAATTGAAAAAGCACCAATTTATTCACAGTTGGGCTGCACCATTATAATAAAAAATGGTGATACTACCTACATTAATTTAGAAATTTTATGATACATTGATCAAATTCTTAAGAGGTCATTTCATGTAGCTAAATAAAATAATAATTAAATTCATCAGGAAAAAAAGAAAATGTCAAGATTCTTAAGGGAAATGATGAAAACCAGTAGGAATTAAGGGAGCATAATACTACCAGATCTCAAAAATGTAGCTTAAACTAAAGCGGTAACAATCAAAATTGTTTGGTACTAGTTAAAAAATGCAAAAGTTGCCAGGATGGTGGCCCATGTCTATACCATCTACTACTGAGAGAGGCTAAGGCTAGGGGTTCACTTGAGCTCAGGAATTCTGATCTGCAGTAGGACAAAACCAATTGAGTGCCTGCACTGTCTGGCACCACTATGGTGAGCACTTCAGAATGGGGTGTCTTCCAAAGACAGATGAAGCAATCCACGTCATGAACAGAGTAGTTCATAGCTTCTGTACCAATCAGTCATTCAATTTTGGGGGCTGGCATGTGGTGGGGTGTGTCAGTAGTGTATCTGAAATACAGGGGGTCTCTCAATGTGCCACATAGTCCCTGCCATGGAGCATGGAAGCAGATAGGGGAGGAGTACTAACGGATAAATCTAAGAATTAGAGCTCTACAAAGTCAAGTCATAAAGATTTTACCATGTCAAGGTTCTCTCTTCTTTGTTCTGAGCAACCAGTAGTAATTATTCTATATTTGGTACTTAATTCCTTTCTCCCCCCGAGAGCTAGAGAGGTAAAGGGATCTGGAGAAACTGCTCACTGGTCATGACACACAGAAGTAAAATTTTTAGGTGACACAAAGTTAGGCAGGATAGGTCACATGTTGGATGACAGCCAAGCTTCAAGAAGAGTCAGACATGACTGAAATGACTGAACAACAACAACAATAAAGATTCTGAAAAGAAGATGGGCAAGTCCTTTGAGATGAGGCATGATGGAGACAAAAGCTTCTGGTTAAAAGATAACTATGCAAAATAATTTTCACTAACAAAGAAAAAAAAAGAAAGAATGGTTGCTAAAGAAAAATAACTCTAAGACTCATTAGGAAGGAAAAGTAACAGATGATGGTTCCCCAGATGAGGGGAGCAGTGAGAAAAGCCCATCTGCAGAGTGTATTTTGTTGTTACTGTTTTTAACACTCAGAAGCTACAGGAGTAGGTAGCTTAATAAGAAGGGGGAAGGAGAAAAGTGGTGGAGGTAATTCTATATCTGAGCAACAAGGCAGAAAAACCTACTACATTTTCAATTTAATGAGTTACAATGGAAGGAAGGGGAAAGAAAGGAAAAAAAGATTTTTAAAAAGAAGGAAGGGAGGGAGGGAGAAAGGAAGGGAGGAAGGAAGGAAGGAAGGAAGAAAGGAAGGAAGGAAGGAAGGAAGGGAGGGGGGCAGAAGGATGGAAGGAAGGAAGGAAGGAAGGAAGGAAGGAAGGAAGGAAGGAAGAAAAGAAGGAAGGAAGGAAGGAGGGCTTTGGAGGGCAACAATCAATCAATTACTCCACAAACATGTTAACAGCCTGGAACTGCACTGCGTGCTGAGGACATAAAGATAAAAATGAAATAGTCCTTACCCTCAAAGGAGCTATATTCTACAATAGGAAGTAGCAGACATGCTTTTATGTAGATACAAAATTAATATAAGGTGATTTAGAGGGAGGGAGTGGACAGTGGAAGTCAAAAGAAATCTGGAAATGACTCCCTCACGTAGGACCTTGAGCTGAGTTTTTAAGGAAACAAGTTTCTAAAGAATGGAAGGGAAGAGTTAGTGGATTTCAGGCCTGGGGGACAGCTTGCTCAAGGGAATAGACATGGGAGATGAGAACAGCAAAAAGGCCTATCGAGCTTAATCATAAGTGCATGTGAAGAAGAGAAGATGGAACCAGACTGGGAAGAACTTTAAATGCTATACAGGAAAGTTTGCATTTGATCCTAACGGAGGAGAAATATGATTAGACATGTGCTTTGTGAATGACTGACTAACTGGATGAGTGAATGAATGGAAAAAACATTTATTAAACACTTAGACTGTGCTGAGAAGATCCCTTTGGCACCCTCACTGAATGTAATGAGCTCCCTAAAGAAGAGGCAAGATTCATGAATAAATCTTTTTAAAGGAGGTAGGAGGGCACCACAAACTGTTTCCTGGATTAAGGTTTTTGCCTAGAATGTAGTCAGATTTGGTTGACACGTTGGGCAGTGTTGCTGAAACACTTTCTTTTTTTCACTCTTTCTTACAGGAAATGAATCTCTGAGTAATGGAGTAAGAAGGGATATATTTGGAAATTAAAGCGATATAAGAACATTGCCTAGAGCTACATATCTCCTCTCCTCTCAGAAACCAAAGCACCTATGGATTTACTGAGTTAAAAGTTGGGAATGAGCTGAACCCCTTGAGTTAGCTACAGGACAATTCCCATGGAGGGGATCCAGACCATATTTGCTTAGAAACAAATTTGTTCAGTGAAAGAATTGATAAATAGATGTATAGAATGATTTTACGTACACACACACATTTTGTATCAAATGATAGCCGTCTCTAGATGGGAGAGGGGAAGGAAAGAAAAAAAAAAGAAATCTACATGATAACTTTATTATATATTTAAAAGGAATAGCAAGTTGTACATAATAGATTTGCAGTTTCATCTGCAATCTTTTTTTATTCTACTATGTTATGGGAATGCTTGCTTTATTTCATGAATTATAAATAAAATAAATAATTTTTAAAAAGAGGTGAACACATGGGATATGTGACGGTACATAAGGCAGCCTATTAAAAACTCTAACAAGGACCATATTCACAAGATAGCAAGTATATATATTTGAAATCTCCTATGAAGAACATTTTTGCACACTTTCAAAAATAAAGGAAAACTTACATATTCCACCTCTTATGCCACCATGGAAAGATTTACAAGGTAGAAAAGCAATACTAAATTTGAGTCAGAGGACTTGATTTAAAATTGTGGCTCCTCTACTTATCATCTTTATGATCTTGGGCAAGTTACTTAACTTTTCTCGAATTCTTGCCAAGGAAAACCCATGTACATACAAAAGTAATGCTGTTCCATTCAGTCTTCTCTGCATACTGCCTCCTCTATCATCCCTAGTCTCTCACTGATACTCAATCAGCCTCTGTCCATAGCTATTTCCCTATTGCCTAAAAACATACCCATGACTCCCTCATCCTCAAAGCACCTTTACTTTATTTGCCCATCCCCACTAGTTCTAGTGACATATTATACCTCCCTTTTATTGGCTAAGCTTCTTGAGAGGGCCATTTACAATAGGTGGCTCTACTTTCTTTCCATTCACTCTTTTTAACTCTTTGTGGTCTGGCTGCAGACCTCATCATTAGACTGAAATTGCTTTCTCCAAGTTACTGATGATCTCTTAATTGCCAAATCAAATAGCCTTTTCCATCTTCAATCTTCTTAACTTCTCTTAGTCTTTGACACTGTTGCTCATCATATTCTCCTTGATAATCTCTTCTCTCTAGGTTTTCAGAACACTACTCTCTCTTAGTTGTCCTCCCACCTGTCTGACCAAGCCTTCTCCATATGCTGGATCTTCATCCATGTCATTCCCACTAACCATGAGTGTCCCCCAAGGCTCCGTCTTGAGACCTCTTCTCCTTCTACTATTTCACTTGGCAATGCCATCAGCTCCCATGAATTCAAATTTCATCTTTATACAGATGACTTTCTGATGTGTGTGTCCAGCTGTAATCTCTCTGCTGACCTCCCATCTCCAGCTGTCTGTTAGATATCTCAAATTGGATGTTCGATAGATAACGCAAATTCAGCTTTTCCAAAACTGAACTCATCTTCTTTCCCTCCAATACCTCTCCTCTTCCTAACGTCCCAATTACTGTCAAGCATACTACCATCTTCCCAACCTACAGTCATCCTTGACTCCCCACTTTCTCTCACCCCACAAATCCAATCAGTGCCAAGTCCTACAATTTCTACCTTCATAACATCTCCAGTATATTCCTGCTTCTCTCTTCTGACACTGAAACTGCCCTCAATCAGGCCCTCATCACTTCACACCTGGATTACTGACATAGCCTACTGGTTCATCTCCCTGTCTCCAGTCTCTCGCCACTCCAATCCATCCTCCACTCAGCTGCCAAAGTGATCTTCTTAACAAAAATTAAAACATAAAATAAAATAAAAAATAAACAAAGTGATCTTCTTAAAACTCACATCTGACCCCCTGATTCAATAAACTCCAGTGGCTGTCCATTACCTCAGAAATAAAATATAAAATACTGCCTTTTAAAACCCTTTATAACCTGGTCCCTTCGTCCCTTTCCAAGTCTTTTTATATCTTCCTCACTTCTATGTACTATGCCATCCAGTGACACTGGCCTCATTGCTGTTCTTCCCATGAAACATTCCATCTCTTAATACCTAGAACTCTCACCATCCTCACTTCTACCTCCTAGCTTCCCTGGCTCCCTTCAAGTCTCAGCTGATGCCCAACTTTCTTCAAGAAGCCTTTCCCAATCTCCCTTAAACTTAGTGACTTCATTCAGAGACTACCATCAATTTACTCTGTACAGAGCTTATTCATACATCATTGTTTTCACAGTGTGCCCATTAGACTGTGAGGTCCTCAATGGTAGGGATTGGTTTTTTTTTTTTGCCTTTCTTTGTGTCCTCAACACTTAGCAAGATGCCTGGCACATAGTAGGTACTTAATAAATGCTACTTGACTAACTGCCTTCCTTTTCCTTTAAAGACTAAAAGGCAAGAAGAAAAACATTATATTAGGACAAAATGGAAGCAAAAACAAATCTAACAATGGGTTGATTTGTCTCATAAAACACACTCCAGGACAGCACATCCTCCTTGCTTTTCTCAGACAGTGCATCTGCACTGAACCATATTAAAGATAATACTTGAACCAATATGGAAGAAAAATGGGTGGACAAGTGTCCTAACATGTATGGCAGGATAAAACTTCCTAGCAGGATAAAGTTTTCCTTACACTCAAATTTTTGTATTTACTTGTGTGCATGATGTATTCACCAATCTCATGCTGCAGCAGAATATAAACTCACGGGGTTAGAGATTGTTTTATTTTTGCCTCTGTATTCCTAGCACCTTGTATCTTGCACCTGGTAGTTAATCAAAGTTTGTCAAATGAAATGATTTATGACTTGCGAAGACCTCTAGTGGACATCTAGTCCCCTCCATATGAATCACCCTGTGTCTAGAACCATCTTGATGATTAATGACCCTATATATTATAATATAATATCTTTTGGTTGGAGGGGAGGGATAGAATTGTTATGTTGAGTGGGTGATGAGTCATCACAAAATCTCTAGGTTTATATCCTCCTATTCCTTTCCAACTCTTTTCATAAGGTATGCTCCATGGGTCACCGTCAATGAAATCAATCTCTATGGAAAATATGCAATTAACATCAAAAAATGGAGCAGTCATAAATGGCTTTTTTAAGCTCTTCAAGTGCTCAGTGGAATCTAGCCCACTTTTATTAAAGTCATGTCAGTAGATTCATCAATCACAAATACCTCAGTAACTTTTCAGTAAAAATTCATAGTTCCAAGCAAGCAATCCCAGAGTTTGATTCCGGAGGGTATCCTTAACACTTAATAGGTTCTACATGTTCTAGAGTGCTTTCTTGTCCATCTGGACCTAAAATGAACTACAAGAAGGTTGCCTGGAGCTGATGAAACATTCATTGCTCCCATTTACAATACTCACCATGGTTAATACTTCTAGGTATGACACAGCAAATCAATCCCAAAAGGTCCACAAGAACATCATTATAAAATGCTGAAATGTTTCCAGGGCAATGGTCTGGCAGGTATACTCAGCAATCACATTTAGTACGGAAAGTCAATTTCCATCGGTTCCCACATTTAACTTTCACTAGATCTTAAGCCCCGTAAATCCAGACTAGCATAAATGTGGGCTTCCTCTAGTTTCCCCGTGATCTTGAAAATGAGAAAAGGGTAATAGTTTGGGATCTTTATTTCCTTACATCTTTCTGTATTAATATATGGTTTTAGCTTCTCCTATTTTAGGGAAAATGAAGAGAAGTGGATTTGTTGACAATCAAGCTGTTCAGCTAAGGCTTTTCATCACATCTTCCTTCACATGTGTCCACAGCTTTTGTCTCTTTTGGTCTCAGGAAATAAATCCTCCTCTAGGGAGATACAAAGCTGTAATTGAATAGGTTAATAAACTGCCATGCACTACCAAAACTTAAAGAATGATAAGAGAACCTGGACTTCTTTAGGAGAAACAACTGAACTTAATATCTAGTCAGCAAGAATAATTAGGTCAATGTTGGCCATGGCCCAAGGACCAGATCAAGCAGATAGAGTGTATGGATGTGACCAGTCAGCCCCCATGCTATGGACAAGGGCAGTGAGGAGGAGAAGGAAGTACAGCAGGCCAGCTGTGCTGCACTGAAGAAGGAAAAAGAGGTGGCAGAAACTCTTCCTCAATGACTATATCTCTATCAACAAGGCCCTGCCCCAGGTGCCTACCAGGATGGAAAAGGACGGGGAATCAGAGCACCATTTACAGCAAGTAATTTCAGAACACCAAATATTTAGAGAAAAGTGAACACGGTCATTCTAGTCCCTGAGTCAGAAAACATCATCTATTATAATTGTCTATAGTGAAGAGTTTAAACACCTGAAAAAGACTCATTCATATTCAGCCCTTTCATGTGGGAAAATGAGAAACATGAGATTATGAGACAACCAGATTATGATATAAATTCTAGAACTGAAATATTATTCAGTTCAATAAGAAGATGAGAATTAAACCACTGCAGTTTGAGATTATGATTGGCAGGTTTGATGAAGCTTGTGCTAATTAGTCACCGTTGGGTAGACAACTAGAGGAACTTAAATCAGCCAACAAATATTTGTTAAGTACCTACTGTGTGCCAGGCACTGTGCTAAGCACTGAGGGATGCAAAGAAAGGCAAAAGACAGTCCCTGCCCTCAAGGAGCTCACAGTCATATCCCTCGACATTCTTGCCAGAAATAACACCAGAACACAAAAGTAAATTTCATCTGAAGGCAATGGAGGCTCTGAGATTCTTCCTCAAGAAGCAAATAAAGGATTTGGTAAAGTTAGTTTAATTATGCATCCAAAGGCAAAAAGAAACATCAATCCATGGGACGCTTGGTCATCTTATGTTGCAGGAGACAACCATAAAAATAATTACAGCTTGTGAAATTACTTATGTCCAACACTTAGCACTGTGCCCGGCACACAGTAGGTGCTTTAAAATGTTATTTGAGAAACTGACAGAATTATTATCTGTGTGACCCTTGGGTAGGTTACTTCACATCTCTGGACTAGTTTCCTCATCTCTAAAATGCAGACATTAGAAGATTCTTCCAAGTTCTACATAAGAAGCTAGAAAAATTCCCTAAAGAACTTCATAAGATGATCTGCATTAAATCAACATATAGTTTAAGACTCACAGTGCAAAGGCTAGCATTATGGAGGAGAGTGGAAAAAAATGTTAGAAAATACTGCTCAGAAGTAAGAAACATTAGAGATCAAAGATATATAGACCATTCAAAAGCCTAAGCCTTATAAATCATGAAAGCTTTCTTCAGAAAAAAAAGCACAAGTAATAAGAGGAGAGAAAATGAAACTGACGTGATCTTTACAGACCAGGAAGGACTAGAAGACTATCAGAATCCTCAGTGAAACTGTTCCTCTCATTCTGCTAATTTCACTCTGCATCGGTTTGTAGGAGTCTTATTGTATTTCTCTGGGTCCATCACATTTGTCATTTTTATGATGGCAGGTTGTAATATTCCACTGCATCTGTATGCCACAATTTGTTCAGCCTTTCTCCAACTGATGGACATCTATTTTCTTTCCAGTTACTTGACACTATGAAAAGTGCTGCTATAAATATTTTTATACGTATAGGTTCTTTTTCTGTATCCTTGATCCTTGGGATACATACCTAATAGTATTATTGGTGGGTCAAAGGTATGTACTTTACTTTGGGAGTATGGGAAAAAAACCAACTTCAAAAAACCTCAGAACTCTGATCAAAGCAATGAATAATAATTACTTCAAAAGACCAATGATGAAATCTATTTCCCACCTGTGGACAGAGAGGTAATGGATTAGAGATGCAGAATGAAATATGTATGCATTCTTAAACATGGCCAATGTGTCGTTTTGTTTTGCTGAATTATACATATTTATTGCTAAGGATGGGAGGGTGAGACTGGTAGATTAGTGGGTAGTGATAGATATGCAAATAAAAGGGTGTCAATCAAATACTTTTTAAAAATGCACATAAATAAAAAGGACAGCTGTGGACACAAATAGAGTTTGTTTTGTTACTACCTTGTGAAATTATACATACATATCTACTGTATACATACATGTACATATGCTTCTTTTAAAACAATGTGTATATCAGAAGTCCATAGTTTCTTCTGCAGGCCTCTTATTCTTATGCTTGTATTTGTTGGAGATTAAATTCATAATAACAAGAAAAAAGAAAACTTAATGAAAAGAACAGTTATCCCCTGCAGTCATACCAGAGACAAGCTTTACCTCCTGTGGCCCAACTGTAATCACTCCCTCTTGGGTGGCCTCCTTACTAGCAAATTCTTAGTACCCTCTGCATCCTCCTTACTATAGGATAATATCTAGAGGATATTATAGGATAATATCTACAGGTTCTCCCCTGTGAGGTCTTGTGCCTTGAGGTCCAAAGCCTTTCCCTGAGGTTTCATCACTCCCCATCTTTGATGTAACTGAAACTGTCTTTGCCCCAGGAATCCCTGTGGCATTTTCCCCATGTACCGCAATTGCTAGTTACAGCTGTGGGGCAATGCTTTCCAAGGAAAGAGGCCTATGGGGCAATTCTATTCTGGAAGAGCAGCAATTAATTCACTCCCTTTATTTAAAACAGCTGTGACGAGTCCCAGTAATCCAGAAGTATTTGGGTGCTATACATTTTAGCTAGAACTCCTGCAGAATACTTTTGGGATAGCTAATCTGAATGGCTCCTTGCTCAATGATACTACACCAAGATGGAGATCGTGCTGTTTTACCCATGCTAACCCAAATACTACCCAATCACCTTCAAAGCAATGAATTCCAAAACAATGTATTTCCTAGTGTCATCTTGCCAAGTGAGAGAAAATCAGTTTCCTATTATTAGCCGGTCAAAAAGTCAGCCTTCCCATGTTACCACATACTCTGATGGTAGCTTTCATTGGAAGGATGCTTTCACAAAGTTGGAGCTGGTCTGAGCAAAGTGCATCAGCACTGAAGGCCAAGTGCAAAGCTGGTTTAAATCCTTAGTGTTTCTCACTCTGGATATGGATGGAGCCTATCATGTTCATCTTTGGTGCACAGTCCCAGCTGATCTCCTCTGCCCCCATGAAAGAGTTAATCAGCAAACATTTATTAAGCACTTGCTGTATGCCAAGCATTGCGTTAAGTAAGCAGTGAGGCTACAAAGAAAACACAAAAACAGTCCCTGCCTTCGAAGAGATCCCATTCTAATGAGAGAGACAATAACATAGAGATAGACACAAGATACGTAAGTGAGTAAATACAAGGTAACTCTGCCAGGTTAGAAACACTTGGAGCACGGGCTCCACGACTTCTGTTTGTCTACTGTCTATGGATCCACCTAATTAACTCAGTCTGGAAAGGCTCATTGCTAGATGGTTGTTACTCATGAAAACCTTCACTAAGATGTGAAGGAATTGCAATTTACATCACTGGCAAGAGGAGATGCTGTGACTGGCAGATGAGCTAAAATCATTCCAGGTGCCTGCTATTCAATAAAGAGACTTTCTGTACCATCTTGAACACTTCACCATTCAAAGCTCTTCACAACCTGGCTCCTTCCTACTGCTCATCTCTTACACCTTTTTTTTTTTATCTGTAAAGTGGTTGTAAGAACATCTTGTGCTTTCTCTCTCACAGGGTCATTAGGATGATCAAATGAAATAATAGATTAAAAAAACACTTTCTCCTTAACTCTCTCTGAAAATGTAAGCTGTTATAACTTTCTTCTTACATACGAATATTCCTGTTGACAAAGGAAAAGTTTTGTCTATATTTCGATGTTTCACTGCTAAATCACCCAATAATGCAACATTCTTACTGCAGGCATCACAGACACAGGGTTCTTTGCTCTCTTTTCCCATCTCGTTTCAACATATTACTCACTGGCATTTTCTACTTTTACCTATTCGGCTCCCCCCCCGCCCGGGGTGGGAGTGATAAATGAAAATAATTGTCCTTCCTAAAAAAGGAGTAGATACCAGAAGTTAAGAGGCAAAGCTTTTGTTTTGTCTTTTCTTTTCATGAAAAACAAAAAACAACAATGGTTTCAGATAATAATGTAGGCTTTCCAATTGAAAGGCAGCCCCAGTAGCTTCGTACCAGATGTCTCTGATTAATAGGTCTGTATACCACTAGATATTCAACAAGGCAATAAGCAACAAGCATTTATTAAGCACTTACTATGTGCTGAGCCCTTTAAAAAAAAGTGTAATGAGCAAGTAATGTCGCTCTGCCAGGGCTAAAGCTTGCTAATCAACATTTACATAAAACAGAAAATTAATCATGAAAAGTGTAGGCCTGACAGCCTCTGGATCTGTGCGGATCTTATATATTCACCAGGTAAGTCAAACATCCTCAGTGGCTTTTCAACATTTCCCGTTCACTGCACAACAATCCTGCTCTTTAAAACCACTCAATGTACTTTTAATACTGAAAAACTCTTCTCCCACACACACCAGACAACCTATGCTACTGTATGTGCCCAAAGGATTGCCCTTCCAATCTCCCTTCCAAAGACCTGTAATCAAAGCATGGGATAAGTCTACCTTCGATGACCAAACAGGAGATCTGTTCCAAAAATTCACAAAAAGAATCTTAACTTTCTAATTGTTTTTCTTTCTTCTAGTAATTCAGTTGTGGGCCATAAGCATAAATGTGTTTAAATGATGCTGCCAATATTTATATTTTCACTAAAATATGTATCTTTGGGTTGGTTTTAACTTTTAATTAATGCAAATGATTACAAGGTTGTATGATGCAGAAAGGTGTTGGTCTTAGAGTCAGAAAGCCCTCAGCTTGAATTCTGCCTCTGCTATATGACCTTGGAAAAGTATCTTAACCTCTCTGGGCCTCAGGTTCCTCATCTATAACATAAGGAGGTTGGTCTATATGACTTTTAAGATTCCTTTGAAATCTAAATCTATGATCCTAAGCTTTATTGCCTTCCTTCTGTTTTCAGGACTTTTCAAGAAAGCATTTTATTACAGCGTTTGTGTTACACATTCAAGATGCACTGTGATTTGGGGAAGGAGATCCCAAGACAGAAAGAATTTAAAGAGAGCATGTCATCCCCATGGTTTAGGTTTCCCTTGAAAAGCCACCGAATTTTTGGTGTTAAGTGAATTAGAAGTATTTTCAATAAGTACAATATATTGCAACTCAGCTATATGACATAAAGGAGCACAAAGTCCTGATGGCAAATTTGGAAAACACAATTCTATATCCACAGAAATCTCTCATTCTATAGAATGGAAGCTCCTTGAGGGCCTGAACTGTTTCTGTTTCTTTTTCTTCTTTGTATCTCCCAATGCCTCATAATGTCCAGCACCTAATCAGAGTTTAACAAAATGCTGATCGATTAAATGGATAAATCCTAGTGAGTTCATTTTATGAAATCATTGATTAAACCAGAAGAGAACCCACAAGCAACACAACATCAAGAACCAAGAGGCTTGATAAATACCATTGTGAGGATGGACAGTGAGACTGTGACAACATGCTTACCTCGAGTCCTTCCTGACTCTTGCTTTCTCAAATGAAAATTCTGCGAAGGTCCTGGTGGTTGGTTCGGCGGATACCCCTTCCTTGGCACCTCTCCTGCTGTGGAGAGAGACTAAGCCCGAGGTCCTCCGGTTGATCTGAAGAGACACTTTGCATGGAGAAAATAGCAGCGAGTTTCCTCCCTGAATGTTAACCACATCTTGCAGCTTGTTCAGCTGGATGCACTTATTCTGGAGCTCCTCCGTGATCTCGGCAAGGGCAATTGTCTGCTTTGAGAGCTTTTCCTGCAGCTCTCGCAGATGGTACTCCCTTTGCTGCAGCTCTTCATCCTTCTTCTTCAGCTCTCTTTCCAATTCTATCACTTTGCTCCGAAGAGCATCAATTGTGCCAGAAAATTTCCCAGCATGGCCATCTGGAATCTTGGACTGTTTGGGTTTCACGGAGCCATTTCCCATTTTGCCCAGTGACCTGCATGAGAATACACAAGTGTGTATTATTCAGCCAACTTATATTCTCCATCAACCCCCTCATATCTCTGCCCTCTATCCTCCCCAGGCCCCAGAGTAAAGACAGAGAAATTGTCAGTGACTTGATAAGTAATCAGTATAAGTAATCAGTTTCCATGTTTCTGACTCTAAGGCATATTGTGAAGTGGAATTGGCATTTGCGAAAACTTCCATCCATTTTAACTTCACTGGCACCCATTCACAGCTCTGCTTTTCACATAAATGGTCCCCTGTTCTCTCAGGGTGTTCTAACAGCCTCTGTAAGATGCGACACAACCAAACTGAGATTTGGATGTCAGCATGGCAGAGAAATAAACAAAAACTAGTAACTGAAGAACCAAGGCATGGGACTGGCACATCTCTCATACTTCTCTTTGCCGTTAGAGCAAAGAAATCTACTCTTGATTTAGAAAGTATTCATGACGGCTGTGAAGACAGACTTGGTAGTTCTTTATCAGCAATTTTCTCAAACCATATGCACCTATCAGGTTCAATATTTTCTCACTATATACACTGTAAAAAAAAAAGTCATTCTGCAATGCTAGTATTGTAAATAAGTAGTAGAGGAATGGCCTTTCTCTTGCATCTTTTCCTTTGTTCCCTCTTCTAAAACACAGAGAGCATTCAACTTCAAATAAGTGAGTAAGTGCCCATCTGTATCACAATCTTTGAGTCATGATGGTTCCCTCAGACTAAACCTGTTCTCACATTCAAGCTTCTATTCTAAAGAATATTCGTGATATGAAACCCAAACTTCTGGCTAGCAGGTGTCTACTAGAAATGATGGGAACATAAACCATTTAATCCTTGATGATGTCTCATTGTCCAAAATCAGAAAAGGGTTATCAAGCTTTAGAGGTCAAGGATACTCAGAGAAAACATACTGTGCCCAGTGTAACCCTCCACAACTGAAACACTGAAGCAATCAGAATCCCCAGACTGATTCTTATGGACTAAGGATGACCTCTACAATGACAAATGTGTCTATTTTTAATATTCAGTAGAGGGCATCATAATAACACTTCTCACAAACAATGGATTCAGTCCATTGGCAGATACTTCTATGTGAAGGAAAAAAGTGGACATTGTCAGAAGCAGAGTTTGAATCCCATGATGCATGCATGAGGGTGGACTGTAAGAGCCACCCCCTACAGCATGAACCATAGTTAACCAAAAACTTCTTGGGGGAAAGGAGGGGGTGGACACTTATGGCTTAGCACTGAAGTACTTGTTGCTTTAGGATGACACAGCCAACCCTGGATAGTCTTGATTCCCAACGTCTTGATGGCTGAAGGCATTGGAAGGCAGAGAGGACTCACCACTATGCCAAGAGGAGTGACCTGCTCAGTAAACTTTAAAAGGGTAGTAGCTGCAACTCCCTTCTCTCTTTCTTCAGCTCTCCAAGTGGCATCATGTCACACTAGGACTTCCTATAAATACTGAGGTAAGGATGGCCTTATCCAACCTGGCAACATAATGACTATTCTCACATGTCCTTTAGAGGATAGGCTTGAGTAGGAGAGCTGAGACTTAGCCTTGGGGTCCTGGCATGTCTTTCATAGTTTGTGTTTCTTTCCCTGAGCATCGGTGCCAAAGCTGCAATATTAAGATGGACAATACAGAAAGATAGTTGCCCAACTAGGATCAAAAGACAGAAGAAAAAAAAATGTTATAAAAAAAATCTGACCTGGAAAAAAGACAAGAAGAAATCAGTTAAAAATCACTGGAATTCCTGAAAACTGTGATTTTTTAAAATCTTATGTGCTATATTTTTTTTTAAAAATCACACATTAAAAACTGCTTACATCTAGTAGAATCAAAGGAAAACTGAAAATAGAAAAAAATCCATCAATCACTTCCTCATGGAAACCCCCAAAAGAAAACTCTCTGGAATGACACAGCCAAAATCCAGTGCTTTCACAACAAAGGAAAAATTATTATAAGCATCCAGAAAGAGGCAGTAGAGGTACCAAAGTACCATAGCTAGATCACACCAAGATGTGGCAGCTTCTACTATAAATGAGAGGAGATCTTGGAATATAATATTCCAAAAGGTAAAAGAGGTAGGTTTACAGCCAAGAATAACCTACCAGCAGAGTTAAGAGTAATTCTAAAAGGGGAAAAATAGATATTCAATAGAATAGAGGACTTTCAAGACTTTCTAATGAAAAAAAAAACAGAGCTGAGTAGGAACTTCACAATACAAAGGGTACAAGGAACACTAGAAAGGTAAACATATTTACATTCAACCAACTAGAAGGAGGTATATGATGGTCCACTGCTACTATTCTAATAGAAGGAGAAAAAACAAGGGAACTTTTAGAATCTCAATGTTTTCATATAACATTGAGAAAATTAAATTAAAAATTCAGGTCCTCAGTAATGGATTGATTTTTGAATTGATGGTCTAAAAAAAGAAGGATAAAAAGGAATATACTAGTGTAAAAAAGAGAGGAAAGAAGCCAGAACTTGATATTTCTCACAACTGGGGTGCATGAGAAGAATATACAAATGTGGAAGAAGGAGTAGGGGTAGAAAGTATTAAATGAACATCATTCTTATCAGAACTGGACAAAGGTGGGTTGAACACATACACACACACACACACACACACACATACACACACACACATTGGTATATAAACACATTAAACTCAACAAGAAAGCATGCAAAGAAAGAAAGGAGAAGTGAGTTAAGAGGAAGGATTATACCAGAAAGAGAATATTCACAAGCAAAACGGGTGTCCTGATCCTAAAGGGAGAATTGAAGGAATTAAGATAAAAGAAAAGAACTGGAATTTAAGGTAGTGCCTTATGTTGCCTTGTAGACAATTGCGGAACAACCAAACCAATTGTAGTATATGAATATGATGATAAAATAGACACAAGAAATAATGGAATAAATCTATTATCCAGAGAACCCTGGTTAATATGAACCAATGCAGAGTGAAATCAGCAGAACCAGGAAATAATTTACACAAGGACAGCAACATTGTAAAGAAAAGCAACTTTGAAATACCTAAGAACAATGACTAATCATGTCTCCAGAGGACCAATGGTGAAACATACTGCCTACTCTTTGTCCTAGAGGACTTGTTTCAGCACTAGGGAGGCATCAGACCAGCACAACTCTTTTTTAGTGACTACAGCTCTTTATCAACTATAGTTCAGTCAGGAAGGGTGGAGGCGTGGTATGAGCAAAATAGTAAGCAGATGTGGTGAAAAATTATCATCTTTATGCCAAGGATTCTCAATCTATTTGATTCAGGTCTAACATCTCTATTTACCTTTAGTCTCACATCTCTAACTGCTCTTTGGATACCACAAATGGGATGTTCTATAAACATCTTACATCCAACATGCCCCAAACCAAACTCATTATCTTTCTCCTACAATTCTCACCACCTTCCAAATTTTCCTGTTACTGCCAAGGGCGCCACCATCCCTCTAGCCCTCCGTGCTCATAGCCTAGGAGCCATCCTCATTTCCTCACTATCTTTCACCCTCCCTAGCCAATCTGTTTCCAAGGCCTATTGATTTTGCCTTTGCAATATCTCTTAAGTTTGCTTCCTTCTTTCTCTTGATATTGCCCCCACCCTGGTGTGCAATCTCATCACCTCACCCTGGACATTGCACTAGCTTCTAGTAGGTCTGCCTGCCTCAAGGCTCTCCCCATTCCAGTCCATCCTCCATTCAACTCCCAAAGTGATTTTCCTAAAGCACAAGTCTGACCATGTCAACCCCTTACTCAATAAACTCCAGTTTACTCCATTACTCAATATTACTCCAATTACTCAATAAACTTATTCGATAAGCTCAATAATTCTCTATTGCCTCCAAGATCAAAGCCTTGGTGTTCAAACCCTTCATAACCAAGGGCCCCTTACTACTTTTCCAGTCTTGTTAACACTCCCCCACAAACTCGACAAGCCAGGTGCCTCCTGGCTGCTCTAAGATCTTTCAGCTCTAGGCATTTTCAGACCGTCTCCTATTCTTGGAATGCTCTCCCTCTTCATCTCTGCCTCCCAGCCTCCCTGGCTTCCTTCAAGTCCAGCTAAAATCCCACCCTCTACCAAGAAGTCTTTCCCAACCCCTCTTAATTTTAGTGCTTTGCCTTTGTTGATTATTTCTTCTTTATCCAGTACATGGCTTGTTTGTACATAGTTGTTAGCATGTTGTTTCCCCTAATTAGATTGTAAATTCCTTGAGGGAAAAGATTATTTTGCATTGCTGTTGTTCCTGCTGCCATTCTTTGTATCCGTAGTCCACAGTACAGTGCCCGGCACATAGTGTTATTATTGTTCAGTCGTTTCAGTCATGCTTGACTCTTCACGACCCCATTTGGCGTTTTCTTGGCAAAGATACTAGAATAACTTGCCATTTTCTTCTCTGGCTCATTTTACAGATAAGAAAACTGAGGCAATCAGGGTTAAGTGACTTACACTCACAGCCAGTGAGTGTCTGAGACCAGATTTGAACTCAGAAAGATAGGACTTCCGGACTTCAGGCCTAGTACTCTATCCACTGTACCACCTAGCTGCCCCATAGTAGGTGCTCAATAAATACTTAATGACTAACTAATGATTGACCAACAGTGGAAGAGAAGGGAAGATTTCCTAGAGGACCAGGATAATTGTTACAGAAGGAGTCAGCTGGTCTGGTCCAGATGAGGCACTATAGAGAGTTTCAGGGAGCTTCTCTTTATCAGGGGTGGGGAATCTATAGCCTCTAGGCTGCAGGTTTCCCACCCCAGCTGTATACCATTCAGATGGATGGGGTTCAAGGATCTAGATGACAACAAGTGTAACAAATGAAAGGGACGTCATGAATTTTAGTGGCAGGAACTTTTTGCTTAGTCATTTCTTCAGTGGTTTAGAGAAATTTTTTGATTTAGCTCCTCTAAGAGAGAGAGGGTGCCCAGAGGGCCAAACTGGAGGTTTTCTGAAACCACTTCCTACGGGTTTCTTCTATCTTTGCCTTAAGGCACCCCCCTATTAACAGAGGGACGATGAACAGAAGGTCCAGAGACATACATCTTTGGACATGAGCACTGTGCAAATTCATTTTACTTGACTATGCTTATTTATTGCAATGGATTTTTTTCTTTCTTTTTCTCATTTTTCAGTGAGAGGAGGAGGTTAGCAACAGTGATGCTAACAAAAAAGAGGGCCGTTCTTTAAACATTGTTTAAAATGCACAAGATGCACATTAATACAGAAAAGCAGAACAATTTTGAAATTAACTTGTGATATGTAGTAGTAGAGTTTGTTATATCCTTTCCAAAAAAAATCAAGTAGTGTGAAATAAAGATTCATGGTTATTTATAAAATCCTCTTTTTTATGTTTCTCTGTATATGAAAGTGCTCTTAAGACATGGGAGCTTGTAGGCTACTTTGTGAGTTCCAGGGATCAGAGTTCCTTGGCCACTTCTGGCGTCATTATAAGTGTATCTCCTACAACTACTTGGAAGAGAAGAAGAAAGATAAGACAGACCAGAATAAGAAAGACCAGAAAGAAAGAAGAAAACCAACAAGAGAGCAGACCCAAGCCCTGGCTTGGATTGCCATAACACGAATTCAGTGAGAACTGCTTAGAAAGCACAAAGTCAACTTGTCAACTTAACATCCAAAGTCAACAAAGCCAATTTAAAACATCTTGATGTTTTAAGCATCACCTTCCCCAGAAAGCATAATAGTATTTAAATTACTAATGCTTTTTTCTATCAATGCATGTGGGTCGTATATGTTAAACATCTTCTTGTGTAGAAGAATAAATAGCTGTCCTATATACTGTCTACATTGTACAATGCATACCTATCTACTCCCCATTTTGGGGTCACCCTAGACATAATTCAAACTTATATTTTAAGTAATTTTCCTAGGGCTTCTGAGTAGGAAGTATAAAGAGCCAAAGGGTAGGTTTTAGAAGGAATTTTTTAGAAAGATTTAGGCACTGAATCCAGCCTGCATGCATGGGCTGAGACTTGAGAGGGGATAGAGAAAGAGGATGTGTCCCAGTTCCCTGAGTCCAGAAGTCATTTTTATTATTCATGTTCATAAAGGTAAAATGGATACAGAATAGCACTTCCAGACCTCAAATTATATTATGAAGCAATAATCATCATAACAATTTGGTAGACCAACAGAACAAATTAGATCAGCAAGAATAAGCAGAAATGATCAAGAGTCAGACACAATAAAACACAATAACCTTGTTTTAGATAATCCCAAGAACATGAATTATTTGAGAAAAAGCTACCCTTGTGGTAAGATCTGCTGAGAAAACTGGAAAACAGGTTAGTCAGATTTAGATCAACATTTGACACCACATGGCACAATATGATCAAAATGGATACATGACCTAATCATAAAAAGTCATACCCCCCCAAAAAAAATCAGATGAGAACAAAATCAGGTGCCTTTCAAAACTATAACTAGAGTCAGAGAAGATTTTTAAAAATCAAGGAAATATTTTTATTAAATGAAGTTGAAAAGGGTTTCGCATTAACTGAATCAAAAGAGATAGGATAAAATGAGAAACTGTTGTTTGGGGAAGATGAGTGCATCTAATATCCATAATTTCTTAAAGACTATGGAAATAAGAGAGGTAACATAACACTAGAAAAGAGCAAATGCCCCAAGTTTTCTAAAAATGCAAGAGAACCGAGCCTGAAAATCACAGGCCAAATTGCATTTGACTTCAACTCCTCAATAAATTATAGAATGAAATTTTAGAGAGATGCTAATTGAACATCCAAAAAATTAAAGTGATTACAAAGGGCCAGCAAAGCTTCATCAAGAATATCATGTCAGACTAATCTTATTTCCTTTTTTGACTGAGATACTAAATTGGTAGCTCAAGGGAATGCTATGATATAGTTTACTTAGATTTTAGCAAAGCATTTGGTAAAGTATCTCATACCATTTTGTGGGAAATACAGAATTTTGTGGACTAACAATCCGATTAGATGATTTCAGAACTGGTTGATTGGTGTTACTCAAAGAGTACTGATGTATTCTTTGGTTCAACGTCAATTTGACAAGAAGTCCCTAGTGGAATACCCCAGGAATCAGGGACGTTAGCCCTGTGCTATTTAACATTTTTATTCATGACTTGGATAAAGGCATAGATGATATACTCATCAAATTTGCATCAAATATGCTCATCAACAGGGATAGTTAAGATACTGGATGAAGGAGCCAGGACCCAAAAGGATCTTGACAGGTTAGAGCACTGAGCTAAATCTAGTAAGATCAAATTCTATATGGATGAATGCAAAGTCTTATTCCTGGGTTCAAAAAAGCAACTTCACAAAAACAGGATAAGGACAACATGGTTAAATAGCAGTTTGAAAAGGACTGCAAGGGTTTTGTGGATTGTGGACTTAATATGACTCAGCAGTGTAATCTGGCAACCAGAAAAGCTCATGAGACCTTAGGCTTAAGAGAGGTCCCCCTCTGTACTCTTCCCCATGCAGGCCATATCATGAGAATTATGTTCAGTTCTTGAAAATTAAGTAGAACATTGATAAGCTTGAGTGCCCAGAAAAGGGAAACCAAAATGGTGAAAGGCCTTAAGTTCATATCCTATAAGGATAAGATGAAAGAACTAGGGATATAAGTCAACCTGGAGAAAGGTAGACTCAGAGGGACAGGACAGCTGTCTTCAAGTATTTGCAGTTTTCATTTGATGAAGCGATTAGATTTCTCCTGTTTTGCCCCAGAGAACAAAACCATTAATGGGTGAAAGTTACAAAGAGGCCAACTGAGGCTTGATATCGAGAAAATCTTCTTAATAATTATAGCTGCTCCAAAGTGGAGTGGACTGCCTCAAGTGGCAGAGTATTTTCCCTCCTTATTCTGCAAGCTGAGGTTGCTTGTCAAATATATAGTGGAAATTCCTTCAAGTATGAATTGGATTAGATAGCCACTTCCATCACTCAATTTTGTGATCTGCAATCTATAGTATGGGTCTGCTAGCCAAGGTAAAAGCACGTAGGGAATTTAAAATGGACATATAAGGAATGAGATCAAGAGCCATTTCCCAATAGATAAATGATCAAAGAATATGGGTAAGTAGTTCTCAAAAGAATTGCAAACTACCAACAACTATGTGAGGGATTACACAAAATTACTAAAGAAAAAAAAGTGACGTACGTAATTGCCAACAAATTGGCAAAGATGACAAAAGATGGGGCTAGACAATGTATGAGAGATCATGGGCTGTAAATTGGTCCCATAATTCTCCAAAACAATTTGGAATTATGGCTTAAAAATAAATTAAAATGGCCATTCCCTTTGACCCAGAGATCTCATTTCTAGGTATGTGCTCAAACTAGGTCAAAGGGAGAAATAAAGTTTTCATATACACCAAAATACCCATAGTCCCAGTTTGGAAATGAACAAATAAATTGTGACATGTGAAAGTAATGGAATATTATTGCCCCATAAGAAAAGAAGAATAGGAAGAATTCAAATAATCATAGGAAGACTTATGTAGTACAGAGTGAAGTAAGCAGGACCATGAAGACCACGTCCACAATGCCTATAACTAGCCACCGTGAAGGAAGCTAAGGGGTACAGTGGATAGAGCACTGGGTCTGGAATCAGGAAGAGCTGAGTTCAAAACCAACTTCAGATATTTGCTAGTTGTGACCCTGAGCAAGTCACTTAACCTTCACCTGCCTCAGTTTCCTCATCTGTAAAATGGGGATAATAATAGCACCTACCTCCCAGGGTCATTGTGAGGATCAAATGAAATAATTTTTGTAAAGCACTCAGCAGAATGCCAGGCACGTAGTAGGTGCTTAACAAATGCTTCCTCCCTTCTCCCAACCCCCCTACAATAATGTAAGGAGAATGAACTCCATCTGGGCTTTGCAGGCAGAGTTCCACTGCCAGCTTCCAGGTAGCTGAGCCTTCCACCTTTCCTATTTTGTCTCCACTCCAGAGTCTCCAAAGACTCTGGTCTTTGCAAGCTTCCAACGGTATTCTTGCACCATCCTGGTTCTCTTTGGTTTTCTTTGCTATTCCTTCTGGTGCAATTTTAGAACATTCTCATAATATTTGCAGGACAGCTGGGCTCCTCTAGTTCCTTTCACAAAACCAAAAGTCCTCCCGCACTGTCATTTTACATGAAAGACAGGACAGATTGTGAAGAAAAGTGATTCAGGAAATGGAACCTCTATTTAACTGTGAACCCTATTGTCGACTTGATGTATTACCGTGAACAAACCATTTAGCCACTCTGACTCAGGATTCCCACCTGTTACACTTAAATAAGCCTTCCGTCATCCTTTATCAGGATGAGGATGTGAAGCAGAACAAAAGAATGTCTACAAAGAGCTTTGAGCTCCTCTATAAGGGAAAAAATTAATATGTAACAAATTATCTTATCACTTTGATCATTTAAGATAATATTGATGATTTAAATGAATATTTATAAAACTATAAAATACACAAAATAAGAGAACAAGGAATAGGGAATTCAAGTAACAATCTCAGAAAAGAAATTTAACAAGTCATAAATGAATTGACAGTCATTTAGTCAATCAATAAGCATTTATTAAGTGTTTTCTATATGCCAGGCATTGTGCTAAGTTTTAGGGATCAAAAGAAAGATGTTAATAATCCTTACTATTATTAATATTATTACTAATTATTACTACTACTATTATTATTAGTTACATTCTAAGGGGGAGCACAATGTTCAAATAATTGTGTACATATAAGATAAATTAGAATATAAATGATAAGTAACCTCAAATGAAGGGGGGGATGAGGAAGGGGAGGAAGGGAAAGGCCCCCTGAAGAAGAAGAGGTTTAGCTGAGTCCTGAAGGAAGACAAGGAAGCTAAGTCAGAAAGAGGAAGAAAAGCATTCCAGGCATGAGGGACAGACAGAAGGGTGCAGAGTGTCATGTATAAGGAGATAGGCCAGTGCAGCGGGACCAAAGTGCATGCAGGGAAGCGTGTTGTAATAGAAAACTAGCATAGTCTAGGTGTCCAGGAAAACCTGGGGCATTTAGCAGGCTGCTGCATATGTCTGACTCCAGATTGATAGAGAGAATGCTAAGCACAACCTGACTCATAAGGGGACTTGAGTAGGCGGAACAGCAGGGGTATGCTGTAGCAGCTCAAACCAGCTCTCAAGAGCTGATTGTTAAATTTTCTCTGTGATCATTTACAACTCAGAAAACAGTAAATGCTACAAATCAGGACTTGATTTATTGTTTTGATGAGTAAGTGTATGAAAATAGAGGGGAAAATGTTAATAAGGCAGATTAAATTTAAAAATGTGTCTTGCATACTTTTTTTGGAGACTTGCTTGTTAAACATTTACCAAAACCATACTTCTGCCTGAGAGCTTAGGAGAAGAGAGACATGCCTTTTTTTAGGGGGACGTACAAAGTGCAAGATTCTCTTTGGAGCCAACTCTAGATATATGGAGTGAGAGAAAGACTTTGAAAACTATAGACAGGTAGCAGAAGCCAGCTCAAAATATCCTTGATTTTCAGCCTGCCCCTCTCCAAGACTTTGGGGAATTTCGCTGTGGGTGAGAAATGGACCTCCCTCTTGGTTAAGTTGAAACATCTTACTCTTACTAAAGAGCTCATTGGCTTGTGTGTTTTCTGGTACATTCTAATTGGCAGAACTACAATTTCTGTTTATTGTTTCACTCAGATAAATGGATTTGCTCACTATTCAATATTTCTTATGGTCTTTTGCACAACTAGTATTTGGTTGACTGGCAAGTATAATCTTAGGGTCTGCAATCAGGAAACAACTTTTGTGTAACCGTATTTGGTTTACTGAGGCTTATTGGATAGAGTGCTGGGCCTGGAGTTAGGAAGACCTGAGTTCAAATTTGACTTCAGACACTAGCTAGCTAGGTGACCCTGGACAAGTCACTTAACCTCTGTTTGCTTTAATCCACTGGAGAAGGTAGTGGCAAATCACTCCAATACCTTTGCCAAGAAGATTCCATGAACAGTATGGTCCAATGGGTCATGAAGAGACTGAAACAACTGAAGAACAACAAAAATTTGGTTTACTAGTAAGTGCAATCCTAGCACCAGGAGCCAAGAAGCAGTTTTTGTTTTCATATCCTTAGACCAGCAATATTTAGCAGGGGAAATAGATGTAATTCTAATCTGATACTCCTCTCAGAGACTGGAGAAAATAGTTTTTGAGCCCATATCCCTTCTCCTAATCCCCTCAGGTCAGAAACTGCCTTCTCCCTTGAAGAGGGATGGTCAAGATTCCACAGATATCTAACAATAAATCTTACAAGACACATTTAGACAAACCCGTGTATTCATACCCATCGTAAATTGGCACACACACAATTTATAGGAACGAGGGCCTACCCTGCGATAGGCTTTAAATACAAATAGAGGGTTTTCTATTTTACCCTGGAAATAATAGGGCGCCAATAGTGTTTATTGAATAATGAGGTGGCATGGGTCAGACCAGTAAATTAGTAAAATCACTTTGGCAAGTGAGTAGAATATATAGTAAAATAAAGAGAATATTGATGCTTGGAGATCAGTTAGAAGGCTATTGCAACAGTCTAGGAGAGAGGCAATGAGTACCTATGCTAGCGTGGTGGCAATGTTGGTTGAGAAACGGGGACATAAACGACATATCGAAAGTAGAAAAAGCTTGATTTGACAATAGATTTGCTATGTGAGATGAATATGAAAGAAGAAATCAAGGATGACATGAAGGTTGTAAGCCTGGGTGACTATGAAGATGGTATTTCCCTCTACAGTAATAAGAAGGTTAGGAAGAAGGGAGAGTTTGGGGGTTAAGGTAACGAATCATTTTAGACATGATGAGGTTAGGATTCCTCAGGACATCCAATTCAAGATGTCTAAAAGGTAAGGTGTGACTGCGATAGCGTCCAGAGATTAATACACCTGGGGATCATCTGCCAAGAAGGCAACAAAATATAGAATGATATTTAATGGGTATGTTTGGTTCAAGTGAGGTCTTTTTTAAAGGATGTGTTTACAGGTAATAAAGAAGGAGCCAGTCAGCAGAAAGAGACTGATGATTAGAAAACGAATAGAGCTGATAGCAGGGTATTCTGGAGAAGAATGGAGATGAGATCAAGGATGAATGTCCAGGGTTCTGCCCTGGCAAAGACAAGGCAGAGGTGAAGGAGAATTAGTTGGGAAAGATGTCTGAGTGATATGAAAATATGAGGGGGAGAGTTCTTAGCAAATGGTCTCAATTTATAAGTGACGCATACAGCAAAAAAATAATAATAATAATAAATGGGGGAGGGGGAACTCTAGGGAAAGATGGATTTACAAGTAATTCTATCAAACCATTAAAGGACAGTTAACTCCAGTTTTGAATTGTTCCCAAAAATAGTGAAAGAAGGGATCCTACCAGTCTCTTTGTATGAGTCAAATACAGTCATAATACCAAAACCAGGAAGGGATTAGCTAGGTCAGCAACAATCAATTTTTTTGGTCTCAGGACCCCTTTACACTTTTAAAAATTATTGAGAGGGGGCAGCTAGGTGGTGCAGTGGATAGAGGTCTGGCTTTGGAGTCAGGAGGACCTGAGTTCAAATCTGACATCAGACACTTGACATTTACTAGCTGTGTGACCCTGGGCAAGTCACTTAACCCCGATTACCTCACCAAAAAAAAAAATTATTGAGAACCCCTCCAAAGAGATTTTTATGTAAATTATATAATTGATATTTATTGTATTAAAAGTTTTAATATTTTAACATGATTACAAAAATAGTTTTGACCTTGAAGTCCCCAAAAAAAGTCTCAGGGACTCCCAGGGTTCCCAAACACACTTTGAGAACCGCTGTGCTGAAAAAAGAAAACTATAAACCAATGTCTCTAATAGATACAAAACTTTTTTTTTAAATATTAGCAAAAATGGTACAGAAAAACATTAAAAGAAAATTATATGTTATGAACAGGTTGGACTTTAGCCAGAAATGCATGGTTTCTTCAATATTAAGAAAACCATAAATATAATAGACCATATTAATAACAAAATCACAATCATAGTAATAGGTGGATTAAAAGTTTTTGCCATAATACACTATTCATTTATGAGGTTTTTTTTTTCTAAATCATCAAAAAACATAGCAATAAACGGAACTTTCCTTAATATGGTCAACATATCTAAAACCAAGAGCTGGCAACTTTATTGTCTTTTCCTCAGCTATTAATTCCTTTTCATTTTTTTTAAAATTTTGGATATTTCCCTACTCTTTTCAAAATCAAATTAGCTAAATTTGCCTATTTAGGTTTGGAGGTTGTTTCCCCCCTCCCAAAGGGGGGAAAATCTCCTTGCTTTCTTTAGTAATTCAATGGAGCTTTGCTTTCATTCTTGTTTATCTCTTCTTTGAATTGCAGAATATCTATTTTTATGCTTAATTGGTTTCTTGGATTTGTTGCTTTTCTAGTCTTTATTATTAGCATGCTTATTTCACTGATCTATTCTTTCTTTTATTGATTTAAACATTTAGAGATATAAATTTTCCCATAAAGACTGCTTTGGCTGCATCCCAAAAGTTTTAGTATGTCATCTCATTGTTGTCATTTTCTTTCATGATATTTATTGTTTCTACGATTTTTATTTGATCCACCAATTCTTTTTTTTTCTTTTTTTGGCTAGGCAATTTGGTTAAGTGACTTGCCCAGAGTCACACAGCTAGTAAGTGTTATGTTTCTGAGTTCAGATTTGAATTCAGATCTTCCTGAATCCAGGGCCCATATTCTATCCACTGTGCCACCTAGCTGCCCCGATCTACCAGTTCTTTAGGGTTAAATGAGTTTCCCTTTAAGTTTCAATCTTTCCATCAAAAGTAATTTATTGATAATAATTTTAGTGCTCTTATAAATTTAGTGCTAGGATCAGTAAAGGATATGTTTAATTTTTCTGCTGACTATGCTTATTTATAAGGTTTTTATGCCTTAGAGTACAATCAATTTTTGCAAATTTGCTTAGTACAACTGAGAAATACACGTAGTCCTTTCAGTGCCCCATTCAATAATATCAGATAAACTAGATATGTATAAAATCTAACTTTTCTGGAATTCTATTCAGGCCCTTAATTTCTTTCTGGTTGTGTCTTGATCTGAAAGGAGTATATATTATACATTCTACCTCATGCCGTTTTTCATTAGAGAAAACTGACTAACATGTAAGAATGAATAACTATTAATGACCAACAAAAACCTTAATGGAAAAAAGTACTAAGCTAAAAAGTATCATACTACATTTTGAAAATAAAAGCCAATTTTGCTATTATATAGCCATGCCATTTCCTGTTATGCAGCCTTATCCATAGAGACTTCAGTAAACTGGATGTTTTTTTTATTTCATAGATTTTCATCAATCTCCCTAACATCCAATGATTTTATGTTCATTTAAGCAGTGCCACAAAAGAGGGAAATTACTTTAGTGATCTAAAGAGTGATTAAGTAATGCCCATTGAATCTACAACCAATAGTAGCTCAAATGGTTGAGTGACTGGTACAGTAGAATGACCTTTGGCTCTGGGATTAAGAAACCTGGGTTCAAATCATGACTCTGATACTAGCTATGTAACTTTGAGCATGTTTCTGGGCCTCAGTTTCCTCATCCTTAAAATGATGGAAATAGACTAGATGGCCTTCAAGATCCCTTCCAGATGTATAACTCAAAAGGGTCATCAGAATCATCTTCCTTTTTATCCTTTGTCAGGTGAGTTTCCTTGCAAATATATCATTAGTCAACATCATAAAGGCAAAGAAAAGAAGTTCCCCAAAATAATCCAGTGTAGTGGGAAATGTGTTGGATTTACAGCCAAGGGTTCAAGTCAGTGCCCTCCCACCCACCTGAATTCTTATTATCTTGGATAGGATGTCTTCTTCTGCAAAGTGAGAATAATAACTGGACTTTTTCCAACTCACAGGGTTGTTGTGTTTGTATTCTCAGTACTCAGCATAGTACTTGGTACACAGTAAGCACTTAATAAATGCTGGTTCACTCACTGTAAACCGCTTTGCTAACTTACAAAAAAATTTATGTAAACTAAACCTTTTTATTTAAAAGTTGTAATTATTACTACTAATAAGAGATACTTTGGGAAACATTTTATCAAAAACTGACTAAAAAAGGGGCCCTGGCCATTTTTTTTTTTTTTTTTTTAGATTGCATGCCTTATTCAATCTATTCACAGCTCTTGGCCCTACAACTGTATATATAAACTGCCTACTGCTCTGTGTCGACTTTTCTTCCCATCTTGTGCCTGCACCCAGATCACTGAATTTTCTCCTATTCTCAACTTGACTAATTTATTGTCCAAAGATTAGATTGGAATTCTGCAACCTTATCACTCCAAGAAATGTTGACCAAAGATGCACGGCCCCGCTACCCAAAGTCAACCTGCACAAGTTAACAAAGAGTTGCACAACTCCTTCCCTTCGCTCGCCTCCCCAGTGCTGCTTAGCCATGAAGCTGGGGTAAACGTCCCTGAGCCGGCAGGCGGGCGGGCGGGCGGGCAGGAGGAAGGGATCTCAGTGTTCCCTACTCAGAGCAAAAGCCTGGACAGCTGCTTTAGAGAAACTGGGTGTCAGAAAGCTCTTCTCCCACCCGCCCCCCACCTCCCATGTTGCTTTTCTTGGGCACAAGAAGTCCTTTCCCTTGCACACTGGACATCACCACCTACTCCCACACAAAGCCTACACCAGGAGCGCCCACACGCACACAGAACATGCAGGAGGCTCGCTCCGCTGGGGACCATTCCAGGCGTACGTTGCACCCTCGCCCGGGGTCCACCCAGCGGACCCCCGCTCCTTGGCTCCTCTAGCCTCTTCAGTCTGCCCACGACCCTGGAACCTTACCAGGCTCCGGGGAACTTTCCAGTTGAGTAGCTCTGTCACCTTACTCGCCGGCTTCTCCTTCACCCCGTCTCTCCCAGCTGCCCTCCAGCAGGGCTTGCAGCTGCGGCCGAGCGGAGGCGGCGGTGGGCGCCCCGAGATAGGCGTGAGCCTGCAGGGTCTGAGCCGCCTCTGTTAGCCGCTGCCCGCCCGCCCTGGGCGCTCCCGCCCGGGCCGGGCTGGGGCTGGCGCGACGATGGCTGCGTTGGCAGCTCGGGCTGCCGGGCTCCACTGCCGCTGAGCCTTGGGAAGTGTGGCCGTGGGGAGCTGACAGCAAGCTCCGTCCGTGCGCCCTACGCTGCGCGCTCTGCCGGCTGGAGCTGAAGCTTCTCTTGTGACTACTGCCTGGAGGAAGGGGGGAGAGAGGAGGAGGAGAAGGAAGAGAAGAAGGAGGAGGAGAAGGAAGAGAAGGAGGAGGAGAAGGAAGAGAAGAAGGAGGAGGAGAAGGAAGAGAAGGAGGAGGAGAAGGAAGAGAAGGAGGAGGAGAAGGAAGAGAAGGAGGAGGAGAAGGAAGAGAAGGAGGAGGAGGAGGAAGGAGGCGGAGGGCGAGGGCGAGGGCGGGGGTCAGGCGAGACTACAGCGCGGAAAAGTGGGGTTCTGGGCTGCCGAAGGGTGGGGTCAAACACATGGGCCCGAGATGTGCGCGCACCAAGGGCGAGCGCAGCAGGCCCGGCGGACAGCTCGGCTGCAGGCTGCACTTTACACCCCAACTCCGCTGAGAGTGTCAGCTCCAGCGGGGAGATAACAACGTGGCTGGGAGCATTTGGGGGAGAGTATTGTTATTATCATCATCACTATTTTTTGCTATTTTAAGTGCGTGGGATAGGAAAGAGGGGGCAGTTCGATGAAGTGCATCGTTTTCTTCACCTCTATGTCCCAAGACTTCTTTTTGCAGCAAATGCTCTCCACCTCCTCTCCCTTCCCGGATCGCTGACATACTCCCCTGGGATGTCATACAAATGCCCTTCTGCAAAACATGTGACCCCTGTGTCAGTTTAAAAATGACCCCACCCTGGACTCTGGAGCTATAACTCGTATCCAGTTTATCCGTGCACGTGATACGGAGCAGCGATTGATCTGTGAGTTTCAAAGGAGGGAGAGTTTAAACCAACCCCCCCACCCATAAACTTCCCTGGTCTTGAACATGGGTGATTTAGCAAGCAGGTAATGTCTTACCCTTTGCTTTTTGATTATATGTTTGTTCCCCCTGTGGGTTGCATGATGGTTTCCTAAAAATATCCCACCCCACCACCACACTATTTACTGTGGGTTGAAGCCGACACCTTTGTGTGGTTTTTTTCCTTTCCCTCTTGTCTCCACGAAGGAATTTCACTGGCAAAATCCTTTCTGGTTAAAGGCAGTTTCTATGTCGATGAATAGGAAATAATGTGAGGGGCTGTTCCCCATTGGGTATCGAGAGAATTTTCTCACATAACTTTCTTGGTTTTAGACCACTTGGTGTCCAGAGAGATTTGTGTAATTACTGCATACCTTTTTATCTACACATATACGTATGTGTGTATGACATGTCCAAATAAAAGTCTGAATAGGGCCATTAAGTTTCATAACTAGTCTTGTTTACTTTTCTAGTAATTGGGGGAAAATATTCCTACAAAATCTCTCCCTCTCAATCCTGTATACTAATAACACCTGATCTGTATACTTTATCCAAGCCTTCAAAAATTGTGAAGTCACAGTAGAATCAAAAAGAAGAGAAGAAAAAAATAGTTTAAGCAGTGCTAAGTCAAGGATAAACTGCTTACATGGGGAGATGAAATTGTATCCCCACTGAACCCTATCATCAGGGTTCATGGAAGACTAATTAGACAGAATGCCTGGGAGTGATTCTGTTATGTCTTGATGATCTTTTAACAATGGAAAGAGAAAGGAATAGGAATAAACTGGAGGTGGGGGTAGGGGGGAAGAAAGGCTAGAGAAAATTATTCCAGATAATCAGAGGGTTCAAGTAGACATCTATACAAATGAGAAAGAGATAGAGGAGGGGAGCCACTGACATTTCAGTCTCACTCTCATCTGAACTATTTAAAGGGAAGAATACCTATACATACATAAACACACAGAGTTGGATACAGAAATACATTTCACTCAACAAAGAAATGAAAGGGTGGCTTAAGGGAGGGATTAGTTTTAAGCAAACTCTAAAGATGGGCAAAAATATTTATAATTCTCTTTGAGATGGCAAAGAATGAGAATATGAGGCGATGCCCATCAGTTGGGGAATGGCTGAACAAGTTATGGTATATAAATAGCATATTATTTTGCTGTGAGAAATGATGAAAGGAATCATTTCAGAGAAACCTGGGATGCCTTATATGAACTGATTAAAAGTGAACTGAACAGAACCAGAAGAATAATTTATACAGTAGCAGCAATTTGGCAAAGAGAAAAAACCATTTAAAGACTTAGAAACACTGATCAGTGTAATGACCAACTATCACTCCAGAGGACTAATGATAAAAACAGGCTACCCACCTCCAGATAGAGAAGTAAGAAACTCACAGTGCAGAATATACATACATGCATGCATATGTATAGCTCCTCTCCCTCCTCTTCCTTCTCCTCCTCCTCCTTCTTTCTTGGCCACATGTGGTCCCTCTCTCCATTTGGGGTGTCATACCCTTATATGTGGATGCTCTGTCCAAAGGAATATCATTTTTGGTTATTTATATTTTATAAGATATCTTGGAGTTTGAGGGCTAATTTTTTTTTAATTTTCTGTTTTTCTTTTTCAAAATGCTGGGACAATATTCTTTGACCTGCTGTGTTTTCATTTATGATTTCTTGAAACATAGCTCTGAAATAACAGGCTTTTAAAAAGTGCATTGTGGAAGCAGAGCCAAGATGGTAGAATAAAGGCAAGGACCCAACTGAGCTCTCCCCCAAACTCCTCCAAATACCTGCAAAAAATGACTCTAAACAAATTCCAGAGCCCCAGAACTCACAGAAATACAGAGTGAAACAAATTTCCAGCCCAAGGCAACTGGAAGGTCAGCAGGAGAGGTCTGTTGCACCAGGGTAAGAGAGGAGCACAGTCCAGTGCTGGCTGCAACAGCACAAACCTGGCCCCAGCAAACCCAGAGCAGGCCTCAGGGTGACTGAATCATTGGCAACAGTGGTGGTTTCCAGATCTCTAAGCCCACAGATGCCAAAGACAAATCAGAAAGTCAGCAAGAAAGGTCTGTTGCACCTAGGTGAGAGTGGAGCACAGTCCAGCACAGGTTGCGGCAGCATAGCCCCAGCTGCAGCAAGCCTCAGGAGTAGGCCTTGGGAGTGACTGAATCAGCAGCTACAGCAGCAGCTACTTCCAAAACTCTAAGCCCACAGCCAGTAAGGAGGTTGAACAACTGATCAGGAGATTACAAGAGTCTCTTTGCTAGCACTGAGACAGGACTCTATTGCTTTGCCCATACTCAGATCCTGGTCCCAGTTCTGGGTCGCAGTCCCAGGATGAGGAGGAGAAATAGTGCAGTAGAGCTTGTGGCCCTCATCACAGTTCCAGGGCAGAAAAAGGTGCTTGTGGTCAATCACAGACCAGAGCACAAGCCAGGAAAGGAGTAAACATCTCTCTTTAGACTATACCACCTTGGAAGAACTGAAAACTTACAGGTCCCTAAAAGAATCTCTGAAAACAGCTACGCAAAACCCCTGAAGCTTGGGACAGTGCGCCCTCTACCCCAGAAGAAGAGCCCTACTTTAACAAACAGTTAAAAGTCAAGTAACAGGCTGGGAAAATGAAAAAACAACAGAAAAAAACTTTGACTATAGAAAGTTATTATGGTGACAAGGAAGCTCAAAACACACACTCAGAAGAAAACAAAGTCAAAAATCCTACACCCAAAGCCTCCAAGGAAAATATGAATTGGTCTCAAGCCATGGAAGAGCTCAAAAAGGATTTTGAAAATCAAGTAAGAGAGATAGAGGAAAAATTGGGAAGAGAAGTGAGAGTGATGCAAGAAAATCATGAGAAAAGAGTCAATAGCTTAGTAAAGGAGACATTAAAAAATACTGAAGAAAATAATGCCTTAAAAAACAGACTAGGCCAAATGCCAAAAGAGGTCCAAAAAGTCAATGAGGAGAAGAATGCCTTAAAAAGCAGAATTGGCCAAATAGAAAAGGAAGTCCAAAAGCTCACTGAAGAAAATAATTCCTTAAAAATTAGAATGGAGCAAATAGTAGCTAATGACTTAATGAGAAATCAAGAAACAATAAAACAAAACCAAAAGAATGATAAAATAGAAGACACTATGAAATATCTCGTTGGAAAAACAACTAACCTGGAAAATAGATCCAGGAGAGAGAATTTAAAAATTATAGGACTACCTGAAAGCCACGATCAAAAAAAGAGCCTAGACATCATCATTCAAGAAATTATCAAGGAAAACTGCCCTGATATTCTAGAACCAGAGGACAAAATAGAAATTGAAAGAACCCACCAATCACATCCTGAAAGAGATCCCAAAATGAAAGCTGCCAGGAATATTATAGCCAAATTCCAGAGTTTCCAGATCAAGGAGAAAATATTGCAAGCAGTCAGAACAAAACAAGCCACAGTCAGGATAACACAAGATTTAGCAGCTTTAACATTAAAGGATCGGAGGGCCTAAAATATGATATTCCAGAGGGCAAAAGAGCTGGGATTACAACCAAGAATCACCTACACAGCAAAACTGTAATCTTTCAGGGTAAAAAAAAAATGGATATTTAATGAGATAGAGGACTTTCAAGTATTCTTGATTAAAAGACCAAAACTGAATAGAAAACTTGACTTTCAAATACAAGACTCAAGAAAAGCATAAAAAGCTAAACAGAAAAGGGAAATCATAAGGGACTTAACAAGGTTAAACTGTTTACATTCCTACATGGGACAATGATATTTGTAACTCATAAGACCTTTCTCATTATTAGGGTAGTTAGAAGGAATATATATAGACAGAGGGCACAGGTGAGAGTTCAATATAAAGGGATGATATCTAAAAAAATAAAATTAAGGGGAGAGAAAAGAATGTACTAAGAGAAAGGGAGAGATAGAAGGGGGCAAATTATCTCAAATGAAAGGGGGAAGAAAAAGCTTTTACCACTGAGGGGAAGAGGGGGGAGGTGAGAAGGAATGAGCGAACCTTACTCTCCTCAGAATTAGCTCAAAGAGAGAATGACATACACATTCAATTGGGCATAGAAATCTCTCTTACCCTACAGGAAAGTAGGAACTAAGGTAAGATAAGAGAAGGGGGGTGATAAAGGGGAGGGCAGATTTGGGGAGGGGTTAGTCAGAAGCAAAACACTTTTGAGGAGGGCCAGGGTGAAAGGAGAGAGATAATAGAATAAACGAGGGTGATAGGATGGAGGGAAATACAGTTAGCAATAATAACTGTGAAAAAAAATTTTGAAGCAAGTTTCTCTGATAAAGGCCTCATTTCTCAAACATAGAGAACTGAGTCAATTTATAAAAATAAGAGCCATTGCCCAACTGATAAATCATCAAAAGATATGATCAATTTTCAGGTAATCAAAGCTATCTATAGCATATGGATATATCCACATGAAAAAATATTCTAAGTCACTATTGCTTGGAGAAATGCAAATTATAACAATTCTGATGTACTACCTCATACCTATTAGATTGTCTAATAGGACAGAAAAGGTGAAAGACAAATGTTGGAGGGGATGTGGGAAAAATGAGACTTTAACGCATTTTTGGTATAGTTGTGAACTGATTCAACCATTCTATAGAGCAATTTGGAACTATGCCCAAAAGGCTATAAAACCACTACTACATCTGTATCCCAAAAGAGATTTAAAAAAAAAAGGAAAAGACCTATATGTACAAAAAATATTTATAGCACCTCTTTTCAGAGGGTGAAAAATTAGAAATTGAAGGGATCATCAATTGGGGAATGACTGAACAAGTTGTGGTATGTGATTATGATAGAATACTATTGTAGTATAAGAAATGATGAGCAGGATGCTCTCAGAAAAACTTGGAGTGACTTGCATGGGCTGATGCAAAGTGAAATGTACTGTCTACAAAGTAACAGCAATATTGTAAAGTGATCAGCTATGAATGACTTAGCTATTCTCAGCAATATAATTATCCAAGACAGCTCTGAAGGATTTATGATGAAAAATGTTATCCATCCCCAGAGAAAGAACTGATGGTGCCTGAACACAGATTGAAGCGTATTTTTTTTTTACTGTCTTTATTTTTTTTTCTATGTTTTCTTTCACAACATGACTATTATGGATATGTTTTGCATGACTACACAAGTATAACCTGTAACAAATTGCTTGCTTTCTCAATGAGGGGGGCTTGGGTAGGGAGGGAGGGAAAGAATTTGGAACTCAAAGCTTTAAAAATGAATGTTAAAAATGTTTTTACATGTAACTGGGAAAAAATTAAATACTAAGCAAACAAATAAAAAACCCATTGTGATTCAAATGGAGCTACTCAACTGTGTCTTTAAACCCAAATCACTCTGACTTTCATTGAATGGCCAATAATTGGTCCCAACTCAAGCCTCTGTTGCCCATTGTTCTGGTCTTAAAGGCTTAGAGTGAGAGCAAATAGTAATTATTTTCTGTTCTGGCTAGAAACTCTGAGGGATCTTCCCCTCCCAGTCTGATACTTTTGTGATAGTAAGCTAGGCCTCGGTTGGTCTCAATTCTTACCTAGCCCTTAGTCATTGAATGGGCATTACCTCAGACAAATTGAGAAATGAGAAAGACCTTAATTTTAAAAAGCCAAGGTCACCCACTGCATTCTGGATCATCAGCAGCTGCCTTGACTCTTGTCTTGCCACTGGACTATGATGACTCTGGAGGAGACAGTGAGGTTAATGACTTTGAACAAGTTTGCCTCACTTAAATCCAATTCACTCAGAAGTCAAGACATAACTCTTATGATATCATTGGTCCTCTTCAAGATCAAAGGATGAACAACCTTCTAGGTATTGGTTAAGAAAGAGAAAAGTATGTCAGTGATAAAGACTAAACAACAGAGAATCAGAAATAATGGAACTCAATAACCCAGCATTTAAAAAATAATAATTACTTAGGAAAGAATGCATATTTGCTTTTAAAAACTGCTGGGAAAATCAGAAATTAGTCTGACACAAATTAGGCTTAGGCCTACATCTTATAACATAATCCACAGTAAATTCAAAGTCTATACACCAACTGAACATTTAAAGATTTTATTATTTTTAAAAATTAAAAGAAAAGCAGATCACAAACCTTTCAAAGCTTTCAATTCATAGCCAAAGAAGAAACTGATACACTCACAAAAGGTAATATAGATAATTTTGATTCCATAAAATTAAAAATATTTTACACAAATACAACCAATGCATCTAGAATAAGAACTGAAGTGAGTGACTGTGGAAAATCTTTGCATTAATATCTTGACAAGGATCTGCTATCTAAGATTTATGACAATAAATGGAAATACATAAAACCAAAGCCATTCTGTAATGGATAAATGTTCAAAGGATATGAAGCAACATTCTCATACCCAGCAAAATGGCAATGGCAAAAGATGGGAATAGTTAATTTTGGAAAGATTGGGTGAGTACAGACACACTAATGCATTGCTGTTGGATCTGTACAACCATTCTGGAAAGAAATTTGGAATTATGACATGCAAATAAAGTGGTTTAAATGTCCATACTCCTTGATAAAGATTCTACTGCTAGTTATGTACCCAAAGGAAATCATTGGCTTTTTTAAAAAGCAAAATTTCATATGTAGGAAAATATTTATAATAGCATTTTTCATGGCAGCAAAGAGCTGGAGATCAAAACAGATGCCCATCAATTAGGGAATGGTTAAAAAAAAAAAGGTTGTAGCATGCAAATGTAATGGAATATTATTGTGCTATGAGAAATTATTGATATGATGAATATGGAGAAGCATGGAAAGATTTACACAAACTAAGGCAAGGTGAAATAAGCACAATAATATCATACACAATTATTTTGCCATCTGTGGCGCTTTTAAGTATAATGTAGTTATCCTGCTTGTCTCTGTTGACTATTCCTCTTGATCTCTACTTTGTAAGTCTCTTTCTTATATGTAACATGTTATTGGATTTACTAATTTTACAATAAAAAAAGAAGTATTCTACTGTGGAATATCACTTACAAAAAAAGGCCTGCTTATTCTCTTCTAATACCCTCAACAAGAATACCTTTAGTGTAAGTTATTCTCTTACAAATTTTATATAGATAACAGTTATTGTTCTTCTAATTGCCTTTTTTTTGGTAAAACAAAATTGAGGTTTTTTTAATGCCATAGTCCTCTGGTGCTGTTGTATGACTTTGAATCAAAACAATTGAAAATGCATGTTACTCAAAGGGTGGTGAAAAAAAACATTTTGCCACCTTTCATTTTATGGGAGAGTTCATCCCATTCATACTTACAGTAAAATTTGATTTTTCTCTCCATCAAATCCTGTTGTAATATATCTTGTTTTCCAAAACAAACAAAAACTTCAGTTCCAAGTATCTGCAATTTGTATCATTTGGAACAATCTGGTTCCATTCTTCTTCTTCCCTTCTCTCTTCCTAGCCTATACCCAAATTACTAAGTCTTCCCCTCCCCTCTTTTTGTGTATATACAAAGCCCTTTGAGTTATAGTTTGCTTTGTTTGACAGTTTCCTCTCTGACACCCAAGCTCAGAAATTTCTCGTCTCCATCCCTATATCATCTCAGTTATCTGTTTTACTTATTAAAGTGCTTTTGCTAGTATAATTTTTTTAACCTTCCCTGAATAGTTATAAAATTAAGAGTTATGGGTTCATGAGATTTCCTGTCTACAAGACAAGCAGAAAATAAGCATTTATTAAATACTTATGATGAGATAGAAAAGAGTGCTTAAGGCAGATGGAGCAAGCAGGACATTAGATAGGAGATAAGATGCAGGATGTGACCCGCCTGAAAAGTGATCAAAGAACTATGCATTGAAGCCCCCAACCATGGACTTAGCTGTGTGCTTTCACAAAGCACCCTCAATTCCAGAACAGCTCTTCCCCTCCCCTTTCCCATTCTCTTTGCTTATTGCCTTCCAACTACCTGATATCTCAGGCATTTTGGAGCCATGTTTGCTCCTCGCATTCTCTTGTCCCCTTTCCCCATTCCACAAAATTGTATTTAAACCATACCTTTGACCTGGCTAACCACCTTTGCTCCTATAGGAAGCAGGGGCCACTCTGCTCCCTCAGGGGAGCAGGGCCTGTGGCCTATGCTCTGCCTCCCATCTGGAGTAGAGCCCATTGGGGCTCTGCCTCATGGGGAGCAAGCCTGCTTGGATATGTCACCCCAAAAAATGCCTTTCTTTAACTTGAAGACTGTCCGAGTGAATTCTTTCAGGACACTAGGACCTGCATGTCTATTCCTCATCATTTCAAGTAGCACCCCAACATTCTTGGGGCCACCGTGAACTCATACCAATGGCTACAGAGAAGGTCTAAGTGGAATTCTTTCACACCCGAACCAACTCTCCCAACTCTAACCTCAACACTTACTCTGTGCCAGGCACTGTGCTAAGCACTGAAGAAACAAATATAAAATAGCAAAAATAAAAACAGTCCCTGCCTTCTAGGAGCTTTTATTCTAGTGGGAGAGACAACACACAAATGGGGTAGAGACAGGAGGATGGATAAAAGTAACAAAGCATGAGGGCATGGTGTCAAAGTCTGGAAAGTGAGAAACACAGCTCAAAGAGGAAGAAATATTGATTAGCTTGGCCATGTACCCCCCAAACCTCACCCTGCCAAATGGAGACCCTAGAAGTAACTTCCAATGACAGAAGGGAGTCAGCATAATGGAGATATGTTCCAGGGTGAGGAAGCTACAGGAGAAGATGGATGTTCTGTGGTGAAGTGACTCCAAGTGTTGACGAAGTTTCCCAAGGTGAGACTGCAGTTAAGGAATGGTGCTGAAAATCTTCAACTATGCAGCCTGGGTTGCCAGAACTGCTTTTTTCTTCTTTCAACCTTCCCTCATTTTCTCCAAGGTATTTATTTTTTTAAGTACCAAGGACCAAAGTTTTGCTCTGTTCTCTCAAAAGCAAAATTCTGAAAGGTTAATTGCTTTTTCTTCCTCTTTCATAAAATAAGCATTGGATTATCACATAATTCTTTTGAGCTATATAAACTTGTTTACTCCTTAACTCTTAATTAGCATTTCTCTACCCAACTATGTTTTTCTTAAAAAAAAAAAAAAAAAAGACTTGGGAGCCATCGATCTGTTTAAGGTGATTTTTTTTTTCCTGGAGGATTATGCTCAACATTGTGAGGTCAGACAGAGTTAGGTACAAGCTATTTTCTTTGTTTTTTGTTACATTGTAGCCTAATTTTTCCTTTCATTTCTAAATGATAGCACCTAATCTTGGGCTATGCTTACTGGTGTTCCTTGGTACATAATGTGTCTCTTCCTGGATGCTAGCAATATTTTCTCTTTGACATGGGAGCTCTGGAAATTGGCAACCACATCTCTCATCTCTTGGGTATGGCATTCTGTATATTTTTATCAATCTGAACTTTGCCATCTGATTCCAAAATTTCTGGATAGTTTTCTTTTATGATTTCCTGAAATATGGTGTTCAAAGTTTTGTTTGTTTATTTGTTTCATCATGTTATTCTACACAATGATTCTTAAATTATCATTCTGATTTTGTTTTACAGCTGAATCTGGAAGACCTGGTTCAAATCTTGCCTTAGATAATTACTGCCATGTGACCCTGGGCAAGTAACTAAAACCTTCAGGTTTTGTTTCCTTA
This sequence comes from Vombatus ursinus, assembly GCF_900497805.2. NCBI lineage: Eukaryota > Metazoa > Chordata > Mammalia > Diprotodontia > Vombatidae > Vombatus > Vombatus ursinus. The sequence goes on along the minus strand of NW_020949753.1, from coordinate 7,955,355 downwards.
TCAGTAAAATGGGAATAATAATTATGGCACCTACCTTATAGGATTGTTATAAGACTCAAATGAAGTACTTTGCAAACCTTAATATTCTATTTATACATATGTTAGCTATTATCATTGTTATTACTATTGTTCATATTACCAATTTTTTCCAATTTTGCTTTAATCTTTTGATTTTGCTTTAATGTTGTCTGTTGTATAATTACATTCTTTTTTCAGGTTGCCCAATGTTGAAATAAGTTTTTTCAGTCTCTGTCCTAAGATAGAGTCTGCTTTTTTTTAGTTTTTCATTAAGAGCTTAAATTGCATTCCTTATCTCTCTCTCACTCTCTCTCTCTCTTTTAAGTTCTTTTATTAGCCATCCAAAACACTCTTAAAATTCTTGTGACCATTGTATTCTCTTTTAGGGAGTTCTGGTCAGAGTTATTGCAGAATTATTACCTTATTCTGGAGTTTTCTCATCACATTCACTTGCACAATGTTATTTCTGAATTATATTATAAGCTTTTCTTTTTTCTCATTGTTCCTGCAGTCTCTCTGCTATTTTGATCCAGTGGGAATTTCTTTCCTTTTCTATATTTGTTTTCATTTGTTTGGCTTTTTCATCCATATACTTTACCATCTTTTGAAGAGGATGAAGCACACGGATCAGAACTAGTTAGCATCGATCTTTTATCTAAGCTGGCCTCTTTCCTGGTGGGAGAAGGTTGAAGAGAGACATCAGATTACCCCATTCTGCATCTGCTGTGTCACAAGGGAAACTTTACCTATAGTGAGATTTGCCTTTCACCTCAGCCTCAGCTATGTGACATCTGATCTTGGCAGGGTCCCTAATGGTGGTTTAACTCTGCTGCCTTCTTCTCTTTGCTCCCATTTTTCACCTGACCTGCTGGAGCTTTTCTCCCTCCAAATTGAATCATATGTCCAGCATCCCTGCTCACCTACCATGTCTTTGTGCACATTCCTCCCTGGCATTATGGAATCTGAAGTCCCTCACAAAATCAACTGTGATATCACTTGACATGTGGGATTATACATCACAAAATTAATATAAATATTTGCACTTAACGGGACAAAAATGATTGTTCCAACTTCCCCCAAATTATCATCACAGGTATCATTGACAGCAAATACATTTTTTAATTATATTCAATAGATATAACACAGTGCTGCTAATTTATGTAAACAATGAGTGAGACATTAGAGGGTTACTGTTGGAGAGGAACATGTGAGCTATAGTTTTTATACACTTTTGAGGATAAGGCAGTGGATGTGCCCTTGACAGACTTTAGTGACAGCCTCTTCTCTCTTCTTTTGTTTTCATCTCCATACTGTCCCTTACCCTCTTTCTTCTTATTGACCTGTCCCAACATGTATCTACCAAATAATTGCTGTAGAAGTATATAGGCTGATGTGTTTCTTTAGGGGCTGGATGAGGCTCTTAAAAGCTATAGATTGGATGGTGTTTCATATGATAGACAAGGGGAGATAGTAACCATAATGAAATTTAAGGTCTAACCCACTCAGTTAAATTTTTAGAAATAAATTTTTATATAAGCTTTTAGGATTTGGAAAACCCATAATTCTAGACAAGTCCATAATAAGCCATTAACACTTAGTTGCTCATAGACTAAAAAGGAAGCCTAGAGATGTATTGGAATTTTTGAGTTTTGGAAAACCCTTATTCCCTATGTAACATTTTTGATGAACTCTGATGGTTTTGGTAACTCTGTCTCTTTTGAGTGGGGACTGAAACAAGTCATAGCTTTGGATGATCTAAAGCAGACCCTCCAACACCCTCCCCCAGACCCTACTCCAACCAGAACCTGAATTCTCATTAGACTGAATGATGATCATGAAGTCCAGTGTGAAAGTACAGTAAGTGGCTTCTTCCATGGTGGAACTGTACAAAATGTTGGTCAGCAGCCCTCCATGATAGGAAAAGGCACCATGCCAGCCCAGGAAAATAAACAGCCCTTCCACATGAAAGGACAAGGATCATGGTCCCATATAGCCTGCAAAACTCTCTGTCTGGACATAGCCAGAACAGTGAACTCCTACAATATCTTTGCCAAGAAAACCCCAAATGGGGGCACAAAGAGACAGACACAACTGAAATGACTAAATATGCTTATCCATTGTAGGGTTTTAGCAGATATTTTTTCAAGATATTTTTTCTGCATCTATTAATATAATCATGTGGTGTGGGATGTTTTTGTTTTTAATATAATTAATTATTTTGACTGTTTACCTAATGTTGAACCATCTTTGTGTTCCTAATATAAATCTAACTTGGGCATAATGAATGATTTCTCAGATGAATTACTGTAGTTTCACAGGATTTTATGTAAAAATTTTGAATTAATATTCATTAATAATATAAATCTGTAATTCTCTTTCTGTACTTTATCCTTCACTGATTTAGTTATTAGGCCTATATTTCTTTTATTATGAGAGTGCTTTCTTTCTCAATTTTTGAGCATAACTTGCATAATATTTATATTAATTGCTCTTCAAAGGTTTATAGAATTTTTTCCATCAGAACCAGGAGCTTCCCCCCCCCCCTTTTGGTTCTTTCTTTATAGCTAATTCTATTTCCTTTTATGAGATTGGATTATTTAAGATCTCTATTTGGTCTTCAGTTAACTTGGGTATTTTATATTTTTTCATATAAACTTTATATTCTTTGTATTCTCAATTTTGTTAGCAAACAACTATGCATAATAAATTCTGATGGTTCTTTTTATTTCTTCTAATTTTATAGAAATAGTTGCAATTAGTTTACTTCTTGAGCATAATTCTTATTTTGGAGGGGTCTCAAAGGTTGTGAGGATCACAGAAAATGTCTATTCCACCATCTTGTTGGTCATGTAATCTGGACCTTCTGTACATTTCTTTCTAAACTCTAAATTGGTTGGTAAGCTTCCTGTGTATCTGTATGGTTCTCTGTAGGCAAATCCCATTTTTCCTCCACATTGAAATTATTTCCCTATTTACTCTCATTCAGAATTTGACCCTTGAGCATCTCCCATCCTTCCATTGAATCATTTTTGTTCATGGGATCCTGTGTATCTTTACTCTGAATGCTTTGAATTCTCTTTTTCCAATATCAGGGGTGCATGTCAGACTGTGAACAAATTTCCTCTCCTAAATTACAAACCCCAGGCAAGAGGAAAAAGTTCTCTTTCCTCCTGAGATTTACATCATTCGCATTCCAGCAACTAGTTCCTTCCTATTAAAGAGAATCAGATGCAAAATAGAATTTCCCCTTGCTTTTGTCTCCACCTTGCATGTCAAGAGGTTATTAAGTTGTTGTAATGTTGTCTCCAGCAACAATCCTCCAGCATTAATATGCCTCTAAAGCAGACTTCTGGTCTCTTTCCTAAGCCCCTCATTTACTTTCTCTGTTAATAGTACACTGCGATGCCAAAATCACTTCAGTTTATCCCACTTTTTTTTTATCTTCACTTAAATATTGTCATGTTTCCCCCTTCTATTCCTGAATTTCTCTCACAAGTGTCTTCTTAATATAAAATGCTATGCCACCTTTCCCTTTACCTATCCCATTTTTCTTGAATAAGATGTACCCAAACTAGAGGAAATGTCTCTCTCAGGTCTTAGTTGAATTCCTTATCACCTATTGGGCCCTTTTTTTTTTTCAGATGACATGGTTACTAGGTAGGGGAAAAGAGAGAAGGTTACTGTAGTTTTTTTGACTGGATTTTATGTACCTCTTCAACAGGGATTCTTTATCAGGTACTTGTTATCCTCTGTTCCCAAATCAAGAATTCCCTACCATTCAACCAACTGATCACATCGCTGTTTCATCTGCAGCCCAAGAGGTGTAATATGAACTCAGCAAATCATAAAATGTTTCCTGTGTGACATCATCTGCCTTTTATGCAATGGCCCAATGTCCACTGGTCCTTTCAAACTGATTAAGGGGATTGTCCACATGTCATGATGTGATTATAGAAAAATTCCTTAATATCTAATTTACTCTTTAAATTGAATGATTCAGCTTAGGTGCCTGTACTTCTATGGTTACGTTAATTGGGATGAAAGAGGAAATCTCTAAACTAGTATGATTTTATAACAGGTATATGCACATATACATACATATGTATTGTCTCTCCCAAAAGTGTGTGAGGAAATTGAGGGCAAGAACTGCTTCACTTTTATCTATTAACTAGCACAATTCCTTTAACATAGTAGGCATTTAATAAATGCCTGTAGATTGTTTAATATCAATATATATCAAGTTTATCTAGATCACTATTAACTAGCACAATTCCTTGAACATAATAAGCATTTAATAAATACTTGTAGATTGATTAATATCAATATATATCAAAGTTTATCTAGATCAGCAGTTCCCAAAATTTTTTGTTATATGTTTATATATAAAGGGATTTCCCTTTCAATAACAGCAACAACAAATGTGTTGTGAACCCCTAAGGTCATTTAATATACTACTCATAATATTCTTTTAGACTTATAAGTGCTTGCAATAACCGCAATAATAACTTTTGTCCCCCTAAAACCTCCAAATTAAAATTTACATAATATGATTAAAAGTATAAAATATAAAATTATATTCTACTTATAATTACTAAGATATGATTAAATAATATGATAAAAAGTATATGATTAAATATGATTAATATATATGATTAAAAGTATAATATGATTAAAAGTATAAAATATAAAATTATATTCTACTTATAATTACTAAAAAGTTAAATACAAAAAATTTTAAAAGAATTACAAAATAATTATGAATATTTGATGTGACATTTTGTAAGAATTAAAAGTAATCAAGCAAGGCCTCATGTGCTTATTATTATACTACATTATACTTACTGGGGCAGCTAGATGGAAGAGTGGCCTAGAATCAGGAAGAACTCAGTTCACATTTGGCCTCAGACACTTATAATCTATAAAACTTTGTATTAAATTTTTTTATCTTACAAATTCTGTTGAATATGCAGCAAATGACATTATTAATGAAATAAGTTGTAACTTGGAAGGTGTTTAATGTAACATAATAACTATACGTAATTTTAATTTTGATGTTGAACTTCTTTACTTGAACAAAGGTTTACAATATTTGGCTCAGCACCAAACACAGTCTTAAATTTTGTTCTTCAAGTTCATTTCTGAGTTTTGGTTTAAAATAAGAACAGTGAAAATTCTTGCTCACACAAATATGTGATATAAAATGGTTGGAGAATATTATAAACTCCCAAGCTGAGAGATGGAAATTCATTTTTTTAAATTGCTAACCAATAAAGTATAAGACTATCATTTTTGAATCTTATTTGTAGTCCAAAATCCATTAATATATCAATTAAATTTTCTTTTTCATCTATTATCAATTCATCAGCCAGATTCATATCAAATGAGATGTGAATCAAATTTAATTTGTTGAAAATTTCAGGAAAATATTCATTAAAAGTCACTCCTAAAATTTTCAGATATCATTGATGTCATTCTTGACAGCATCATCCAAAGATAGTTCATTTTCGACTAAGAAATTCCTTAATGTCACAAAGCAGCTAGGGCTCTTCTCAATTGTGAGGACCCTAAATTTGTTTTTAATTATAATTTTTACTTTGCCTTGAACATTGAATATATTTGTGTTCTCACTCTGTAGTATTGTGGTGAGTTTGGTAATTTTTTAAGAGATGTCTGCTAAATATGTTAATCTTTGTAGCCATATTCTATCACTTGTATACTCACTAAAGGAAAAAGAATCGAGAAGGCAGAGCCAAGATGGCGGAGTAAAGGCAGGGACTTGACTGAACTCTCCCCCACACCCCTCCAAATACCTTTAAATAATGACTCTAAACAAAATCTAGAGTGGCAGAACACACAAAAAGACAGACTGAAACAGAGAGGAGCACAGTCTAGTTCAGCCTACCCCAGTGCAGACCAGGACCCAGCAAACCAGGAGCAGGCCTCAGGGCAACTGAGTCAGTGCAGCAGTGGCAGTTTCCAGCCCTCTCAGCCCACATATGCCAAAGACAAATTAGAAGGTCAGCAGGAACAGTCCGTCACACCTGGGTAAGAGTGGAATGCAGTCCAGCACAGTCCACGCCAGCACAGCCCCAGCCCCAGCAAACCAGGAGCGGGCATTGGGAGTGACTAAATCAGCAACAGCGGCAGCAGTTCCACTTCCAGAACTCTCAGCCCATGGCCAGTAAGGAGGTTGAACAACTGATCAGGAGATTACAAGGGTCTCTTTGCTAGCATGAGGGAGGGCTCTGTTGCTTTGCCCATACTCTGATCCAGGTCACAGTCCTGGGTGGCAATCCCAGGGTGAGAATGAGCACTAGCACACCAGAGCTTGTGGCTATGGTGGAGAAGAGACCCTCATCACAGTTCCAGGGCAGAAAAGAGTGCTTATGGTTGATCACAGACCAGAGCACAGGCCAGGAAAGGAGCAAACACCTCTCCTTAGATCATACCATCTTGGAAGTATCTAGATCCCTAGAAATATCTTTGAAAACAGCTGCACAAAATGCCTGAAGTTTGGGACAGTGAGCCCTCTACCCCAGAAGCAGAGCCCTACTTCAACAAACAGTTAAAAGTCAAGAAATAGGCTGGGAAAATGAGCAAACAACAGGAAAAAATATGGTGACAAGGAAGATCAAAACACACACACAGAAGAAGATAACAAAGTCAAAGCTCCTATATCCAAAGCCTCCAAGAAAAATGTGAATTGGTCTCAGGCCACAGAAGAGTTCAAAAAGGATTTTGAAAATAAAATAAGAGAAGTAAAGGAAAAAATTTAAAAAAGAAATGAGAGTGATGTGAGAAAATCTTGAAAAATGAGTCAGTTTGGTAAAGGAGACACAAAAAAATACTGAGGAAAATAACAACTTAAAAAGCAGACTAGGCCAAATGCCAAAAGAGGTACAAAAATTCAACAAAATATAAAGGATCAGCAGTGACTTGGACAATCAACTCTTCTCTCAGTTAAAACAGAAAAGTAGGGGGCAGCTAGCTGGCACAGTGAATAGAACTCTGGCCTTGGAGTCAGGAGGACCTGAGTTCAAATCCAACCTCAAACACTTAACGCTTATTAGCTGTGTGACCTTTGGCAAGTCACTTAACGCCGACTGCCTCACCAAAGAAAAGGGGGGGGGGGGGGCAATAAATAAATAAATAAAATAGAAGAGTAATAACTGTGATGGGAGAGCTACCTAACATCTCTGTGTTATAAGTATAACATGTTCACTCTCCATCTCTCTACCTAAAATGATAATCAATCAAGTTAGTTGGTCTGAATGTTATAAAATCATAATTCTGATATCATCTAAGATGCTTTTAAGTCATTATCACATTCACTTTGATGCCAAAAAATTTGTCTGTGCATGTGGCAGTGTGCCCATAGTATATTGGCATTCATTTTTAATAGGCAAAACATTACCCCAAAATTTCTCAGTCATTGATTTTGTTCTCATTGCGCAAATTTCACAACAAAAGCCAAATTGATTTATTTTCCTTCAAAGTATTAATTATTAAGTTAAAATGTATCCCCCAGTTATATGTCCTATTAACTAATGACTTTACCATTATGCACATATCTTACAGATATAATTAAACATATGTTGTCTCATCTAATTGCAAAATCTAATTTTGCTTTTTTTTAACTCTCTCTACAATAACTGATTCAACATGATCAGCCATATTGTGTATTCAATGAGACATTGTATTTTTGGAAATAAGTAACACTTTCTAACTTCTTAATGGAATTGTCTCTATATATACACTAGATGATTGCTTTGGAGCATAGAAAAATTAATTTTTGTGTATAATTTTTCTAATTTTTGTTATATGAGAATAAATGTTCCATATTTTCAAATCTTGTTCTTTCCACTTAAAAATATCAATAGGCTTCTCAACATAGATTTCCTGTTTTGATTGTAAATTGAGACCAAAAAAATATTTTAAATTGCTATTTACAAGAACCTCTCCAGAAATCATGTATTGGTGTCATAGATATTCATTATCTCCAAGTTACAAAAAACTGAATTTAATGTCTCCTTCATTATATTTTCTCTTTTTCATGCCCATTGTAATACAGGTATCTCAAACATCTTTGAGTACTATTTCAAAATTGTGATCTACCAATGACTTTTACTAATTTTCTGATGGCAATATGCTAAATCTAAATTAATATTTTGAGATTAATCAATACATTTTCCACATTTTTTCATATACTTTCAATCTTTATCCAATAATCCATTGGGACATCTACAATTTTGAAAATAAAATAAAAATATTTTACATTTTTATATTTAACACTACTTAAATATATAATGATACTGTACCAATATGAATACTGCAAATGTGTATTCTTCAAAATAACTTTTTTTCATAAGAGTACATAGGCATCAGGAAACTCCTCTGAAGCTTAACAATGTTATTATAAGCATGCAAAGATTCCTGAAGATATGACTATCTAAAAAATAAAAATGAATCACCTAGTTTTGATATAAAATATTTATTTTTCCACTAGCTAATGGAAAGTACTGCATTAGATGAGAAAGACACTTAAATTTCAATTGCATATATTGCTTCATATTTAATAATGTTTATATATAAACTAACCTTTATAAGAAAAAAAGGAAAGAATCTCTTTAGATGTTACTTGCTTTTCTTTTTCCATTGGCACACCAGCTACAATCTCACAGAAACTCTACTGAATGGCTAACCAGTGTGGTCAATTCAAAAATCTACCAGATAGAATAGAAACATAAGGATAAATTTAAATCAGAAACTAGCCTTAACATTGCAATGAGAGGCAATATAAGATTTATTCTTGCTGAATATTTTTGATGGCCCATGACTTCTACTGACTTGTAATACAAAAATCCAATAATCATGGTTTCCAAATAGCCTGACATTTGTGCTGCAAGAATACAAATATTTATAACATCTTGATTATGTGATTATATAGACAAAGTACAGTTACAAAGTATGAGAACTACTTTGGTGCAGTGTACAGAATTCCATGAGGCTATGTATATGCATCTGATCACACATTGCAAATCAGTTTGTGATCAAATGTTGAACCTTTGTGTTGGTTTGGAAACAATTTGATGACAGGTTGAAAAGAAAAGAACATGTTATACTTAGAAGTGGTCAGAGTTTGATGTAACTACCTCAGGAACACCAAAATCATTGTGCACATGATCATGACAGTTTTGAATGACTGAAGAAATAAACCTGTAATGCTTCTAACATGCATACGCTTGTTGTCACAGAGGGAAAATGTCACATAACAGGGCAATTATTTACTACCTAAGGAGTCATCAAAGAATTTTAGAATGAACCTAGTCACCATGAACTAGTAAATAAAAACCACTAATATAGATTTTATTTGCAAGTTTTTATCAAATCCATCATTGAATTTTTCTATCATTTGTACACAGTGTATAATTATTTCAAGGTGAGATGATCAAATATCTCATGAAATGATGTTTCTTGTTGATTAAACCAATTCCTTTATTTATCTCTGAAAGGAGAACTTATGAGCCATCCTTTCCTTTAGCTGAGATTTTCTTCTTTCTCCTAGTATCACGTAGATCATACTTCCAACTCTAGGTCCCTGGATGTCTTCTGTTGTCTTCACACTGCTTTCACTAGGCTTGCTGCTTACTGAGTATGCTGGTGCACTGGACTCACTTAACTTAGTGAGATTGATCTCAATGGTTACATTGCTCCTTTAGCTTCTGCAGGATTCTGGAGTACGTTGGTCATGTAGTGTCCAATGACCTGCTCATCTAGGCATGTAGGTGCCATGATGGATATGATACTGAACTTGGAATCAGGAAGACCTGAGTTCAAATCCAATATCAGACCCCTACTAGCCACGTAACCTTGTATAAATCACTTAAACCTCTGCCTACCTCATATTCCTCATTTGTAAAATGGAGATGATAACAGCACCTAGTTCCCAGCATTGTTGTGAGGATAGAATGAGGTAATATTTGTAAAGTGCTTTGCAAACATTAAAATAAAATTAAAATAAATGTATACAAATATAAATTATAAAATACACATTTTGAAAATATAAAATTAAATTACCATATAAATACTAATTATTATCATTATTTTTTGCAAGTTCGTTGGGATTAAGTGACTTGCCCAAGGTCACACAGCTAGTAAGAGTCAAATGTTTGAGGCCAGATTTTAACTCAGGTCCTCCTGACTCCAGGGCCAGTGCTCTATCCATTGTACCACCTAGCTGCCCTTATCATTATCATTATTGTTATTATTTCCTCAGGGCCAGCCTACCCATCTCAATTTCGACCTGCTAAGATATAGTGATTAAAAACCTCTCCCTGAAAAGGGTAAACTGACAGTTCTTTAATCATAACTATAAGTCCTACTAGCAGAAGTCAGGACATAATGCTCTAGACTAGATTAGCCTTTTCCTTTTTTCCCCCTATGTCTGGGTAAAATATATTAGATAGCTATCTAAGTTAGAAATCAGATTAATTCTCAATATCCTCTAGAGAGCTGCAAATAAACTTGTCCTGACTAAAGGTAGACTAAGGAAGCAAGATCAGTTTTTCTGTCCACTTGTCTTTATTTCCTTTAATTCCTGATTTTATTATGCTGGTGAATCCATCGATCTCTAACAGATTTATCTGTCAATACCGCTGACAAACAATATCACTCTCAATTAATACGTAAGAATAAAGAATCAGAGTTTTCTTGCTGGACATTTTTTCCAAATGAATTTCATAGAGAGGAAAAAGATGAAGACACATGAGAGTTTAATGAGTGAAAGAAACAGTGTCTCTCGTGCCTGATTATTCCACTGCTTTAGTAGTTAGGTTAATTGAAGAGTACAAAGTACAAAGACATATATTTGCCATAAAATATACCTTTTTGTGATGCTCTAAAAATAATTTTGGAAGGCTTTTCTCTCATCTATAGCTGCTAGTGAAACCTGTGTTAGTGGGAAAATAATATGACACCTCCAGGATACTTATTCAGTTATATATTGATGATTCCATATAGTCTTCTATTTCCCTCCCCCCCTACCCCAAGTCAGTAAAGTACAAGGTTAAGGTCAGGCGAATCTGGTACATGAAAGGTTAGGGTTATTTGCAAAAGATATGGGAACATCTATAACTTGCAACAGTAGGAAAACAGAGAGGTGGTGGAGGGGGAATTCAAGGGAGATTTTATTTACTTATTGCTCCAAAGTACTCTTGTATTTGGCCTTGTAACATTAAATACGGGCAAGGAGACCTTCAAAGATTGTGGAATATGAAGAAGCAGTATAGCCCAGCTCTCTCCCACAACTACTTCAACAAAAATCAAAGAAAAGTACCAGATGAAGTAGTAACCAGGAAATCCAAGGAGAAACTAGAACTAGTCATTTTTTCCCATCCAGAGCAGCACAGAGGTACAGTTGGGGACCTGTGGGCACTGGGGCAGGGCAGTCCAACCGGAAAGGCCCACACAGACACTTCCAGTATAAGGGATGTTTTCCAAGACAAGAAACTAGCATGCAAGGAGTCTAAGATTGTGTACTGGACAAGAAGCAAGAACCAGTTAACTTCTGGGTCAAAGAGGGGCCAGTGGCTGTGTACCTAGGCAAGAAGCCATCATAGAGCCCCATTTCCCCACCCCTTACTTTGAACTAGGCCTGAACAGTAGCTGGGTGGTGTTGATCTGGTTGCAGATTCTGCCAAGACACCTGAGGAATTTAATAATTCATCACCCGTGAGGTTTTTTTTTTTTCAGTATTTAGCAAGGTTGGGTTTTTGGAAGCACATTCAAACTATTGCTAGGTCCATATTTAAATCCTTTCTCACAGCCCACAGTCCCCTTCACATCATGATGATGCATCAAAGTAGAATTTATAGCCGAATGAAAATGCCACCTCTTTTATGAAACCTTGTCTGATCTCCCATGTCAGTACGGACTTTGACCTTAAACTTCACGTAGCACTTTGTTTTTTAACTCTTGGATTCACTAATTACTTAATGTCTATAATCGCTATCTGTGTTAGTAGCTTATCTCCCTACTGGGCTGTAAACCCTTTAAGAACAAAAATTGCCTCATCTCAACTTTGTCTGTTCCCCAGGACCTAGCGCAGTTATGCACAGTAGGCATTTGATATTGCGTTTTCAAAATCCAGGTTTCCTTTAACTGATCCTTCTCCTCAAGAGGTCTACTAGAAACCCAAATGTTTCATTTAATTAGTCAACAATAATAGTTTCCCAGAAACAAAGGTAATTGAGAATTCTGCTTAGTTTCATCCATTAGATCAAATTATTTTTTTCAGATTTTGCCCCATGCCTCTAAACAGTACACAACTAATTGATCTATAATGACTCTATAATGCCATAAGGAAACCATCTGTTCTAAGAGAAAGAGAATGGAATGTCATTTCCTATCCTGTATCTAGCTAACATGTTGAGTTTCTGAAGGCTCTAAAATGCTACAAGAAATATAATGTTCATCTTCTTGCCTAGGATACTGTCAGACTCCACTCCAGACTTCCATTTCATGACCTTGCTGATGGCCAAATCCACAGATCCACACAATATTTTGTAATTAGTATAGAAGCAGCTGGCTTTCCTTTAGAGGCTCCAGTAATTGGGATGCAATGACTAGTTTAATTATACAATATAGCCCATTTAAAGCAGGTTGCTTTAATGTTAATGTCATACAAAAATCAAATAAAATTTTTTACTAGTCTCTAGTCTTAAAAGACAAAGCAATCATTTAGTAAGTTATTTATTCTATACCCTTGGGGTACATAGTGTTGAAAGTGACTTTTGAACTCAAATCTTGATACATTTTGTGTTTTATTCTTCCTTTCATACTAGGAAATAAATATTCGCAGAGCTTAGAATTGGCTTCTCCAATCCTTTTCAAAAACATCTTCTTGGATTGGGCCTTAGGGACTACAGTGGAAGGAACACTAGGTCTGGAATGAGAAGACCTGGGTTCAAATCTTGTCTCTAATACTTATCACTCATGCTCTTGGGCAAGTCCGTCAGTAAGCATTTATTAAGCATTTACTATGTGCCAGGAACTGTACTAAGTTCTGGGGTTACAAAAAAAAAAGGCAAAAGACAGTCCTTTCCCTTGAAGAACTCACAAGCTAATGGGGGAAACAACATGCAAACAAATATGCACAAACAAGCTATACACAGGATAAACAGGAAATAATCAACAAGGGGCAGCACTAGAATTAAGAAGGATTGGAAAATGCTTCCTGAAAAAGGTGGATTTTTAGCTAGAATTTAAAAGAAAGCCAGGAGGCAAAAATGAGGATGGAGACCATCCCAGGCATGGTGGACAGCCAGAGAAAACGTCCAGAGCTGAGAAAAGGAGTATCTTGGAGCAGCAAAAAAGAACTGCTGGAGCAGTTAGGTGGCACAGTGGATACAGCACCAGCCCTGGAGTCAGGAGGACCTGAGTTCAAATCCAGCCTCAGACACATAACGCTCACTAGCTGCGTGACCCTGGGCAAGCCCACTGCCTAGCCAAAAAGCAAGAAGAAGAAGAAGAAGAAGAAGAAGAAGAAGAAGAAGAAGAAGAAGAAGAAGATGAAGACAAAGAAGAAGAAGAAGAAGAACTGCTGTGAAAAGTGGGAAGAGGGAGAAATAGGATTGCCTCAGAGCAGGAAAGCCCTGTCAAGGTTATATAACATAATCTGTAGTGGACAAACAATAAGATTTGGTATGGGAAGACAGAAAGAGAGGTGGAAGGCCAATAGATTATGGTCAGATAAGGGAATTTCCTAGGTCTTGAGTGAACGTGGGGTGGATCAGGCAGAGACTTATGCAGCAGTAAATGGAAGATGTGCTATCTTTCCTCTTTGTCTCCTCATAGGAGTCACAGACAGCAGCCTGTCCTTGAGCCTGGAATGACTCCTTCAGCTTCAGTTTCTTCATCTTTAAAATGACCTAGATTGCATTTGTGGTCCTGTCCAACTTTAAATCTCTGATCCTATAACTTTTCTTCTGCTGCTGAGACAATATATGGGAATTGACATATCCTTCTTTCTTTTTCTCCTTCACTTAGAAAACTGAAGCATAGTAGTACCAATATTTTTTCTCACTATGTAAACTGGGCAGAGCTGTGTTTCCCAGGTTTATGAGATTATGTGATTATAATGTAAGAGGGGATCCTTTTCAGGGCTGAATAGTTTTCCTGATGGAAAAAGATTAGAAGCAAGGATAGTTATAAGAGAAACATTATTTAAAACAAATAGCCCTGTAGAGACAAGGCACTTATTCAGAGTAAACATGACTGACGTTACTTTTTATATACATCTAATTTACATATGATTTACATCAGGATTGTTAAGGCAATAGCTGGGAAAGCCTGCTTTCTAGGACTGTTTGAAAACTGGAGCACAGATATATATTGTCTAGTTATGGTATAGGTAACAGAAATGAAGAGATTTGTTTATTTATCACTATGAGATAGAAGTGAGACATCTTGCTGAAAAAGCTCTGCTTTGGACCAGCCCAGGATTAAGGTTTCTACTTTTGCTAAAAGAGTAGAGGCCCAGAAGAGGAATGGCAAAATTGTTATGAAGACTGTTCCTGAGGGAGACAAGAGACATCAAGGCCCATAGTCCAGAGTTATAAGGTGCCTTGTACACATGTATTTTCTGTGCATGTGCCTCTTTACACACAAATTTGTGTCCATTTTTTCTCTATGAACACTGTGTTTGTCGGTAAGAGAGTGTGTCCCTTGTTTGCATGTAAAATTTTTTATTATTATTATTATTGCTTCCTGATGTTTTTAATCATCTGGCTGTTTTATTAAGTGAAAAGCACACCAATGGGGGCTCAGCAGCTAGAATTGTAGGATTGTATTCCTTATATCAGAGTTATCACTATGTTACTATTGTAACAATTTAATCACTTTCCCTGGGACTCCCCACCACCATCTTCAAGTGTTTGAGTGAAGGTGAAAATCCTAGATAGAAAAGAGAAAAGAAGAGGGGGAAGAGCAGTCTCATGTTTATGCTAAATTAATACATCATATTTATATCATACCTTAACTGGAAATCTCTTGACCTTAAAAAGCTTATGACCTATTAAGGAGATGGAACAATTTTTAAAATGTAGTTTTATACAATCAAAAAAAATTTATTAATTTTTTTCATTATAGTCATTTCTGAACAGCTCAGAATTTTGTTACTTTTGACCAAAGACCTTGTTATAACTTCAGAGTACTCAGGGACCAAAGGTTTGACTGGAAATAGCAGCCTTGAGCACGTAATAAAGATAAGAGTTCCAAGGTCTTTTATGAGAGGGTATTTTGGAGTACTGAAAAGCTCCCACAACTATCTGCAAGATCTGCAGATCTGACCTGCAAGATCATGTCAGCCCAGAGATTCACTTCTCCTCAGCACACTTGGCCCTGCGACACAGATCCCCGCTCTGATTGGAGAGCTCCTGCCAGATCCTCCATTTAAGGAGAGAGTCCAGAGCAGCCACCTCATAATTTCCTACCCACATTTCATCATGTTCTCTGGAATTTCACTGTCCTGCAAGATTACATCAACTGTGAAACTCCTATCACTTCAGTATGTTCTGCTGCAAGCATCTTCCTTCTTCCCTCCCCCTGATACCCACTCTTCAATGTATTTTTATATCTTGTCTCCACCATTAGACTGTGAGCTCCTGGGGGGCTGTCTTTTGCCTTTCTTTGTATCTCCAGGGCTTGGCACAATGCCTGACACAAAGTAGTCACTTAATAAATGTTTATTGACTGACAACCAAGAGGACTTGACTAAGGTCATACAGTTAGGAAGTACCTGAAGCCAGATTTCAATTCAGGTCTTTTTGATTTGAGACCCAGCATTCTATCCACTGCAGTACTTAGTACTATTCTGTTATCCCCCAAGCATCAGCTGCCCCAGTAACCCTCTCACTTGCTTAGCCCCTGGGGTTGTCACCCCCAAAGTTCCAAGGGACTCTGAGATGTGGCAAGAACACTGTGTAACCAAATGTAATGACCACCCATGTGTGGTACATAGTTAGTCTTAAATACAGTTTTACACTCCTGACAGTATTTTGAGTAAGTTGGAATGTCACCAAAAATTGAACTTAGTGAAAATGTGAGCATGTAATAGATTGAGAATTGGAGGAGATCTGGCATTAAGATGGTGCTCAGCGCTCATAATTATAGAGCTAGAGGTCTCTGTCTTTCTGACAAGGGATCATCCCATCATATCATATCGATAGGCATCCTTTGATTAAAACTAATAGTGCTCATAACAAAGAAGATTTCTTCCAACCGAGATATTTTCAAAGTTTCTGTATTTCAAAGGGAACTCTGAGTTACTTCTCACCTCCTGTCAGAAACAGGACAAAATCTGTTAATTAAGGAGCCTGAGTTCCAGAGTTAGGTATAAATGCTGGTTGGGTCGTTATAGGTACAATGGAATCAGGTGGCTTCACTGGCGTTCCTGCTACAATGGGGCTGCTCCATGAACGTTCCATGCTCACCCTTCAATAGTGCTTTGAAGTTTAGAAAACACTTTTTCCTAAATGATTTTATTTAACCTTCACAACAACCCTGTGAAATTGGTACCATGAAGTATGATTGTTTGCCCCATTTTAGAGATAAGAAAACCAAATCCAAGAAAACTAACATCCTTTCTGGCTGCCTACAATGTACAGGTCTTACCTTGCTCCATCTTTTACATCCCTCACTCCACCCCCCACTTTCCAATCACACAGCTGCTTGACCCTGGTGGACAATCTCCCCTAATCTCCTGGATTTCATGATCTCTAGAAATTTGCCTTTCTTCAAAACAAATCAACTCTGAAACTCATATCCCCTTAGCATTCCCTGGCTCTGGGATCCCTCTTTCCCTCTACTTGGGGAAGGTGGAGGTTGGATATTGGAGAGCTCCTCCCTGAACTTCCATCATTTAAGGAGGGCACCCGGGGAATTCACCTCATCATTTTCCACCTGGCTGATCACCTGGATTTTGTGATCTCCCTCTTCCTCTCCCTACTTTTCAGCTTCTTTTTACATGTCGTTCTCCTCCATTAGATTATAAGCTTTTTGAGGGCAGAAACTGTTTCTTTCTTTGTATCCCCAGTATGTAGCACAGCATTTAGCGCTTAGAAGACACTTAGTAAATGTCTTTTGTTTATTGACTCAGACTCTGAAGCTGAAGGATTGCTTATCAACTGGGGAATGGATGGACAAGTCGTGGTAAATAAATATGATGGAACACTATTATGCTATAAGAAATATGAAGGAAATGGTTTCAGAGCAGACTACAAAGAATCATATGAACTGATGCAGAGTGAAATGAACAGAATCAGAACAATTTCTACAATAACAACAACAAATAACTTTGAAAAATAAGGAACTTATCATCATAATAGACAACCACAATTCCAGAGAACTAAAAGGAAATATGCTACTCATCTCCTGATACAGAGGTGAAAGACTCAGAGTACAGAATGCATATATATACATGTGTGTTTGAACAGGGCCAATGCAAAAATTTGTTTGGTTTGACTAAACACGTTTGTAATAGGGTTTTTGTTTGGGAAGGGGAGTTTTGGAGGATGAGAAGGAAAAAGCAAATTTTTGTTTATTGAAAAAATAAAAGTATTATTTGTTAAATGCATATAAAAAAGAAAGTACTTTGGAATTATACACAAAAAGTTACTAAGTCTGTGCTTTTTGATCTAGCTGTACCGTTCCTAAGCCTATACCCAAAACAGATCAAAGAAAAAGGAAAAGGTCCTCTATGTGCAAAAAATATTTATAGCAGTTCTTTTTTTGTAGTGGCAAAAAAAACTGGAAACTAAGAGCATAGCCATCATTTGAAGAATGGCTGAATAGGCTGTGGCATGTGAATATGATGGAATACTATTATGTGGTAAGAAATGAGGAAATACATTATTTCAAAAAGACATGGAAGATTTACACAAAATGATGCAGTTTCGAAGTAAGCAGAACCAGAAATTCAATTTAAAGACAACATCAATATTATGAAAATGAACAATTTTTGAGGAATTTTTATAAATGAAGAATGAAATGAGCAGAACCAAGAGAACAATTTATACAATGATATCAACACTGGAAAGACAAAATTTTGAAAGCTGCAAGAACAGTGATCAGTACAATGATTATTCATGATTCCAGAGGACCAATGATAAAATGCTATCAATTACCAAGAGCTGATAGATTCTGGGTGCAGAATGAGCTCTCTCTCTCTCTCTCTCTCTCTCTCTCTCTCTCTCTCTCTCTTTCTCCATATATATTCATTGAGGTAATTTGTTTTGTTTGACTACATATATTTGTTACAAGAAATTTGAGTTATTTTCAATGAGGTGGGGAGAGGTAAAGGTAATAGATTTCTGTTATTTTTTTAGTGGGGGGGTGATAACAGATGTGAAATGTTGTGTGTACTTTCAGATCATTTCAGTGATTTCATAAACCTCATTTGGAGATACACTAATACTGATTACATTCGACAATTCCACCGACCTGTGCCCTTCAAAAAAATTTCATTTATGTATTTTGCTTTTATATTACAAATCACAAATTATATTACAAATTACAAATTTTATAAAATTACAAAATTTAAATTGCAAAATTTTGTTACAAATTACAAATTACAGTTTTACCTGTTTTACTTTGTTCTAAGAGCTTATTATAATGCTTGTAATATTTTTTAAAATACTGATATAATTTTTTTTTTGGTGAGGCAATTGGGGTTAAGTGACTTGCCCAGAGTCACATAGCTAATGAGTGTTATGTGTCTGAAGCCAGATTTGACTCCAGGGCCAGTACTCTATCCACTGCACCACCTAGCTGTCCCAAATAAATTTTTAAAGGGTATAGGCCAGTGGAATTTTCATATGTAATTAATATTGGTCTATCTCCAAATGGACCTTATGAAATGATTAAGATTCAAAAGGGACAACTAGGTGGCACAGTGGATAGGGTGCCCAGCCTGGAGTCAGGAAGTGACTGTGTGTGTGTGTGTGTGTGTGTGTGTGTGTGTGTGTGTGTGTGTGTTCAGTTATTTTTCAGTCATGTCTTACTCTTCATGACCCCATTTGGGGTTTTCTTGACACAGATACTGGAGTGGTTTGTCATTTCCTTCTCTGGCTCATTTTACAGATGAGAAAACTGAGGCAAATATGGTTAAGTGACTTGTCCAGGATCTCACAGCTCACAAGTGTTTGAGGCCAGATTTGATCTCAGGAAGATGAGTCTTCCCAACTCCGGGGCCGGAACTCTATCCACTATGCCACCTAGCTGCCCTATAGGAGTCAGGAAGACCTGAGTTCAAAGCTGGCCTCAGACACTTGGTAGCTATGTGACTCTGGGCAAGTCACTTAACCCTAATTGCCTCAGTTTCCTCATCTATAAAATGAACTGGAAAAGGAATGGGCAAACCACTCCAGTATCTTTACCAAGAAAACCCCAAATGGGGTCACAAAGAGTCAGACATGACTGAAACAACTGAACAAAAAAGACTCAATAATGGAACCAAAGACTTTGCATGGGTGACATTCATATGAATGCAACCACTGAGCAATGACGAAGCACTGAGTAAAAATAAAATAAAATAAAATAACTATGGAATATGTAAAATACTTGTGGGTCTGACTACCAAGATACATACAAAAAGCATACGAAGACAACTACAAAGCAGTTTATACAGAAATATAAACTTAAATAATCTGAAAAATATTTGTTGCTCATGTGTTGGCTGAGTCAATATAATAAACATGGAAATATTACCTAATTAATTTGTGCAGTCATCATCATGCTAATCAAATTACCCAGAAGATGACTTCATAGAGCCAGAAAAATAATAACAAAGAAATTAATCTAAAGCAATAGATGGACAAGAATCTCAAGGTAAATAATGAATAAAAAATGAGAAGGAAGGAGATCTTCCAGTACCAGATGTCAAACAAAGCAGTCATCATCAAAACTCTCTGGTACTGGTTAAAAACAGAAAGGCTGGTTAGTGGAACAGATTAGGTGCACAACATGCAAACACAAAAGAACCTAGCTAGTGTTTGATCAACACAAAGACAGCTAGCTACTCAGTAATCAACAGAAACTGCTGGGAGAACCAAAAAGCAGCCTGGAAAAAAATTTGAATTTAGCTCAGCAGCTCACACCACATACCAAGATCAGCTCCAAGATGATAATGACTTAGCTTGAAAAGGTCACATGATAAATAAATTACCCAAGGAAGAAAGAATCCTGATTTATGGATAGGAGGCAAGTTCATGACCCGGTAAGAGAAGATAAAAATAAAAAACTTTGGTTAATATAAAATTAATTCATATAAAATAACAAAACCAATACAGCTAAAATTAGAGGAGAAAATGTTACCTGGGGAAAAAATCTTTACTTTCTTCTCAAAGAAAGTGTTTGCAACATGTAGATATAGAACTTCTGTATAGATGTTAATTCTTTGGCTTATCTTGTTTCTTATTCCTTAAACTGTTTTCTAACATATGTTTCACCATCCTCCCCTGTGCCTGCCTCTGGATTAAAGTCACCAAGTGTTAAAATATATGTTGATTTAATTTGCAGAGTATTTTGAATTCTTCTTAGAATATCTCTACCCCGATATCTTCATTGTGGTCTTTTGGCAAATACTTATTATGAGCAATGTATTATTAGATGAACAAATGTCCCATGAAATTATGCTTCTTATTTCTTTTAGATGCACAGAAAGCCAACTGAATGAACTCTTTCATTTGCATCTCCAAGGAAAAATTATAAGCCATTCTTCCATTTACCTGCAATTCCTTTCATCTTTTGGCCTCATTTAGAACAAGAATGCTAAGGTTAATATAATTTCATTCCTCTAGTAGTGTTCCCATTCAATTGTCATTGAACAAGGACGTAATGTTTAGAATACCAATACTGAAGTCAATAGCAACACTTTAGATAATCTTTTTGTATAAACTCTAAAATCTTATTCTTAGCAACTTCTGCCCTCTTTACTACTCTGCCATGGTCACTGAAGAAGCAGGAGAGTGAAAGTGAGGAATGGTGGGCTCTTTGTCTTTTGAATTTCATGCATCATCATGGCAAAATAATTCAGGATGAAGCTGCTAGCCTACTCTTGAGGAACTTCTCAGTATTTGAGTTTTCCAGTTAATGTTATGCAATTCCAGGTCCTAGACCCTTGTCTAGAAGCAACTGAAATGCACCTCCCAGTAGGGGTAGACATGTGTGCTGATTGATTCCCAGTGGGCTTGAGAGGTTTCCAAGACAGTTGGCAATTTAGTTAACTTAATTAACTAATCTAATTAAACTTAATTAAAATTAATTTTAAGTAGAGTTAATTAGAGTTAAAAGGACTCTAGTTGGGTAAGGTAACCCTCACCTGTGGTCTGTGGTTGGCAAAAATGTGCTGGTCAAACTTTTTTCTCTCTCACTTTCTTGGATTTCTAGACTGGAGCCCAGCAGAGTATAGATTCTACTTTTCTATTTCTTTTTCTGAGCATAGAGCAGAGACCAGATTTCCTGAGAATGGCTTTTTCTTGCTCAAGCATCCAAGATATTGATTAAGTTCCTACATAAGCAGCTGGGTGGCACAGTGGATAGAACTCTGATCCTGAAATCAGGAAGACTCATCTTCTTGAGTTCAAATCTGACCTCAGACACTTACTGGCTGTGTGACCCTGGGCAAGTCATTTAACCCTATTTGCCTCAGTTTCCTCATCTGTAAAATGAACTGGAGAAGAAGTGGCAAACCACTCCTCCATCTTTGCCAAGAAAACCCCAAATATGATCACAAAAAGTCAGACACAAATGAAATGATAGAAGAACAATAAGCGCATGACAGAGGTAGGCATGCACCTTCATGTAACTGGAGATGAACTTGCCCAGTCTTGGTGGGATAATCCCAAATTTGAGAGTTCCCAAGTTTGATAATTTGAGTCCTGACCTTCTGGAAGAGATGTCCTCAATAGTATGCTTCTGGGAAGAAAGAGGATTCCCTACATTGCCCCTTAACTAGAGGGCTAGAGAGATATCTTGAGGTGGAATAGAGCAGGTCTAGACCTTCACCCCTCTCCACTACTATTACAAATTGCTTAAAGACTGCTAGTCTAATGTACAGGGAAATGCTTCTCCAATAGCCCCTAAAGGATATATACCTGAGCAGGGGGGAGAGGAAACCCACAAGATGGAACCTAATGGGATAGTTGAGCACTTTCTGTTTCTTCTCCATTCATGGGTTGCTGTGAATCCTTCACATCTTGGGCATTTTCCATGGGGGTGAAATAGAGGTTATCTCATACCTAATGCATATATTGTTCATGTAATATCTAAACAGGAGTTGGGGACTCTATTATACTGTCTGTGGAAAACCTGGCCAAGATCTATACCACTATTTTATTTAGAGATTTTCCTGGAGAACCAAGGTCAGGGAATGAGCCAAAGAAAAACAACACAAGCCTCCTGGATCTAAGAGTCTAGGATTCAACTCAGTACAGAATCATGAGTGAAGTTAGCTAAGCTCCTCCTCGGAAAGGCATGCGGTGATCTGCTCCCGGAACTATAATGTAACCTAAATGCTGA
The DNA here is from genome assembly GCF_900497805.2 of Vombatus ursinus. NCBI lineage: Eukaryota > Metazoa > Chordata > Mammalia > Diprotodontia > Vombatidae > Vombatus > Vombatus ursinus. The sequence continues at coordinate 7,932,762 of NW_020949753.1, read as the reverse complement.
GAAAACTAGAGAGAGTGCTGAACTTGGAGTCAGGAAAACCTGGGTTCAAATCTGGCCTCTGACTCTTACTAGCTGTGTGACCTTGGGCAAGTCACTCTGTCTGCCTCAGTCTCCTCAATTGTAAAATGGGGATAATAATAGCACCTACTTTGTTGTGAAGGTCTCAAGAGATAATATTTGTAAAAGAAGCCCTTCGCACAGTGACTGGCACATAGTAGGCGCTACATAAATGATTATTCCCTTTCCCTTTCCCTTCTACACTTACTGCCTCTGTGACCTCAAGCAAGTCACTGAACCACTCTGAGCATTAACTTCAGAATCAAAAAACAGGGATATTAACTCACAGAGTACCACCCTCCAAAGGTTTTTAAGATACTCAAATAATATAACGTAGGTGAAGCATTTCACCAACATTAAAAGTATCAATGATGTCAGCTGGAACATTTAGTGTTGTGCCCTAGGATGTTCTGATCTCGGCAGCGGCTGTCACCTCATGCTCAGACTGGATATTTTACAGTTATAACCTCAGTTAGTCTACAGAAGCACCCGTCTAAATTTACCATGACCCATTTTTCATTAGAACAGAACAGTACAGTATAGAGAATACTCACACTGGTAGGCCGTTATTTTGTGATATTCCACCTACAAAGCCAGTGTTGTCTCCAGAATGAACTTTAACCCTTGTGAGGTTCAACACCATCCTCTTTAGAGATCTTTTTCCAATTAAATAAATACTTACATAAGCAGATCCATTTTGAAGTGGAAACTGTTTCTTATGGCATGACATCACATTGTACTTACTAATCTTCAGGTGTCGTCTGTTTTTTATAGTATTTTGAGCTCTTGCTTTATTGAGATCTTGTGAATCCTGAAACAGAGAAAACTTTGATGTGTATTTTTTTAAATATAACTAGGAATTTTTTTTGTTAGTTCACCCATATTTAGATTCCAAAATGTTAAAGAGAAGTTGAGAACCTTCCTAGGATGCATGGGTTTTAGATAAACACACTAATATCATACTGAGTAAGTGATTTTCTTTTATTATCAATTCTAACTCAATCAGTTTGGGATTTAGAAGCATACTTTATTTCACAGATCATGATGGCCAAAGAATTCATCACCTTATGGTTGGCTTTCTGCCAACGAAATAGTAGATGAGTTGAAAGTCCTTCATGGTGAGAATAAGTATAGTAACCTATTACCAAGGATGAACTATAAAATCCAGGAGACACGCTGGGAAAAGCAAGTTGACAAATCACACAACTATAGCAAGGAAAAATAGAAACTGCCTGAGTGCCACAGTGACCCCTGTGGACTAGAACAGAGGTTGGCAAACAATGGCCATTGGACCAAATGCAGCCCTCTACTTGTTTTTGTATAGCCCACTAGCTAAGACCCTTGGACTAGAAGAAAGTGGAGCTTCTAAAGATTTATGGAGTACAATAGGTAAGAGTTGAACCATATGAGAAGTCAAGGAGGGACAGTTGGAAGGAATATCCACCTTGATGAAATCATGGATCTATTGAAGTTTGTTGATGTCTTTTACTGGCACAAAAATACAAGAGAGAAAGTAGGCTTGTTTATGTATATGTATACATCTTACATACCTTGCATTTCAACTCCATTAATAATTCAAGGTAAATTTTAAGGGGAAGATTTTCACCCCTTTAGAAGTATTGTACATAACTATGCCCTTATGTCTAATTTAAACTCATGCTGATGCAATAAGTGGGTTTTTTTTTCCCCTTTGGCAAAGCTTCTACAAATACTTGGCTTATTTGAGACTCTCCACCCAAAACCAGTGACAATACTCCCCTTGTACAGAATATTGCCTCCTCGTAAACAGTAACTGTGCTGCGTTGTGACTCTCTCTGCTCCTTTTTCTGACTATTCCTCTGATTTCCTTATTCTCTCACATTTTATACTTTCTGACAGGATTGTATCCGTTTAACTTCTATGCTTCAACTATTTTTTTGTCCTTTTGATTACCTGGATGGATGCATAATTCTTGTTGCACCTCACTTGCTACACATTTTCTTTTTAACCACAGTTTTCAGCTGGATTTCTGCCATTTTGTGTGTCCCAAGAAAGTCTACTGTCTTATTCCTGCCTAGTGCAGTTCTTTAATGTGTCAGATTTATATGGGGTATGAACATAGAATGAGTAAGTCTGAAATTATTTCATAAATTTTGGAAAATTTATCATCCTTAGCAAACCACTTCAACTCAAATTATTCGCTGTTTCACAACTTTATTTGTTCTTTGATTTTTTGTTTTGTCAGTATTTCACTGTTAATTTTTTTAAAACCAACAATTCATTGCATATAAGTAGTACATTTAAATATAAGGAATAAAAATAAGCATATGGAATAAAGTTTCTTATGCTTCAGGTGAAAGCAAGAGTTGTACTATGACTTCAAATAAGGCAATAATGAAAACTGATAATGTCAAGAGAAAAAAACATAATAATTACATTATGCTTAAAGAATCAGATCCCACTGGGCTGCAGAAGGTCCAGTGGGGCAGACTAGGTCCGAGGGAATCTTTTCTTTCTTCCTCTGTTTATATTGCCTCCTTTCCTCTTCTAGCTTCTTAACTGAGGAATGGCCACAGCTGTTCATGTGGCTTTGATGAATGCAAAGTGAATGAATATCAAGTATAATCTTTCCATTAAGATAAAGGTCCACTAAGTCTTGCCATCTTGCTATGCCTACCATGTCCTCAGGCATTGTCATCTACCCTGAAACTGCACCCTAAGGACTACTAAGCTTTTCTATAGCAATAGCTAAGCCCTCCTTAATGTGTTGTCTCCATCAATAAGAATATGAGCTCCTGAGAGCAGGAACTATATGGTTTTTCTATTTGTATGCCCAGCACTTAGCATAGTGCTTGGTGCAGAGTAAGCACTTAATAAATCCTTTTTCCATTAATTAATTCACTAATAGTTTAATAAAACAGCACTATGCACAAAAAAATCAGCATTCCTATATTGTACTAACAAAAACCAGAAGAAATAAGAAAAATTCAATTCAAAATAACTTCAAGATATTTGGCCTATTAAGACACACAAGATTTATATAAATACAATTATAAAATGATCTTTTATGGAAACAAACAGAAACTTTAATAAGTAGAGAGATATCCACTACTCCTGGTTGTGGCATGCCAGTATTTTTTAATTTGTTATTTATTTATTTTTAACATTATTTTCTTTTTAAATTTTGAGCTCCAAATTCTCTCCCTCCCTTCTACACCTTTTCCTGCTAAATTAGAAGGCAAGTAATATATCAATTACACATGTGAAACAATGCAAAAAATTTCCGTATTAACCATATTTCCCAAAAAAGCGAGAAAAATAAAGAGAGAAAAATAAACTTCAGTTTGCACTCAGAGTTCATCAGTTCTCTAGAACTATCTCTAGATAGCATTTTTTTTCTTATCATGCATCCTTTGAAATTGTCTTGTATCATTGTATTGATCAGAGCAGCCAAGTATTTTACAATTGATCATCATTACAACATTGCTGTTCCTGTGCGTAATGATCTCCTGGCTCTTCTCACTTTACTTTGCTGATGTCAGTTCACATAGGTTTTTCTGAAACCACCCCACTCATCATTTCTTATACTACAATAGTACTCCATCACAATCATATGCCACAACTTGTTCAGTCGTTCCTCAATTGATGAGCATCCCCTTGATTTTCAATTCTTTACCATCACAAAAGGAGCTACTATAAATATTTTTGTCCATATAAGTCCTCCTTTCGAAAAAAAAAAACACCTCTTTCGGATACAGACAGTAGTGGTATTGTTGGGTCAAAGGGTATGCATAGTTTTATAACAACTTTGGGCATATTTCCAAATTGCTTTCTAGAATGGTTAGACCAATTCACAACTAGAACAACAATTCATTAATGTACCTATTTTTCCCTCGTCCTCGCCAGTATTTGTCACTTCTGGTAGGTGTGACGTGGTACCTCAGTTATTTTAATTTGCACTTCTCTAATCAAGAATGACTTAGAGCATTTTTTCATATGAATATAGATAGCTTTGATTTCTTCTTCTAAAAACTGCATGTTTCTATCTTTTGACCATTTATCAATTGGGGAATGGCTCTTATTTTTATGCATTTGACTCAGCTCTGTACTCAGTATATATTTGAGAAATGAGACCTTTATCAGAGAAACCTGAGATAAATTTTTTATATTACTTTATTGTCTATTGTAACTTTTAGCAAAATGTAGTTTCCCTGATTTTCTCTTTTAATTAGTTCTATTTTTGCTTTTACTTTGTCTGAGATCATGATTGTTACTCCTGCCTTTTTTACTTCAACTGAAGGATATTAGTTTCTACTCCAGTCTTTTGTTTTAACTGTATCTTTCCATTTCAATTGTTGTATTCTGGTTTCTAATCCATTCTGCTATCTACTTTGGTTTTGTGGGTGAGTTCATCCCATTCACATTTACAATTGTGATTACTGTATATTTCCCTCCATCCCATTATTTTCTGTTTCTTTCTGTCTTCCTTTTATCATGTCCCTCCTTAAAAATCTATTTTGCTTCTTACCATTGCCTCCCTTAATTTTCCCTCCCCTTTATCATTGTCACACCTTTTCTCTCATCTCTTCCCCTTCTATTTCACTAGTGGGTAAGTTGCATTTCTATGCACAACTGAGTGTGTGTGTGTGTGTGTGTGTGTGTGTGTGTGTGCCTCTTTGAACCAATTCTAATGAGAACAAGGTTCAAGCATTGCCTGCCACTGCCTCATTTTCCCTTCCATTGTAATAGCTCTACCTGGTATGCCTCTCTAATTTGAGAAATTTTCTCCATTCTACCTCTCCTTTATCTCTTCTCCCAGTGCATCCCTCTTTCTCACCCTTCATTTTTTTTTTTTTTTTGGAGATCATTACAGCATAATTGGCTTACACCAATGCCTTCTGACTATATAAACTCCTTTTTACTGCCCTAATAATGATGTTCTTAGGAGTTATGTGTACCATCTTCCCATATAGGAATATAAACAGTTTAACTTCATTGAGTCCCTTATGAATACTCTTTCATGTTTACCTTTTTATGCTCAAGAGAGCCTTGTGTTTGAATATGAAATTTTCTATTTAACTCTGATCTTTTCATCAGGAATGAATGAAAGTCCTCTATTTCTTCAAATATCCATTTTTTCCTGAAAGATTATACTAAGTTTTGCTGGGTAAGTGATTCTTGGATGTAATCCTACCTCTTTTACCTTTCAGAATATCATATTCCAAGATCTCCATTCCTTTATTGTGGAAGTCACTAAATCTTATGTGATCTTGATTGTGACTGCACAGTATATGAATTATTTCTTTCAAGCTGGTTGAAATATTTTACCTTTGACCTGGGAGCTCTGAAATTTGGCCACAATATTCATAGGGGTTTTCATTTTGGGATCTCTTTCAGGAGGTAATTGGTGGATTCTTCCCATTTTTATTTTACCCTCTGGATCTAAGATATTGGGGCAGTTTTCATTGATAATTGCTTGAAATATGATGTCTAGAGTCTTTCTTTACTCATAGCTTTCAGATAGCTTAATAATTCTTAAATCATCTCTCCTTGATCTATTTTCCAGGTCAGATGTTTTTCTGATGAGATATTTCACATTTCATTCTTTTGACTGTCTTTGTTTTTTGTTTGTTTATTTGTTTCTTGATATCTCACGAAAGCTTCTACCTGCCCAATTCTAATTTTTAAGGAATTATTTTCTTCAGTGAACTTTTTTCCATTTGGCAAATTCTGCTTTTGAAGGAATTCTTTTCTTCAGTGAATTTTTTCACCTCCTTTTCCATTTGATCTATTCTGCTTTTTAATTGATTTTTTTCAGAATTTTTGTGCCTCTTTTACCAAATTGTTAATTCTTTTTTCACAATTTTCTTGCATTGCCCTTATTTCTTTTTCCAGTTTTTCCTCTACCACTCATCTCTTTCTTTAACTCTTCCAGGAATTCTTGTCAGGCTTAAGTCCAATCAGCATTTTTCTTTAAGCTTTGTTTGTAGCCGTTTTCACATTATTGTCTTCTTCTGAGTTTATGTCTTGGTCTTCCCTGACACTGTAGTAGCTTTCATATGGTTAAGTTCTTTTTGTTGTTGTTGTTGTTGTTTGCTCATTTTCCCAGTCTATTTTTTTTTTGCTTTGAATTTCATGTTAAAGTTAGACTCTGCTTACCTGTGGGTGGGAAGACTGTCCCAAACTTCAGGCTTTCTCATGCTGCTGCTTTCAGAGCTATTTCTGGAATGGTCTGCAAGTTTTTGATGCTTCCAAGGTGATGTGATCCTGGGAGGGGTACGGTCACTGCTCTCCTGGTTTGCAGTCTGGTCTTTACCTGGAAAAGGCACGCTCTAATGCTCCTCTCTTTTTTGATACTGTAATCAGAACCCCAGCTCCTTGTGACAGAACTGCCATGATCCTCTCCTGGACCTGTGACCCAGAACTATATATGGGCAATAGAATTGCCAATCAATGCCAGCTATACTCAGTGCCAGCAAAGAGTCCCCTGTAATCTCTTTCTGAGCATTTGTCCAACTCTTTCACCATCTCTAAGCTGAGAGCTCCAGAAGCAGTGACTGCTACTGTGGTGGTAGCAGTGACAGCAGCCACTACGGCTGCCATCACATGTGTGAACTTTGGACAGACCTCCATCAGACCTCCATCCCTGAGTTACAGACTTCTTCTGTCTACCTCTTAAGTCTTCTTAGACCAGAAAAATATCTCACCACAAGTTTTTGCTGGCCCTGCCACTCCAAAATTTGATGTGAAGCATTATTTTAAAGTTTTATGGAAGGGGAATATTGGGGGAGTTTAGCTGGGTGGCTATCCCTAATCTGCCATCTTGACTCTGTCTCCACATGCCAATATTTTAAGTAATTTTAAAACTGGTGATGGATCCAGACAACAGATAATGAAGAATAATTCTCTTTTCATGGCAGGCAGACATAAGTACTGCTAGGGCATAATGTTGTATGCCTCAAATACAGTCTTACATAGATGCATATGAATGTGTATGTGTATATATGTGTATGATTATAGTTATCTATGTATATGTAAGTCTATGTATGTACATATTACATATGTATTATGTATATATGCATGTGTGTGTATGTATATATGTATATATCCACACTTAATTGTAGCCCTCTTTGGAGGAGGGGGGAGAACAAAGTAAAAAGTGCATGACAGAAGACAAAGGAAAACCTACAAGGAAGCAAAGAAAAAATGGACACTTCTGAACACAATGTGTAGTATTTATTATATAGGCTTTCTTGAAATGGAAATTTATTGCTTTGCATTTTGAATCTTCTCTTATGTTCTGCTGTGCACATGGCAATCCTTTTTTTTCTTTTCCCATTTTGTATTTTAATTTTAGTATATGTTTAAAATATGTTTCTTTTTATTTTCTTATTTTGTATTTAAGTTATAGTATTTAAGTCTACAATAAATTAATAAAAAATAGTAATAAAAATCAAATGCAATCACTGTCAGGGGCTTTTTCTTCATTGTTAAAATTATAATATGCATAATATCTTATGTTTTATATATATAATGTACAATTTCATATTTTACATTATAGATGGAAAATATCTCTAGCATAGTTGTTTTATGGACATAATCAGGCTTTCATAGAACATAATTGGCTAAATACTACTCTGGACAGAAACAGGATCATTTCTGTATTCCTCCTTCATGGGCTGCCAAAAGTCTTCCCCTGTTAGACAAAGACACTTTGCTCTACTCTGACAAGTTCAAGATCTAAAAACAAATCCTTTTGATTCTACAGGCTTTATCCTCACTCCTTTGCATTCCCAACCAACCCACTGTACAAAAGTCCTTTCAGATAACAAAATGGCTAGAAGTGTTCTTTGCTTTCCCTTTGCTTTGCTATTCAGAAAATCAACCTCTTATTTTATGACTACCTTTATCTCTCACAGAATTAGAGAAACAAATTAGAGGATATTAGGTTGTCTTATCTATAATACATATATATATATATACACATATATATATATATGTCGACTAACTGAAACACTTTGACATCTTAATGATCAAAACCATCACTTAACTGTAGCTAATTTAAGCATCCAGTGAGATTATCAAAATACTTCAAATGATCTGTCAATGGTCCAGTTATTTGTGAGCCATAGTTCCAACTCATGTGTGCATGTGCAGATTTATTTGTGAATACTAAATTTTAAAAATGTTCTAGAATAATAGTAAGTCATATATAGTGTATGTGCATGTAATGCACATATATACACTTTATATGCAATATTGCAATGTGTATGTATATAATACATATACACACACACATATATTCCACACCTGTGATTTCATTGCTATAGAGACCCAAAGAGGAAATTTCATTACTTCTCAATACAGACACACACATGCACACACACACACACACACACACACACACACACACACACACACACACTGTAATATATAAAGAACATGATTATGTCACTGATGGTCCAAAAGAACTTAATCAAAAAAATTGTTTTTTCTAGAGTCAAGTTGCTGCAAACGATATGTGATCAGCAGAGTGACAAATGATGTCTGGAGCTGAGATGATTCTGTAACCATCATTTGCAAATAACTATATAACAGAAAGCTAAAAGCCTTAAAAAAAAAAAGTCCAAAAGTCAGGCAGGACTAATATCCTAACCTCTCCTTTTATAGAAGTTAGGCTAATATTTCCGGGAAAGGTATTGAAACCATCCTCAGGGCTTGGTTGTCTCAGGGGACTCAAGGCTTAGGCTATCTGCATGACTTCCTGGTTGTTTATCTTTATTGCGTATCCTTTCCCTATTATGGCTAAGTCAATCTCTTTTTGTTAATTATTGAAAGACCTGTAAGTGTCACAATTTATTCCATATCAGACTTAAAATACCAGTGCCTTGGCCTCAGTCAGGCTGAGCCCAGAACATTTAGAGTAGTCTTACAGGAACTTGTTGAGGTGGGTTGAGGTGAGCCTGGATTGGCCTTCTGGCTTTGAGTGGCACTGCTAGAGATAGTGATTGCTAACTCCCCACCCCATCATTCCTGGAAAATTAGACTACACTGGCTGAGGTCATTCAGTAAGAAGAGAGTGGTATGAGTATGCCCTATGTCTGAGTGGGGAGGGCAGGGGATGCTGGATTTGGAACTGGGATGTGCTCTACAAGACCTGAGCTAAACTATGAACCTAATCCCCTTCACCTCTCCAGAGACAAGATGGTACAAGGGGAGGGGGAGGAGCATACCTCTCGTGTGCTGTGGAGTAAGTTTATATACTCGTGATTATACCTTTTGAATTAAATGTTTCTTTGTAAAAGAAAAACTAAAAGAACTGAATCTTGAAAATAATTGTGGTTAAACTGTCTTTGGGGCCTTCCGGATATGTTGGGTCTTCCAGCATGGTAATTTAAGCTTCCAAAGGGATCTCTTCAGGATTCAGTTTACCTTCAAAACATCTTGGAATAATTGATTTGGTGGGGGGGGGGGTTTGAAAGAGATTCTTCCTTCACGATAAAAAGGACAAATTCAGAAGAACTAGTTGTGCTCAGCCTTCTATTGGGACTTTGGGCCTTTGTATTCCTAATAATCATCACTACCTAATATCCCCAGGGGAGACTTACTGGAAGAAAAGATCTCCCATTTTAAGGGAGCTATATTTGTTTTCAGATGGAAATAGAAATGTTTGGTTACAAGACCATTTGGAAATCCATCAGTCTTCAGTCCCATAACTGTATTTGAACAATTAAGGGGAGGCACAAGAAAACCCCAAAATGAGAGAGTGCAAACCAAGGCCGATCGCTGAAATCTGAAGATTGTCTGGGAGCTATGCTAAAGAAACTACTTGTTTTGTTTGCTTGTATTTTAATTGGGAATTTCAGAAGCCAAATGCAATTTTGCCACATAGATTTGGCTGTGATTCTTTGCTGTAAGCCATAAGGGAGACACTTGAAAGGACAATATTGAATTCTCCCCAGGAGTCCAGAAACATTTTTGGAACTGAGGGTATGGACAAATGGGCACCCCTGTTTAATTAGCTGAGGACAGGCAGGGGTGCTGCATCAGTTTAGAAAGTTTCCACTCTCACCCCTGAACTGTGAATTGTAAACTGTGATTCTCTCCCTGAACGTCTCGTAAGGGGCCCCAGCAGAGGGTAGAGTTCAGGTTCCAGGCACATTTTCAGTCTCTGCAGAAATATGCTTCTGCTTATACCCAGCAAACAGACCTCGTGTCCTGGCCTGCAGGATTTTCTGGCTTGGTTGCTTTATCGCCTGCCTCCAGCATGAAGAGGTCCCAGTCAGGTCCGCCATAGTGGGGTGCAATCAGGCCCTAGTAGGGCCACCCCAGCAGTGCTCAGGTCTACAGCAACGCCGGTACATGGCAGAAGACCTCAGGGCCTACCAGGAGGTAACAACTGAGCCTGGTGGGGTTGGGGGAGAGGCACAGCAGACAGAGATAGGCCCGAGTGGCAGAGGCTAGGAGGTAGCAGATGTTGACTGGTCAGACAACAAACATTTATTAAGCATCCACTGTGTACCAGGCACTGTGCGACACTCTGGGGATGCAAAGAAAGGCAGAAAACGGCCCCTGCCCTTAAGGAGGCACAGACTAAGGCATCAGCAGGCTGGCCAGGGGGCAGCAGACCCCAGTCACAGCACACAGCAGGAAGCAGCTGACACAACACCGGGCCACAGTGCAGCGGACAGTGAAGCGGCTCCCTGTGGCAGAAGAGTGGGCATTGGCATTGGCAGAGGCCACTTCACACTGCTGCCAGGTCAATGCTCAATGAGCATCCTTCCTTAGGGAGGAGGGCTTTGAAGACCAAGGGGTGACATTGTTGGGTGGGGGGTTGCTTTAAGACAACGAGGGGGAAGTGAAAGTATCTACCCAGCCCGCATGAAAGAAAGAGGGAGGTCCCTCAGACGCTGGTCGTGCAGCAAAGATTCTGTACCCTCCCCCACCATGACACTCCCAGGTGGCCCTGGCTGTGGACCAGAGAGCACCACGGGGATTAGCAACTTACAGGAAGTGTCCTCCTCTTTGTGGTAGTCCTGGTGTTATTTATACTACCTTCTCACTCTGAAAGACTCACTGTAAGCTGCAAAGATTTCGCCCCAACCACCACGTGGTCTAATCATTCAGACCAGGGACTTTCTCAGATTCAGTCACTCTTTCAGAGAGTTGTAAGTTTGGTTTGGTTTCTGCTATATCTCTGTCCAGTTGTTCTTTTTTTCCTTCAATGCCCATCAAGCTTCTTGAATACTGGAGATCAGGGTTGACCAGTAAATGCCCTAAAGCCACTTAAGTGATAGAAAGTCCTTGAGAAGACCCTAAGGACCTTACCTCTAAGGGACAGAAGTCATATCCTAACTCCTCTCTTCATTAGACTATTCCCTTCTAAGGGCCATCTTTGACTCTTGGTGTGATTTCACTTACTGGTCATCTGAGTGGCCAGGAGAAGCTCTAGGTCAGGAGCTCTCTATGTGTGATTGCTAGACTACTCAGGCAGAGGAACATCTCCCAGTAGAACCAACTCATGATGTCCTCAATGGCCTATCCTTATCAAATATCCTTCTTCTGCTATGGCTAAGTAGGTCTTTCTATTAATGATTAAAAGACCTGCAAGTGTCTCATTTTGTTCCCGTATTAATTTAAAGTCCCCTGGCCCAGACCAGAACAATTTGCAACAGATTGCTAGAGAATTCTCACCAATCAACCAACAAGAATTTATTAAGTGTCTACTATGTACCAAGCACTGTACTAGGCACTGGAGAGACTAAGACAAATATGAAATAGCTCTAGCCCCGAAGGAACTAACATTGTCAGGAGAGGCAACATGTCCATATATAAAATATGCACAAAAATATTCTCCCTGAAGTACAAGGTGATATTTTGGGGGTGGAAGACATGCTGTTTCTATCAGATATTCATCACTGTCCACTGTAGTCTCATTCCAATGCCTTATTATGGGTCTTCCAAGCTCTGCTAGTAAGGCTTTGGCAGACCCCACCACACTGCGTCTGCAAAAGGACAAACTAAGTTCAGAGAGAGACATCCATAGAGCGCTAGCCCTTAGGGGATCAACGGGGGTTTGGTTTTGTTTTCTTTCAGAAGCAACATGTGAAAGTGCCTCACAAAGTGTTTTATGGCTGTGATTTAAATCTCCAAGGCAAAGCCCACTTGGATAAAATCACACTTTTTGAAGTATTGATGTGTCCTCATCTTATTAGTGTAATAACTAAGTGTCTCACAAAGGGTGTTTTAAAAATGTAAGCCCTTGAGGGCAGGGGCTTTTTTGTTTTGTCTTCACTGGTCTCTCCAGCACCTAGCACAGTGCTTGTATGAAGTTGGCACTTAATAAATGCCTTCTAAATAGCTTCTTTTGATCATAATGACTATGAATTTGATAATATTGCTTTTTCATGGAAAAAAAGACTTTAGTCTTATGAAGAACTTTTCCTATTTTTACTGCCCTTCCCCTGAACTTATCTGGAGTTTTTCTATGGGTGACCAAAACCACTTGATGCCAATTCTCAACCACAACTCATTCCACACTATCCAAAATGGAGGAGGGGCAAGATTTTATATCCCTCTGAAAAACAAGTAGCTTCCATTTGGACTAGAAAAGTAGAGAAGGAACCTGGTGATCATGGTTAGGTCCTGGGTCAGTTTTCTTTTGTGCATATCCCAACTTGGTAAAATTCATGTTGGTAATTTGATGTCAATGACAGTTTTGTGTGCCCCAAAGTGAGGTCAGCAAATAAAGAGAAAATGAGCCTATTTCTATTTATACTCATTTTATTTATATTTACTTGTTGAAAATGTAGCTTCCCCATAGAAAAAATATAATTGAGCTTTTAAAATAACTAGCAAAAATATAATTCTTTTAAATATTTGTTATGAAAATGTTGATGATTATCATTATTTCTTGCTCTGATCCACTATGAATAACTTTTCCAGTGGCATTAAGCTGACATTTACTTTCTTACCTTTTTTAAGATCCTGGGGTTACACTGAAATTCGGCTTCCAGGAAATGCCTCCCAGTTTGGGTCAGTGTGCACCACAACCACAGACTCCTTCTTAGCCCTTCTGTCCATGTATGCAACTGTCCATCCTCTGCCCTGTCCTGATTGACTTAGTGACCAGTACCCACCTGAATGAATTAAACTCGTCAGAACAGTTGGAATGAATGAAAAAAAAAATAGTATTGGAAGGAATTCAATATGAGTAACTATGTAGAGTAGCTTAGCATAATCACAAGTTTGTTTGTTTTTTCCAAAGACCATAGATTTTGTCTTTTTGTTTCCTGTAATCTGTCATGTTGTTTTTATCAAGAATACTGACAAATAGGATAGATGAAACAGGAAGAACTTCCCTGCTGCTATTAACTTTGACATGCTTAAGAGAGGTGCCCAAAATCTGAATGATGAAATTGTTTGCTAAATTTGAAAAAGTGTTATAGGTCAGAAGCATAAATACATTGAGTCAAGCCAATAATGGGGAAGAAATAAAGCTGCTAACCAAGCTTATCTGAGGTTTATTTATGGTTGATGATGCTAGCTTTGATGGAAGTCCTTCCTTCTTGAATGATGATGTCTGAAGACTTATCCTATAACCTTGTGCCATTTTAAACTGATGATTCTGGGAATTATTCTCCTTTACCACTAAAGAAGCCATCTATCGTGGGGATCCAAAGGCTGGTGTTTGTCCTCACTCACTTTGGTGCACTTCGGTTATCAGTATTTATGCTCAGGGGCCTTCAGTTAGTGAAACTTGGCAGATTTGCCTGAGAATTATACCTTTTACCTCTATAGAATTTTCTCTTTTGGGAAGATAAGGCCAACTCTAAAAAGACTGGTACTCTATTGGCATAGTAACATTCTAGAATGTTTTTTGCTATGTTTTTGAAAACATTCTAGCCTAAAACATATCAATAAAAAAATTCACAGAGCAGCAGTCTTTAATTTTTCAGTGATTTCACGTCTTTGAAAATGTAACTAAAAGGGAAAGTTAGGTAAAATCTAGACTAAGTGGAATTTTAAGAAGGCTTGAGTTAATTGATTAACTCAGGAAAGGCATCCAAAAAAGGAAAACTCTTTTTTGTTTCAATTCTTTTTTTAAAAATATAAAGTATTGGTTGACTTCAAGTAAAGATGTGAACATTTCCACTAAACCTAATTACCTGTGAAACCATCTCAATATCAATAAGAAAATGTTTCACATAAAACAAAAAAAAATCAACAAACAAAATAAATTATAAAACATCAGATTATCAGAAAAAGAAATAGATAATCCAAATAGCCTGATCTTCGAAACAAGAATTGAAGAAACCATAAATGAACCTCCAAAGAACAAAAACCCAGCCTCCAGCAAATTATATCAAACATTTAAAGAAAAATGAAGCCTTGTCTTGCACACATTGTCTATCAAAATGTAAATAGAAGTCACCTTACCTTTAACAAAACAGTTATGGGGGCATCTAGGTGGAGCAGTGGATACAGCACCGGCCCTGAAGTCAGGAGGATCTGAGTTCAAATCCAGCCTCAGACCAAACACTTGACACTAGTTGTGTGACCCAGGGCAAGTCACTTAACCCCAAATGCCAAAAAAAAAAACAAAAAAAAAACCAGCAACAACAAAACAGTTATGGTCCTTGATCAAACAAAGGAAATACAAAGAAGGAAAAAAATTTTAATCATATCACTAATTAATTTTGATGCAAGAACAATATATTAGCAAAGAGGTTATGATATGTCCAAAAATTATACACTACAACCTGATTAGATTCATACCAGCAATGTAAAAATGGTTCAATATTAGGAAAACTATAAATATGATAGATCTTATTAATAAAAAAACAATAAAACTAACATGATTACATCAACAGATGTTGAAAAATCCCTCAACAAAATAAAACATCCATTTATGTTTTCAAATTCAACAATAAAAATATAGGAGTAGATAAATCTTCACTTAATGACCTAAATATTACTTCTCTAAAATAGACTTATTTTAGTGGAGAAATACTGAAAGTTTTTCCAATCAGCAGTAAAGTACTGATGTCTATTGTTTTTATCGCTTAATGTAGTTATCAAAACACTAGCTACAATATGATACAAAAGAAATTAAAAGTATAAATATCAGCAAAGAGAAGATTTAATTAAACCCATTTTCTAATCGTGTGATTTTTCTCCGAAAAAGTTCTTTTCTAATGCTTCATGTGGTATGGAGTTAACCCTAGCTTTTTGAAGGTTATTCCATTACTACATAGGCTCTGGGCCTCAGAAATAGAATGAGTCAGTGTTCTGAGGAATGACTTAACTAACTACAGAAAGGCAAGTTGTCACGAGGCTGATGATGCTCTTTATTTTGCCCATGACAATTCATGGAAGAAGGAAACATTTAAAATGGCTTCTAATCCTGTGTACCCCTCTTTCATTTCTGCAGTGATGGAAAGAGATGCCAACAATCCCACAGGTTTTAAACATTTAATAAACGTTAATCTGACTCTTGGCTATTGTTATTCAATTGTTTCAGTCATATCTGACTCTTCATGACCCTTCTACTGAAGTATAGTTGTCAATGTCCATAATTTCAAATCTTGTAGAGCTCTTGAGCAACCTGGAAAAATCTGCATTGTCTTCTTTGAATTCCTTCCTTAATATCTTGTACAAAAGAGTTTCAGAAAAAGTCTATATGGCACAGTTCACAGTCAAATCTGAGTGTGATAGAAAAAGACCCAGAATGAAGGGAATTTTGTTCATTATAGGATAGGAATTCCAGAAGGCACAGTGGAATGAGTAGACAGGTTTGAAATGGAATATAGTGGGGGTCAGAGTGGGGGGAGAGTTGAGGAGAATGGGGATAAGAGCAGGAGGTGATAGCTTTTATGTGACCAATAATTAACTAATAAAAGAACTAGGAGAGAAACAAGTGGAGGGAGATTGTTAGCCATAGGGGAAGTAGCAGGTAGTAAATTAATAAGAAAACTCACAGCCTCCAAGAGGTGTTGTTACTCGGCAAGGCTCTGGGGTATAGGATGTTAGTCACTTCTGCCTGCTCTTCCTAAGTTGTTGGGATGTGGGGGTAGGGAAGAAAGGTGGTGGGCAAAGATGCAGTCTTCCCTGGGGTCTGTAGGCCTACTGCTGCCCCTCCTCTGCAGTGGCTGAGGGGACAGTATAAAACAGGGAAACATTTGTTTGCTAACGGTATTCAGCATTATAATGGAAAATATCAGAGAGTCCAGGTGAGAGGAATTCCTTGTGGATGGTGAGGTCCTCCACGTGTGTTGCTTTTGGACCCTGTTGTTCTCATTACATCAAACTCCAGAACACTGCAGAACCTCCTGGAAGAGGCTGGTTATCACTCAGAGGAGTTTGGCCTGTCCATCCACAGAGGCGAAAAACCAGGTGGGAAAAAAAGGATGTCTATCTCCCAGATTTCAAAATGCATTTGAATAGACACTCTATGTAGAGTATATATAGATATTAAACATGCAGTAGATGTGGAGCATAAAGAACAGATAAGCAATGCAGTAAACAAACAGCCAATTGATTGGACCCAGAGTTGAACAGGAGGAGGACAGAGGCCTGGATTGTTTTGGAGAAGTTACAAAGCTCCTTTACTGACCCCAAAGTCCCCATGAAAGCAAAGGTCAATCTTTTATCTATCTTTCTATCTCTCTATTGATCTAGACATAGATAAAAACTCTATAGTATTGCCATATGCCATGGAAGTATGAAATATTGCTGCTTTTGAAAAACTAAGGTGAAAACGTCAGGAGAAAATGAGACAAGAATTGTGAATGTGCTTTGTGAATGCTAAATGCTAGCTGTAATTATCATTGTTGGAACATATAGGTGGTATAGTGGATAGAGTGCCAGGCCTGGAAGTAGATAGATCTGAGCTCAAATCTGGCCTCAGACACTTACTAGCTGTGTGACCCTGGGCAAGTCACTTAACCCTGTCTGCCTCGGTTTCCTCATCTGTCAAATGAGCAAGAGAAGGAAATGGCAAACTGCTTCAGTGTCCCAAATGGGGTCATGAAGAGTCAGACGTGACTCAACAACAACAATAACAACAAGTGACGACGTAAATGAATCACAAAACATCCTATCTTTTTGATCTAGTGATTCCACTATGAGATCACTATCCCAGGAGCATCAAAAGGAGGAATGGGCCTATCACTACAATATATGATATCATGAGCTACTGTATTTGTAATAAAAAAAAACCTGAAATAAATCCTCTATGTTCCCAAACTAGAAAATAACAGAATAATGACCCTGCTGATGGGACTTTTAGAAGGAAGTGGCCATGTCATCTGAGACGTGAAATTGTTTCAAAAAGTAAAAAGCTTGATTTTTTTTCTTGTCTGAATTGAGTTTTGTAATTAACCTTGGAAGTCATCTTTCTCCTTACGAAGAGTCATAATCAAGCTGTTTGTGTGTCGTGTTTTTATTTTATTTTTAATTTATGAAATAAAACAAACATTTCCATTATATGGTAGAGCAATAAAAAGACGATTATGTATGAAACTGCAAATCTATTGTGTATAACTTGCTATTCCTTTTAAATATATAATAAATTCATCATGTAAGTTTCTTTTTTTCTTTTTTCTTCCCTCCCCCCACCCAAAGATGACTACCATTAGATACAAATATGTATGTGTGCATGTGCAGTGTATATATAAAATCATTCTATACATCCTCCTATTTGTCAGTTCTTTCTCTGAATGTAGATAGCATCTTCCTTCATATGCCCTTTGTAGTTAATTTAGGTATTTATAATAAAATTACTTAGTTGCTCAAAGTTGTTCTCAAAACAATATTGCTGTTACTGTATACAATGGTCTCTTGGTTCTCATTTCACTTCATTATTTCATGTAAGTCTATTCATGTTTTTTCTAAGTTCATCGAGCTCATCATCTCTTATAGCATAGTAGTATCCCATCATAATCATATACCCACAACTTGTTCAGCCATTCCCCACTTAATAGGCATCTGCACAATTTCCAGTTCTTTGCTACCACAAAGAGAGATGCTATAAACGTTTTAGAACATATAGGTTCTTTTCCTTTTTCCCTAATCTTCTTTTGAAATATACCTAGAACTGGTATTGCTAGGTCAAAGGGTATAGGCAGTTTAATAACCCTTTGGGCATAATCCCAGATTGCTCTCCAAAATGGTTGAATCAGTTCACAGTTCCGCCAACAGTGAACGTGTCCCAATTTTTCCACATCCACTCAAACATTTGTTGCTTTCCCCTTCAATCATTTTAGCCAATCTGGTAGGTATAAGACGATATCTCAAGGTTGTTTTAATTTGCATTTTTCCAATCAATAATGACTTAGAGCATTTTTTCATATGACTATAAATTGTTTATATTTGGATCACATTAAGAAGAAAATGCCCAATATTGTATAGGTATTATGACTTTTTTTCAACCAATTCCCATCTTTTTATTCTCACACCAACTCCAAATTGGGTACCTCTCTTATACAGACAAGGAGACTGGAACTTTTAGGGGTTGGGATTTGAGTAAAGTCATTCATCTAGTGGCAAAGATAACACTAGAGACCAAGTCTCTTGGGATCCAGTCATATATGCTTTTCACCCAACCATACTGCCTCCCAAAAAAGCTTTATAGAATTCTAGTCTAGAGATGGAAAGGACCTTAAAGTTTATCTAGTTCATTCCTCTTCCCCTTACAAATGAGAAAACTGAGGCCTGAAGAGGTTAAGTGACTTGTTCAAAGTCACTTAAGCAGTAAGTAGAACAGCTGGGACTCCCAATTCATTGCTCCCAAGGGAGAGCAGGGTCAGAATATCCTTGAAGGAAATTGGATGTGTGCCTCAGCCTCTAGGATAATTTGTATATTTCACTCTATTAGAATAAAATGAAGGAAATGAGGAAACAGCCTGTGTCTCCTGGAAATTCTGCTTAATGTCCTTGTTCATGGGAGCTTGCCCAGACTGTTCAAACCTGAGCATAAAATGGGTATCTCAAATCATTTCCTTTAAGAAAATGCCATGATTTGTCTATCATCTATCTGGATGGTCTTTAAGGATAAGACTAAAAAGAGCATGTGAAGTATAACCAAAATTTTCCTATATTTTCTTGTTTTAGGGCAAGAAATATTAGCTATATTAAAACAAATTAATAGAATGATCTTGGGGAATAATATACTCCCCCTATCATCTCAGGAAGATGAAATTCATTTATTTAGAAGTCTTCATGATGCCTGCTTTTTTTCAAACTAATTTGCAGTAGTCAAAACATTAAACATTAATATAGCTTCACAATTACGAATGCCTGATTACTAACAACAACCACATTATACTTTGTAGTCTTTGAGCTACTACTATATGAACCCCAGTTATATAACTTTCTTTGAAAAGCTTGGGACAGGGAAGAATGGGGTAGGAGTTAGAACCCATTTTGAAATCTTCACACGATGCAAAATTGAGCCTAATCTACTGAAGAAGTTTTTATTTCATCAAAGGATAATGACCTTAACAGTTTCTAAAATAGAAGGAGGCAGAAGATACTCCATTTTTAAAAAATTAGTCTTGTCCAGTGGTTCATAAATTATTGACCACAGATATTATTTCTCATTAAAGGAAATTGTTTTTAAGTTTTTACAAGTCTGCCAACAAATTCTGGAAAAAGGACACTGAGCAAGTTACAGGGACAACATAAATAAACCCTATGCTAGATGAAAAATAAAGAGAAATTTAAACAGACCTCTTTACATGCAGGGAGAGACCCTTTGCATATACCATTTGGATGAGTCATTCAAGAATCTTTGCATTAATGAGCAGAAACATTACAAGAGAGTTTACAATTACAACAGAAACTAAGCTCGTTGAAAGTCCTAAGAAGGGTGAAGACGAGTTGAAAAAATAGTAGGGAAGGGTAGGAAGACAGGGACTTTGAAACAAGCAGAAATTCTGTCGGTTCCCAATGAGAGAGCAGCCATAGAGAACGCACCTGGAATGATTTGCTATTACCTGCAACTATGAGAGTGGTGTCTATCAGGGTAAGGCTTCAAAGATACTCAGAGCCACTAACAGGACCTTAGGCCAACTACTTCACCTTGACTTCTTTATCTATAAAATGGGCAGGTAAGCTATAGTTCCCTTTATGGAATGTCAGGGGTTGAGAATCAGTCACTTCACTGAGCCTACTCTGCATGAGAAAAAATAACTTAGCATTTTTGCAGCTTGATCATGTGATGACAAAAACGACAGCACTCCACAAATCACACATTGGCAACCACTTGAAATCTCCCAAGTTTTCATAAAACTTAGCAAAACCAATATAGAATTTAAATATTTCATATACATGTTTTCACAATTTTGCAACACCATTTCATGCCATATGTCATTTAGGAATTTGTATGATTTGTACATATAATGCACAAAGAGATTCGGATATTTCTGTAACATTTGTGAAGAAAATATCAATTGTATCTCACCAAGTCCTTTAGCTCTGCTAGTCACTATTCTATTCTTGGCAAGGAGAGACTGTCTGGATCTGTGGTTTTAGACCTAGCAAAGGAGGAGAAAAGGAGGAGATCAGGAATCAAAAAGAAAATATAGGGAAATAAGTAGTGAAATGAGATTCGATTCAATTTTTATTCAATTAACATTAAGCACCTACTATGTGCCAGGCATCTAACAAAGTGGTGCTTTGAGAAGCAATTTTATTAATGTTTTATAAATCATGGGGTCAGAAAGGATTTCAGCAGTGATCTATCCAACGGTTGCTGCACAGGAAAGACCTTTACGACATGTCCAACAAGAGGTCGTTCAGCCTCTGCTTGAAAATCTCTAGTCTTAGAGTAACTAGTACCTTCTAAGACAGCCTGTTATGACCCACACAGCTCTAATTTTGATTTTACATCATCAAAATTATTTATTTTGTCTTTTATAATCTCCCTTTTTCCTTGCCTGGTTACAATTTTCTCCTGTAACCATGGATGTAAAATGACAGACCTTCCTTTATACTTTAATTATTTTCATGATAGGACCTTTTATGTGTAGATCTTTTGTCCACTTGAAATGTATTGTGTTAATAATAGCAAGCATTTATATAATGCTTTAAGATTTGCAACGTACTTTTCCAACATTATCTCATTTTATCCTCACAACAATGCTGGGAGGTAGGTGCTATTATTATCTCCATTTTACAGTTGAGGAAACTGAGGCAGACAGAGGTTAAGTGACTTGCCCAGGGCCACACAACTAGTAAGTATCTGGTTGGTTTTGAACTTAGGTCTTCCTATTTCCAGACCTAGCTCTCTATTTGTTATGCCACCTGCTTCCTATATGCCTAGCTGGTATATAATGAGAGATGTTGAATTAAACTTATCTTCTGCCAAACTACTTTCCAGTTTTGGGGGTATTTCCTGTTTAAGAAAGAACTTTTCCCTAAGCAGTTTGTGTCCCAACACTAGGCTGTCTACTTGTTTGCTTGTAGGTCTTTTTTATCTAAACAATTTCACTGATCTACTCTTAAAATATCTTAACTAAAACTAAATAGCTTTGATAACTACTATTTTATAATATAATTTGAGAATAATACTGATAATATGGACAATAACCTGATAATACCAAGGTTACTTCAATTCTACTTCTTTTTCAGGATTTCCTTTGACATCCCTTTCATCTCTCCCATTTAAATTTTCTTATTACTTTGTCTAGTTCTGTTCTGTAAAGTATTCCTTGATAGTTTTATTGCTATAGCAAAAAATAATCTATAGGTTAATTTAGGCAGTTTTATCATTTTTGTTTTATTGATGAACCCCAGGCACAGACACCAAATATATCTCCAATTACTTTCCTCTTTTTTTTCTTTTGCTTTTTGGTGAGGCAGTTTGGGTTAAGTGACTTGCCCAGGGTCACACTAGTAAGTGTCAAGTGTCTGCGGCTGGATTTGAACTCAGGTCCTCTTGACTCCGAGGCCAGAGCTCTATTCACTGCGCCACCTAGCTGTCCCTCAATTATTCACATTTTACATATTTTCATAAACTCCATTTGTAGTTGTACTCATATAAATCTTTTGTTTCGGCATATAAAATTCCAGATATTTTATGCATTTTGTAGAAATTTATCAAAAACCTTAAAATTCTCAGTTTTGCCAGTATATAATTAGTCAGAGTAGTTTCTGGTGTAGCAGATAGAACTGACAAAGTCAGAGACATAAATTCAAGTATGAACTTGGACTCATGCTAGCAGTGATTGGCAATGTGGCCCTGAACAACCTTCCAGGACCCCCACACAACTCTCCAAGATAATAACTTGTGGATGATTGGTTGATCATCTGCATCAGTTGAGGGGGTTTCTTTGTTGGAAGTTTCATATACAGTAACAATGAAATCACAAGCCTAGACCAAAACAAAGTTTCTAATATTTCTCTTTATTTTCTCTCTGAACATTGTGAATTCAACTTGTTCATTTTTACTTTGACAATTTTATTTTCCAAGAGATATTTTGATTTGTTTAAAGCCACAGGATAATGCATAATAAGCATCATGGTTCATATTTCCTGGAACAAATAACCACATTTAATATTTAGATATAATAGAGGTAGCCTGTTTGGCATTTTTATATCTTTCGAAATACCTGGTTCTTGTGAACCGCATTGTCCCTATGTTTTCTTAAATTGATAGAGTAGGCAATGATATCCTCTCACAAAAGAAAAGTTTGTAAGAAAACCAAACTGAATTCAGTATCAAGTACACCTTTAATAAACTACTAGGAAGCCCCTAATTCTCACATCTCTTTACATATTTTTGTAAATTCCATTTGCAGTTGTACTTATCCTTTGTACTTTTCCTTTGGCATATAAAGTAGGAACAAGACTAAATACTTGTAGATAATCTGTGTAAACAAGTTCATAGCTAGGTGGGTAAATTTCATAAATTTTTTATAACCAAACTAATTTTCTAGCTACCCTGTTCCAAGGACTTCCAAATGTCCATTCATTTCTGATTTTCATTTATAATCCTTCCCAAAATTATGAAGCTTAAAACCCATAAATACAGTATTAACAGAAAGTAATCTTTAAAGTATAAGCCGGGAGAAGAACTTATTGCTACCAATGTGATAACATTAATCCAGTTGAATGTATCCCTAATTTATCAACACAGAAAATAAGAAAGCATTGTATAAATGTCCAATTTTGGCATTACTTTCTAGTTACATTCAAAACCCCAACTCATAGTAAAACAATCTAATGCACAGCTATAAGGTATTACATCATTGTCTATCAGTCACCATCCACAACCCAGACATGCAGGTAATGGGCAAAAAGTATTTATTAAGTGCTTACTTTATGCCAGGCACTGTGCTAAGTCCTGGGGATAAAAATACAAACAAAAAGTGAGAGAGCTTACATTCTAATGAAGAACAACCCACAAAAAGGAGCAGAAGGAGGAGAAAAAGAACTTGCATGGTAACGTCCAGAGAGTCAAAAACATAACCAGGAAGGAAATAAAGAATGGCTAGCCTGGCTCTTTACCCAAAATGGAGACCCCATGGCATCAGAGGGCCAAGGGGTGGAGGGATGCTCCAGGGTGAGAAGGAGAGAGGTAGCGGGTATCTCCCTACCATTGTTGGCTGGTAGAACCACAACAATAACAATCTATGCCATGGATAATAATTGTCCTCTTAGTTGTAGGTAGATTAATTTATCAAACCCAAAGTAAATCTGACTTCAACTTTTCAATTCTAAGGTTGTCCTAGGCTTCCAGTTTCCTTTTCTAAATACATTCTCCAGGATACCAGTATCTGTGAAATAAGGCCCAAAAATTATTAGACATCTCCCTAACTCTCTGTAGGAGAATTTAGTCCTCAGAAAGTCTTTGTCTGAAACAATTTCTAAGTAAAATCTTTCCTTTTTAATTTGACCATCCTTTTCAATTTTCTAAATCTCCTTGCAGATTTTTTGAAATTCAAACTCTGTTGTAAGTTACTGCATTTATCTTTATTCATTTTCCTGAATCCCATCTTCTGAAAATGAGAGAAACAAAGAGACACACAGAGAGAGACAGAGAGAAGACAGAAAGGGAGAAAGAGAAAACAAAGAGAAGAGAGGGGAGAGAGAGAGAAAGAGAGAGAGGGAGAGAGACAGAGACAGAGAGAAGAGAGAGAGAGAGAGAAGACAGAAAGGGAGAGAAAGAAAAGAAAAAGAAGAGAGGACAGAGAAAGAGAGGGAGGGAGACAGAGACAGAGAGACAGAGAGACAGAGAGAGACAGAGAGACAGTGAGAGAGAGAGAGAGAGAGAGAGAGAGAGAGAGAGAGAGAGAATGGGGCTGGTTACAAATATCCAAGTGTTTTAATTTCTGACATAGCAATTCATAGTAAATCCAGAGAAACTTCAGCATGAAATTCTGAATAACCTCAATTTTGTTCCCATTTTAATTTCCAAGTTTATATCCAAAATATCATGCATGATTTAAATGATGTATTTATTCTCTAGTTGGAATCACATATTTAGTCTTCTTCTTCTACAATCTTAGTAACTAGAAAGAGGGCTTTTTTTTCCGATCACAAACTCAATTCAAATCGTTTCTGCCTCCAAATTTCGACAAATCAAGAGAAAGAAAAGACTTTTGATCAAATTAGAAATATTCCCAACAATTTGATTTCAATCTTCATGCCTTCTCACTTAAAGATTAGTCATATATAACATACTTCCCTTTTCTTTTTCAGACATTTTATTTACTGAAAGGGAAAGGTAAAAAGATATCTGTGTGAGAAACTCAGAGAAAAGAAACTTGAGAAACACAGATAGGGCTAAAAGAAACTGACTGAATGCCCCTCTGAGGCAAAAGTCCTGACTGATGGCTACAATGCATTATTTCCCTGCAAGTAATTTATATATGATTGTCTTTAAGGCTTGTTACCTTATTGCTGGGAAACTATGAATCAATCGACTCATTGGTGACTGCTAGGGAATTTGAAGGTAGAAGCCAGATTTAGAAGCTGCATACAGAAGCGAGAAGACCAACACTAAAAGAGCTAAGAAGCTAATGGAGGTAATAAATCAACAGAAGAAAATAATAACAACTGCTTTGAGCTGACACCAGCTGAAAGCAGCTGGCTAAAGACACACAAGCTAGGAAGTTGAAGCTGAGAGCTGACTTGTTTAGAGGAAAGTTCTGATTCTGGTAGCTGTTGGGAGAAAGCAGAATCCTCCACTGTTTAGAGAGTTACCCAGAGGAAAGCTGTCTTCCCTCTAGTGTCATCCCTAGCTTGAAAGAAGGTAAACCCTCAGAGCTTTGTTTATGTCACTCATTATGGCTCCAGAAAGCGAAATCCCTCTAAATCTACATGGCAGATCTGAATAGTTTTGCATATCCAAAGCTTAAGGGAACTGATTTTTACTGAAACAGAACAGAGAACAGACCTAGGAAACTGCATAACCCAGGCTTAAGACTGCTTCAGTTACCTGAGAATAGCCAAGAGCTGGAGAGAGGAAAGGCCCAGATGAGGAGCAGTCCCATCTAAGAAATAACACAACATGCAGATTGCTCCCCTTTGAGATTAAGGACATCGGGGTCTGTTGTCTAGAGTTGTGAATTGCCTGGGCACAAGTGTTTCCCTTCCTCATGACTCACTGCTAAGTTTCTCTAAATTCAGAAAAACTCCCAAGTCCTTAGAGTTCAAAAGATAATAAAGCCTTGCCCACAGAGAAACCCCATAGCTTAATAGGGCTAATAAAACCAGAGCCATTGCAAAAATCAGAAGGTTCAAACATTCAGTCAGTACCACAGAGAAAATACTCACTCTTGGGTAGTTATAACAGTCATAACAGGAAAAGGTCCTTTGTACCAGATGAGGTGAGTTATGGGTCCTGTGGCCAGTGAGATGGAAGACTAGGTATTTTCTCAGATGTTCACAGACTCTCTAAACCATCCAAGATCAGAATTATGTACAAGAAGTAAAACAATTGCAATTGTATTTATAGACTGAGACATCAAGAACTCTCACTTGATGAAATAATAGCCAAGAAGACTAATCCTTAATTCCTAACATGCCCAGCACTCAGCACTCAACAACCAGACCCAAGAACTCATGCTCTCAGATCCACCCAGTGATGCCCTTACTACTGTTGCAGTCTCTGACAACACACATACTTCTCATTGTCCCTGCCTATATTTTTACCCTTCAATCCTATAGCAACAAGAAACAGAACTCAATTCTACCTTCCCACTCTATCCCCTCCCTCCTTGTGGAGGAGGTGGAGTTATAGGAAAGCTGAAGCATTCTCTGCCAGGAGTGGCTTTGGGTACATGGGGGTAGCAGTGCTAGACCAAAGAATTCTAGAACAGAGATAAATGAAGCAGTATACCCATGTGTGTGGGGAGTTCCACCAAGCCTGAAAGAGAGTAAACTGACATCCATCTGAAGTCAGTTCTGTCTCCATAGAAGTCACTTGGCATAAGGACTGAAGCTGGCAAAAAATATGAGAAGAGATTGAGACAGCTTTGAGATCCAGCCTTCAAGGGATCTGTCCTGAAAAGGGAAGGAGTCAGAAAGTTAGCAACAAGGGAATAAAAGAAAAGAAGACTGAAATTACCAAAGATCTCAGGAGGAAGAAAACTCAGATAAAAATTTTGAAGAGATAAATCAGCAGAGAAGATATTAACAACAGGAAAGAAGACAGCCTCCAAGACAAGGCCAAACATCTCTGAATCAATATTGCAACAACAAAAAAAAAAAGAAATTGCATCAACACCCAATGAGGCAGAGGACTCTATGGATGCCCAAAAGAGCATGGAACCACATCAGGAGGTTCCCTGACAAATAATTCAAGAGGGAAGTAAGAATTGTGAAAGCAGAACTCATGACCTTCACAGTAGAAGTAAACTAGAATAGAAAACCATAAATCAACAATGGTGAGTCTCTGCAAAGAAACAAAAGAGAGCATAACTGTTGGAAATTCAAATACACAAAAAAGTGAAGGACAATTTGGAAGAAAAAAAGGCAAAAACAACAACATCAAAAGAATACATAATCTTTATACAATCAAACATATTTATGCAGGGTCACACATCTAGTAAGTGTCAGAGGCTAGATATGAACCCAGGTTTTCTGATTCCAAGCCCAGCACTCTATCCACCTTGTCATTTACCTGCCTCCGAAGAATTAACTTCATCAAAGAAAGAAAAAAGATTTAAGTTAAATGAAGCTCCAAAACTAGAAGGGTGACAAATGGGGGAGAGAAAGAATTTAAGGAGGGAAGGATGTTATAATCTAAAATATTCCTCTATCATTCATATTTCCTTATTATTCAGAAGCCCAAGATTATAGTTTTGGGATCATCTTTTGACAAAGGGCTTAATTTAACTCAATTGAGAATGCTGTTTACTTTAATACATTTACTTTAATGCATTCATGGAAACTCCTTCCACTGATGCAGATTATAAGCCCTCAATGTCTTTGCACATCATCTTTAAGGAGTACCATTACCAAAAATGTTCACCTAGCTAGGCTGACCCTTAGATAAGGACACATAGTCTAGTACTAGACCCATTCTTGAATTCTTTTCACCTTGGTGATACCCACAAAACCTTATAAGCATAGTCTTCACAAACCCCACATCATCTTCATATTATGATGAAATGTTAAAAAAAAAGCTTTTTTAGAGGAAGACATTGTTAAAATATATCAATGCTATTTTGTAAAACTCTTCTCCAGTTTCCCAATGTTGGCACTGAACACAATTCAATGCAATTCAATTTCAAAAGCAATTATTAGATGCCAACTATGTATAGTGCTAGGTACTAAGAATACAAAAATATAATAAAGCAGTTCCTGCCCTCAAGAAGCTTACATTTCACTGATGGAAAGCAATATATACACACATTTAAGTAAGTACTGCAGAGAGAGAGAAGAGAGAAGAGAGGAGAGAGAGAGAGAGAGAGAGAGAAAGAGAGAGAGAGAGAGAGAAATTTCCTATAAAAGGACCCAGGGCTAAAATCAAGGGCAATTTTTTAACAATAAAAGAGGGCCTCCAATGATAACAACCAAAGCAAATAAGTTCTAGTAATAAACACAAAGATTCTTTCTCTGGATATAAAATTCCTACCGTTACAAATGAATCTTGTGAAATCCTGCATTGCTTGTGTAGACAAACATATGAAACTTTTTGCCATTGAAAAAAATGCACACTTCTTAATTAGGAATAATTTCACATTTAACCATTCACTGCCTCCAGCTATGGAACATAACAATTTCAGAACTAGAGATTACATGTTAAAAGACCAGAACCCCCATAAAGAATATTTCCTCAAGTTTTAAACCCACCCATGTCCTTTTCTGGTGAGCCAAAGTTAAATGAAATATGTTAAATGTGTACAGTTATTCTTTAGTTCTCTGTGACCAAGTATTTTTAAATAATTTTAAATAATCATAATTTAATTTTTAAATAATCATAATCATAAATTATTGAGATAAACCCATAATAAAAGTTAAATCGTATATTTCTTGTTCACTGAAAAATAAGGAAGAAATTTGGTTTTATTTAGACTTTGCACATTTTCTTTATGTGTATCCTTCCTCAAGTTGTTCAGATGGAAGGAGGAGAAAAACATCTCCCTCAGCATAAACGCTGTTACTGTGAGAATTGCAAAGCCCCACAGAACAGAGACATCAGGCTGCCAAAGAACTGAAAAAGAGTTCTCTTTCCTCTGTCTTTACTTACCTACAAAGTTTAATCATGAGCTGAGAGATTACTCATTAAATCATTTTCTTTACATATAAGTTTTTAATCTTTCACTAGTAAGTATACCAAACAAAGTTCATTAAGATTTATTGCACTGTCTAAATATTTAGTCACCAAGTCATATGGTATTACAACCATCCAGAGTGGTCTGTTTCCACAGATAAAGATATAATAAAAATTTATGACCTAGTTTGTTTTTAGCCAAAGGAAATTGAATCACATCCTAAGACTAAATAGGAATCACTGCTATGTGATTTAATAATATACTCTGACATTTAAATATTTTGCTGTGATAATTGGTTATGTTCCAAATATAATTTTCTCAATATCATTTTGTAAAAAGCAAGTTATATGTAGTAGACAGAATCTGTGGTACAGTGGAAAGGGCACTGGCTTTGGAATCAGAGGACTTGGGTTCAAATCCTCCATCTGTCATTTACTAGCTATGTGACCTTGGATAAGTCACTTAACTCCTCTGAGTCTCTATTTTCTCAACTATAAAATGGGGATAATAATAGCAGCTACCTCACTGTTGTGAGGACCAAATGAATAACATGTAGAGCACTTGCAAACTTTAAAACTATGTAATACTAGATATTTGTTGTTTTTGTCATTGTTATTCCTTCCAATTTTAAATGCACTGGTTCCATGATACAGGAGAAGGCTCTGAAAGTCTTGGACATATATACCCATGAACATATATGTATAAATATTGTCAACACTCAATAATTTGCCTCTAAAAATCAATTTTCAGCCATTAGAGGTGAGATTATTCTTTGGCATAAGATAAGAGAAATGAAAAGTAGTGACATTGGGGTGCTGATGTACATTTTATAACTGCGTGAAGGAGTATAATTAGAAAAGCCCAAATGCATGAAAATGAATTATGACCTTGAATTAGCATTCTTAGCAACTGCTCTATGTCTCCCTTACTGTTGTTGTTGTTGTTTGCCCTTTGTTCTTGAAGAGGACCATGACATCAGGGAGGTGATGCCATGACTTTCAAGTAAATTGGATTTAAGTGAGGGAGGGCTGTGCAAAGTCATCAGCCTCACTTCCTCCTCCACGGCCATCTGGGTCCAGTGGCAATATATAGATCAGGACGACTGGAGATCTGCCCTGTGTACCTTGTAAGGAGACAAGAGCATCAAAACTGTAGCACTGGGGATTTCAGTTAGTTGTTGGAATCATAGGAAAAACATTAACTAATCTGTCTCTAGGCAATATGACATTTAAGTCATCCCACAAGTATAATGATTTGCCCTGTGTTATTCCTCTCTACAATGGAAAATTACAAAATCTCTCTTTTTTGCAATAAGGTGTATTACACATTGGATTGAGTATGGTTACATAATGTCCTTCTCTAAGAAACGGAACATATGACCTTGGTAGATAATGGATCTAGAAAGGATTGGGTACAATTTTATTTGAAAGCAAGGTGACAGGTAGGTGATGCCTCCCAAAACCTTCCACAACATGTTAGAGTTGGAAGATTCCATAGACACCATCTAGCCTAACCCATACCACTCTAGGAATCACCTCAACCACATCACTAACAAGAAGTTACCCAGTTTTTGCTCATTGTGAAGATTACTGCCCATTACTTCCCGAGGTAGCGCATGATGCTTTTGGAATAGCTCTAATTATGAAGAAGATATGCTTTTCTACAGGACAGTTGAGCCAACCTAGCTGAAGCAACAAGGTACTGAGAGAGAGAGGAAGAGAGAGAGAGGAGAGAGAGACAGAGAGAGAGAGAGAGAGAGAAGAGAGAGATAGGAGGCAGTATCCATCACACAAGTCAAACCACCCTGACCATCATCTCATTTCAGACCATGATGCCAGCAGCTTAGGACCCTGAATCCAAATGTTCTGGGAATAGAGACATTAAATAATGACATTTAAAAAGAATCATTAACATCAGTTTTGCCACTACAAATTATCCCTTCCACACTGAGACTTTCCACATCATGGTTTCAATATATCACAGGTTAGCATAAGAAAGTAAATGGGAATTTTGGGGTAATTTGTGGAAACCGCAAATGACACACAAAGGCCAGCAGATGACATACAAAAAAAGTTTAGAAACTCAGAAATGAATAAATTTTTGTAAGGTATTGTATAATATCAACATATTTTGTCTTTTGATACCGTAACAATTCAGATTTCTTCTCTGGTACAAAGGGAGGGCCAAAAAATTTTATGTGGATTTTCCAGTTTGTGGGGACACTGCACCTCTAAACCTCATGATGTGGAAGGGATAACTACGTATCCCAAGGACCATGAGACTTTTCCATCTGACTTTCAGCTAAAACCTTCCATGTGTGCTGTCTCAGGAGAATGGGAGCTCCTTGGAAGCAGGGACTGTCTTTTCTATTTGAATCCCCAACACTTAGTACAGTACTTTGAACATGGTAAGTGCTTAGTAAATGCTCCGCTTGTCTCTTTATTCCTAATATTAATCAAGACATTCAACCATCTTGATCTGTATCTTGCTGCTTTGCTCCAGAGGAGAAAGTGAGGCTGGTGACTTTTCACAGCCCTCCCTCACTTAAATCCAATTCACTTGCATGTCATGGCATCTGATGTCACGGTCCTCTTGGGCGACAAAGGACAAACAACAACAACATGTTAAGTACTACTCCCTCCGACCGAGTAGAACGGTTCTTGATAAGAGTTTTGGATAAGCCAAGAATGTTTTCGTAATCTAGTATCACATTAAAAGTGAGCAAGTCTGCATCTTAGTGAAACTCTCTTCACCCTTTGCCCACTTGTGAGTGTCCTTCAATATGACCATGAGAAGAGTTAAGAAACTCAGGGGAGGTGGCCGGGTGGCTGCAATGACTGTTGACAAACAAAGGGAGTCAGAAATTCCAAGCAGTTAAGAATCACAGGGGCCTCCTCATGGGGTAAAGTTCGTACTCAATGATCTCTTCTCTTCAGTATTTCCATGATCCTGATCCAAGATTTCTTCAATGTACGGTTTTCCCAATTAACCCCTATCACAACTCCTGTGGAATTTCATCTACAATCTTCAAAAATTGCCATGTCTGAAAAACTAATCACCGTGTTGCCAAGCAGCTCATGAGATTCTTGGAACTTAGCTTGGACGGTCTTCTTATGACAAACACATACTCATTCTTCAAACTGCACTTCTCTTCATATAGAAAAAAATAAAAGAAGGATAACATGTAAAGACTGAGAGTCACTGTACTAGATATTGGAATGCTAGATGGAGCAAAATTAATCAAGAAAAGTATAGTGATGTTATAAATTAATGCCTTTAGTTAGGAAGGCAAAGCAAAGAGGAAAATATGGGTCCATCAACAAGGTTGGTGATAAGCAGAGATCTTTTATTTATAGTAGCAGAGTAGGACTTTGCATGGTTATCAAATAGATCACAAAAACAAATAAACCACACTAAGGGCAAGGGCAAACTCACTTCTGCAGAAGATATCAACTCTGAGGACGTAAAGTGGAAGAATCACAAAATATAAGAGTTAGAAGGGACTTTCAAAGCCATCTAGACCAACCCAGAAATCCCTGCAGTAACATAGTTGACAAGTGGTTATCCAGCTTCTACCTGAATACCTTCAAGGAGGAAAAACCCACCAACTCTGGGCTATCCCATTCCACTTTAGGAAAACCGTGAGGAGTTTTTCCTGAGATCAGGCCTAAATTGACCTCTTTCCAGCTTTCATCCATTGCTTGCAGTTCTGTTCTCCAGGGCCAAACGGAACAAATTTGTCCCTACTTCACATGAGAACTCCCCACCTTTTTATTAGCCTCTGTTGTTTTCAAGCCCAAATACTTGAAAATAACTTTTGGTCTCCATTTCTCCTGAAAAGCACATTTGAATTGTGAAAAAACCATGCAAGATGGACCATTCATTTAGGAGAATGTTGTAGTACTCTTAAGTTTATTCTTTCTACATATTCATGAAATAGCATTATGAGGAAGAGGAATTATGGGAAGATGGCAGAATAAGACAGGATATTACCTGGCTCTCCCAAATTCTCCTCCAAATAACTTAAAACAATGCCTTAGATTGAAATTTTAGAGGGGCAGAAATAATAAAAAGTTGGGATAAAGCAGACACCAAGTCTAACATAACTTAGGAGGATGTTTTGAAAGATATGACCTCCCAGGGTGGTGATCTGGCAGAGTCAACAAACAGCAAGCCTTGGGGGCATCTGTATAGGGGCAGTGGAGGTTTCAGTCCATAGATGGTGAGGGGATTTGGCAGCTAATCAAGGGAAGATTGTACAGGGAGTGCCTCTGCTGGCACTGGACAGTGGGCCCAGGTGCATTGACCAGATGCGGAACCAAGCTGCAGAAGAGTAGTGAGCACACACAGGTGAGTGTGGTCACAGAGGAGTACGAGTCCTGCTCACAATTCTGGGACAGAAAGGACCGGTTGTGGTCATTTGCAAGAGAGTGGAGAGTGTCCTGGTTTTGATTTCAGAGCAAAGAGGTGAGCTGACACTTCTAATGCAAGAGGATGGAGGTTGGTGACAGTGGGAGTATTTTTTTCTTTTTATTTTTTTATTTGATTTTTAATTTATGGAATAATACAAGCATTTCCATAATATAACAAAAAAGAAAATTGCACATGAAAACTGCAAATCTATTAGGTACAACTTGCTATTCTTTTTAAAATATATAATCAAATTATCATGCAAATTTCTTTTTTTTCCCTTTTTTTCTTCCCTCCCCCCTACCTTAACCTAGAGATAGCTACCATTAGAAACAAACATGTAATATTATTCTATGCATACTTCTACTTATCAGTTCTTTCTCTGGATGCAGATAGCATTTCTCTTCACATATTCTTTACTTTTAAGTTGTGTATTTATAATAGTCAAAATGACTTAGTCACTCAAAGTCATTCTTAAAACAATATTGCTGTTCCTGGATACAGTGTTCTCTTGGTTCTGCTCATTTTGCTTTTTGCCATTTCACTTGAGTCTTTCCATGCTTTTCTAAGATCATTGAGCTCATCATTTCTTATAGCACAATAGTATTCCATCACAACCATACACCACAACTTGTATACCTATTCCCCAATTAATGGGGATCCCTGCAATTTCTAGTTCTTTGCTGCCACAAAAAGAGCTGCTATAGACATCCCATTCTCATTCAAAGATATAATTGCTGTTTGTGAATTTCCCTCCATCTTATTTTTACTCACTATTTTCTTTCTCACCCTCTCTTTTTACCCCCTCCCTGTCACTTTATCTTCTCCCTTCACCCTCCTACTTCCCATCCCACCCACCACTCCAAAAACCCCTCCCCCATCTTCCCCCATCCTTCCAAATCCCACCCAATCTATAGACCCCTCTAAAAGAACTTCCCCCAACCTGTCCCCCCATTTCTTCATCTCTCTACATGTTCAAAAGACTTCTATACCCTTCCAGATGTACATGTTGGTTCCTCTTCAACCCAAGTGAGAGTAAGGTTCCAACATTACCAGCCCTCCATCCTCACCTGCTTCCTCTGCATTAATTCTTCCTTTCATGCCCCATTTTTTGTGATATAATTTTTTCCTTTTACCTTTTCCTACCCAATTTTGTTTTTTTAGAATCACTCTATCATACACAACTCAGCCCCAACCTTTCTTTTTATTATAGTAATGATGACAGTTTTAAGAAGAAGAATAATATTTTCATATATAATAAGTAAACAGTTTGACCTTAATGAGTGCCTTATAGTTAGTCTTTAATATTTTCCTTATATTTCTTTTGGATCTTTTATATCAAATTTTCCATTGAGTTCTGGTATTTTTGGTACAAATGTCTGAAAGTCACTTCCGGGAGCCAAGATGGCGGAATACGCAGTAAGTCACTCTTATTTTCACTTATTGACCTTGAAAAACCCAAGAAATAACACCCCAGGAAATATGCTGGAACAGTGGAGCCAGCAGAAAGACGGGAGTACAGCAATCTTTCAGCTCGGGAGGC
Organism: Vombatus ursinus; assembly: GCF_900497805.2. Taxonomy (NCBI): domain Eukaryota; kingdom Metazoa; phylum Chordata; class Mammalia; order Diprotodontia; family Vombatidae; genus Vombatus; species Vombatus ursinus. Next base: position 7,898,046 of record NW_020949753.1, on the reverse strand, counting down.
TAGGGGATTAACAGGAAAGGTCCCTCTTGCTATAGCTAAAGGGGACCAGTACAGGACTGGTGGCATCAGGGCAAGCCAGCAGCAAGCCCCACCTCAGCAAACCAATGGGAGATCCTGAGCCCCAGGGAGGTGGAGAGGGCAAGTGCCAACAGCAGGACACCCACACACACACACACCCATACCCTATGCCTTGGCACAGCCAGGGGAACCAGCAGACACCAATCGTGCCACCAGCTGCTGAGCCTACCCTTGCTCTCGCACCACCAGGGGTGAGGAGGGGACCTCCAGTGGCCAGACCCCACCCCATGAGCTCAGTGTAACCCTGGGGAAATGCAGAGAAACTCCACCTCACCTCAGCACACAGCAGCCGCCACCACCAGCTCCAGCTCAGCACCAGGTAAGCTATATCCTCTACAGCCTCCAGTTGCCAGCACCTGAGGCCTCAGCACACAAAACCAGTAACCAGACCCTTAGCCCCCAGGGCAAGAAGTGTGGAACAGTAGCCTCTGTGCCCCAGAAGCAGAGATCAGCTGTTAACGCCAGGAAAAAGGCAACCACCATGAGCAAAAAGCAACATAGAAAAACAAAGACCATAGATTCTTATGGGGACAGGGAAGATCAAAACACAAATTCAGAAGAGGACAGCATTGTCAATATACCCACATCTGAAACCTCAAAAGGGAATATGAACTGGTCTCAAGCCCAAAAAGCCTTCTTGGAAGAGCTCAAGAAGGATTTTAAAAGTCAAATAAGAGGGGTAGAAGAAAAACTGGGGAATGAGAGGAATGCAAGAAAGAGTCAATAGCTTGGAACAGGAAGGACAAAAATTGTAGAAAACAAGTCCTTAAAAATACAATTCACCATATGGAAAAGGAGGTACAAAAGCTAACTGAAGAAAACAATTCATTAAAAATTAGAATTGGGCAAGTGTAAACTAATGGCTCTATATGACATCAAGAATCAGTCAAACAAAATCAAAAGAATAGAAAAATTGAAGAAAACGTAAAATGCCTCATTGGAAAAACAACTGACCTGGAAAATAGATCCAGGAGAGATAACTTAACAACTATTGGTCTACCTGAAAGCCATGAAGAAAAAAAAAGAGCCTGGAGTAGGGTAATCAGGGGGTGCAGTGGATAGAGCACCAGCCCTGGAGTCAGGAGGACCTGAGTTCAAATCAGGCCATAGACACTTACTAGCTGTGTGACCCTGGGCAAGTCACTTAACCCCATTGCCTAGGCCAAAAAAAAAAAAAAAGAGAGAGAGAGCCTGGACAGGATCTTCCAAGAAATCATCAAGGAAAACTGCCCTGAGGTCCTAGAACCAGAGGGTAAGATAGTCATCAAAAGAATTCACTGATCACCTCCTGAAAAAGATCCCAAATTGAAAACGCCAAGGAAGTACCAAATGTATGCCTCCCAAGATACAGTCAGGTACTATATGAACACAGCAAACACTCTTTATGATTAAAAAAAATCCCTAGCCAACTGGAGAAACATTAATTACTCGTGGGTAGGCTGGACTAGTATAATAAAAATGACAATAGACCTAAATTATTTACTTAATCAGTGCCAAACCAATAAATCTACTAAGAATTACTTTATAGAACTAGGGGAAAAAATGACATTCATCTGGAAGAACAAAAAGCTAAGAATGTCAAAGGAAATAATAGGAAAAGTAGAAATAAAGAGTACTCAGCAGTACCCAGTCTCTATACTACAAAGCAGTAAGCATCAAAAATAATTTGGTAGTGATTAAAAAATTGATAGCTGTAATTAAGGAGTTATTCCTTACATAAAACCTAAAATTGCCTCTTTATAACTGCTATCTGTTGCTCTTAATTCTGTCCTCTGGGGGCAAGTGGTAGTAATCTCCATATGAAAATCCTTCAAATGCTTGAAGACAGCTATCACCGATCTTTATACACATGCATGCACGCGCATGCAAGCACATACACACACACACATACATTTTCTCTTCTGTAGAGTAAGTCATTCATTTTTTTAACATTCATAAATGGCATGAACTTAAGGACCTTCTCGCTTATCAGTGTTCTTCCTAAAACATGGCGCCTAGAACTGAACACACTACTTCACTCATGACCTAACAACAGCAGAGAAGAGTAAGATTATCACATCCCTAGTCCTCAACCCTATTCCCACTATTCTTCCCAATGCAGCCTAAATTGGCATTCAGTTTTATGGCTGCCTTAGCAGACCAGTGGTTCTCAAATTTTTTGGTCTCCTTTTAAACCCTTAAAAATTATTCAGTACCCCCAAAAAGCTTGTGTTTATGTGGATGATATCTATTGATATTGTCTAAATTAAAAATCGAGACATCTTTGTATCATTATGAAAACAGTTTTGGCCTTGTGAATCCCTGAAAGGGTTTAGATTTTCATTAACATTGTCTTTACAATGCATTAAAACACCCAGATCTTTTTTCACATGAATCACTATCTAGCTCCACTGCCTCCATTTTGTACTTAGGAAGTTAATTTTTAAAATCCACTCTCTATTAAACGTTATCTTACTAGATTTAGCCTCTGTCATTCAAAGTATTCATTATCTCTCTCCCAGTTTTGTGCTATCTACAAATGTGATAAGCATTCCTTCTATACCTTTATACAAGTCAGTAATAGAAAATCTTGAAGAGGGCAGGATCCTGCAAAGGTAGAAGAATTTCAACTTGGCATAATAATGATGGCTTTTGAGGTCAGGCCATTCAGTCAATTCTGAATATACTTAATTGTACTGTCATCTAGTTTACATGTTTCCATGTTTGCATAAAAATAATATGAGATTTTATAAAATCCTCCCCTAAAATCTAGGTAAGCTGTACATAGAACATTTTCCAGACAAACCAGGCTAATAACACTGCCAGAAATAGGAAATTAATTTAGTCTAACATGACTTGTTCTTTATGAAGGTATGCTGGCTCTCTGTGATAACATCTTTCTTCTCCAGAGGTTTACAAACCTTCCCCTTCGTAACACATTCTAGAAGTTTTCCAGGAATCAAAAGCAAGCTCCCTGCCCTTCAATTTTCAGAGTCCATTCTTTTCCCCTTTTTGAAAATCTGGACTTTTCCCCTTCTCCAGTCACATGGAACCCCTCCCATTCTCTGAGGTCTTTCACAGACCCTTGGCAGCAGTTCAGTGATCACATTTTGCACTATCAGTATCATAAGCTGTAGGTCATCTGGGCTTGATGGCATGAACTCATAAAAGCTAGTTTAAAAGTGTCTTATTGACCACTCCTCTTGGTTATTGCCTTTCTATTAGCCACACCTGTTGTATCTTTTCTAGTCCAAAGACATTGTTCTTGGCAGGGGAAAAAATGGTCATTGAATTTGATTTTATTTCTATTTTACTTCAATTGCCTGATATCATCATCCCCATCCACCCCAAACAACTCACCTATCCCTTTTCTGAATCATCTCTTTTCTCCAATATGTTGTGTCATTTTTCAGTCATCTCTGACTCTCCAAGACCCTACTTGGGATTTTCTTGGCAAAGATACTGGAGTAGTTTGCCATTTCCTTCTCCAGATCATTTGACAGATGAGCAAACTGAGGCAAATGGGGTTCAGTGACTTGCCCAAGGTCACACAGTTAGTAAGTATCTGAGGCTATATTTGAACTCATGAATACGAGTCTTTCTGACTTCAAGTACAGTGCTCTGTCCTCTATGCCAACTAGCTGCCTCTTTCTCCAATATAACTAAAAACAAAATCCCTTTTTGTTGTTCTTAGTTTTCATCACCATACTCTACTCATTCAGAACTTTGGTACTGATACTACTGTCACAGGACCAGGCTGCATACTTTAGTATTTTTACTCTGTTACTGCCCTTGCTCCCGTCTTTTGTATATATCTTCTAAAAACCTTTTTTTTTTTAGACTTGGGCCTCTTTAGACAATTATTCCTTTTCCTCTTCACTAGGATTGTTTTTCCTTGTTTCTTCAGAATTTAATTCTTGAGCTAACTTCATCTATAGAATTTTAGTCTACGGAATCCTTCATAACACTATTAGAAACATGCTCACATAAAATTTAGTATGAATATCAGACCATATTTCTTCTCTTTCTCTCTTACAGATTCTCAGGTGAAGTTTAACTTTCTTCACAATTTCCATCCCTTCAGTCCCAGGAACCAATTCTTCCTGACTGAGGAATCTCAGAACCAGAATAGTTTCCTCTTCTGTAAAACAGGAATAAAAACACCTAACTCTCAGTGTTGTTATGGGGATCAAATGAAATAATTGTAAAGCATTTATCACTGTGTCTGATACATACTAAGTCTTATATAAATACTAGTTATTATTATTATTAGCTCTCTTGATCATTGGTTCCTCTATCTTTAAAAAAAATATGACCTTTACAAACCTCAACAAATAGAATCATTTCAATATACAAAGAACAGGGGGAAAAAAGAATTTCATAAAACTAGCTCAATTTTGTAAAACTTTTTTTCAGTATTTTTATACTCAATTTAATACAATAGTTCCAGTATCATCCCACTTGTGTGTCTTTTTCAGAACTTCCTTCTGGTGTCTTCTATGTACTTATAATTGTTGTGTTAATGGTCTTTTCTTTGCTTTCTTCTTCATCTTTTGGCATCACTATTACTTCCTGCCCACTCCACTCCCCCATAACTCTCTACTCCCTCCCAACAAAGCCAATAAATGGTGTCATTCATTTTTTCAAAATGAGTATATTAAAGTAAAAAATTCACACTTTGGACATATCAGAAAATCTATGCCTACTTCAGCACCTCGAGTCCATCATCTATTAAGATCTTCTAGAGTCATGGTTGTTCATTGCATTGATTAATCATCATTCTGATCTTTCAGAGTTGTCTTCCATTGCAATGGTCAGGCAGTCAATAAGCATTTATTAAGCATTTACTATGTGGCAAGTATGGCACTAAGTCCTGGGGATATAAAGAAAGGCAAAAACAGCCCCTGACCTCAAGAGGCTCACAATCTAATGAGAGAGACAACACGTAAATAACCTTGCACGCACAAGATGTATACAAGGTAAATTGGAAGTGATCTCAGAGGGAAGGCACTGGCATTAAGGGGGACTAGCAAAGACTTCTTACAGAAGGGGGGCTTTTAACTGATACTTGAAGGAGGCCAGGAGGCATAGGTATGGAGGGAGAGTTTTCCAGAAATGGGAGACAACCAGTGAAAATGAATAAAATCTGAAGTCAGGAGTCAGGAGATGAGCTGCTTTTTTATGGAACAACAAAGAAGCCACCAGATTGTAGAGGACATGGAGGTAAGTAAAGTTTAAGAAAATTGTTAAGGTAGAAGGGAACTAGGTTATTAAGAGCTTTAAAAACCAAACAGAGAGAGGATTTCATATTTGGTCCTGAAGCCCCTGGAATTAATTGAGTAGGGGAGTCACAACTGCATGTTAGGAAGATCACTTTAGTAGCTGGATGGGGTGGAGGGAGACTTGAGGCAGGGAAACCAAGCAGAAAACTATTGCAATAGTCCAGAATGAGTTGATGAGAGTCTGCACCAGCATGACCATAGTTTCAGAGGAGAAAAGGAGTCATATATGTAACCCCAGTCACAAACCCAATTGATATGGGACTCTCTCCGGATTTGGTGGAAATCAAAGAGGGCAGAGCTGATGAGCAAGAGAGAGAGGGAGAAAGAGAGAGAGACAGAGAGACAGAGACAGAGACAGAAACAGAGAGAGACAGAGACAGAGAGACAGAGACAGAGAGAGACAGAGAGGGAGGGGAAGAAAAAGAGGGAGAGAGACAGAGACAGAGAGACAGAGAGAGACAGAGACAGAGAGACAGAGACAGAGAGAGACAGAGAAAGACAGAGAGAGAGACAGAGAGGGAGGGGAAGAGAAAGAGAGAGAGAGAAAGAGCTTCATTCTCTCAGTTACTGTCAGTCTTCTAATGTTCTTCAAGCTTTGAGTTGAGTTGGGCCCTACAGTCCAACTGCAGGTTGGCTTCCATCTTTGAGAGGCAAGAAGGAGGAGGCCAAGACTACAGGAAGACACGAGTGGATGTTGCCAACTCCATCGTGTCCCTATCGCCAGCTTGCTACCCTGGAGACTTCAGGGACCTTCCTTTTGGGTGAGATCTAGGACTCTCTTTTGGTTGAGCTGAGTTACCTCACTCACAATGGGAAGATCCTTCACTTTGTATTGTCTAGAATATATTCCCTTATGTAAACCTTCTCTGATGTCTGTTTTGCAACTAATGTGGATAAATGGATTTTCTTGGTTAAGCGCTACGCTGAACATACGTTCATTATGAAACCGGTATCGGGTGGAAAAGAAGTCAAGCCTTGGATATAAAGTTTGGAGTCCTGCCTCCCTCCAATAAGGAGCAACAATCAGAAGATACCTTGAACCTAAAACTCACATTGTCTAGACTAACAGTATTTAAGGGAGTAGATAGATATGATTCTAACCTTGTACCCCCTCCCTCTGGGGAAAGTAGAGTGGCCTTAACCTCCTGCTTTCACTCGTAGCAGGAATTATAGTCTCTCTTAGAAAAGGATTAGGGGATTTCCAGCAGTGAAGATCTCCCCAGGCCAACATGCTTCTCATGAAAAACCTCCTGCACCCCTCTCCTGAGGAGGAGAAGCAGAAGCACAAGAAACACCTGGTGAAGAGTCCAAACTCGTATTTCATGGACGTAAAGTGCCCAGGGTACTATCAAATCACCACTGTCTCCAGCCACACACACACACAATGGTTGTCTGTGTCAGATGCTCCACTGCACTATGTCAGCCTGCTGGAGGAAAGGCAAGACTTACAGAAGGATGCTCCTTCAGATGGAAACAGCACTAATGACTGAATCAAGATGAATGAGGAATTGTAAAGAATAAAAAAAAATTTGATACCAAAAAAAAAAAAAAAAAAGGATTAGGGAAGAAAGATAGAGATGTTGATTCTGGCTCCCTGTGAGCCACATGACAGCACTCCCTGTGCTATATGGGTAGGGGGATCTTCTTGAAACATGTAGGGGCTTGCTATATATACAAGAGATGTTGTAAAGGCATAATTTACAGGGCTTGGTAAGTGATTAACTTTGGCGGGGGGAGGGGACGAGTGAGGAGTTGAGAATGACCTCTAGGTTGCAAGTCTGTATAACTGGAAGGATGATGATATCATGAACAGTAATAAGGAAGTTAGGAAGGAAGGACAGTATTAGAAGAAATATTAAGTTTGGGATGTGCTGAGTTTCAGGTGTGTGGAATATCCAGTTTAAGATGTTCAATAGTTAGTTAGAAATGGGAAATTAGAAAAGAGGGAGAGGTCATGACTAGATAAATAAATTTGAAAATCATCTGCATAGATATGACCATTGAAACAATGAAGATGATGAGCTCACCAAGTTAGTAGAGAGGGAAAAGAGAAGAAGGACCAGGACAGAGCCTTGGGGGACACTCAAATTTAGTGGCTATGACATGGATGAAGATCCAGCAGGAAAACCAGGAGAGAGCAGTGCAAAAGAAAAAAGAAAACCTAGAGAGAAGGCAGTATCAATGAGAACAGCATGATAGTATCAAAGGCTGCAGAAAGGTCAAGTATAAGGAGTGATAAAAGATATTAGATTTGAATGGCAAGATCAGAAGTCAGGCTGCAGAGTTGAGAATGTGAGAGGAGAGGAAGAGGATGCATTGCTTGCACAAGGCCTTCTTAAGAAGTTTAGCCATGAGGGGCAGCTAGGTGGCACAGTGGGAAGAGCACTAGCACTGAGTCAGGAGGATCTGAGTTCAAATCCAGCCTTAGACACTTATTAGCTATGTGACCCTAGGCAAGTCACTTAACCCTGCTTGCTTAAAAGAGAAAGAAAAGAAAAAAGAAGTTTAGCCATGAAAGGGAGGAGAGGTAGAGGAAGAATAGTCAGATAAAGCAAGGAATTTTTAGAGATGATGGCAACATGGCCAAGTTTGTAGACAAGCAGTAGAAAGCAGTCAAAAGACAGGAATATAATGGGCATATTTTCTGTTTATTTAAAATGGAATTTCTCTTTCTATCTGTTTGGGTTTGCTGGTAGTATGCAAAAAGGTTGATTATGTAAATGTTTTTATTTAATATACTGCTACTTTATGAAATTATTAATTATTTCAATTAAATTTTAGTTGAAGAGGCAGCTAAGAGGTGCAGGTGATAGAGCACTGAATCTGGTGTCAAGAAGACCAAAGTTCAAATCTAGTCTCAAATACTTCCTAGCTCAGTTTCCTTAACTGTAATATGGGAATAATAATAACACCTACCTCACAGGGCTGTTTTAGGATCAAATGAGATATTTGTAATGTGTGTATCATAGCGTCAGACATATAGTAGGTGTTTAATAAATGCTTGTTCCTTCCTCCTTTATATATACAATGCCCATGGTTAGGACATGCCAACATAATAAAATGATGATATTATCTCAGTTAATTACATGTTTAATGCTATGCCAATCAAATTATCAAGTGGATACTTAATTGAACTTGATAAAAATAACAATAAAATTCATTTGGAAAAACAAAAGCTCTAGAATATCAAGGGAAATGATGAAAAGAAATAGAGATGAGGGGGGAATAGCACTTCGAGATCTCAAACTATATTATAAAGCAGCAATCATCAAAAACATCTGATATTGGTTAAAAAATAGAGTGATAGATCAATGGAACAGACTATCCAAGGGAGAATCAGAAACATTAAAATTCAATGACCTAGTGCTCAATAAAATGTAAAAGATAAATTACCTAGGGAAAAATTCTTATCTGATAAAAACTTCTGGGAAAAGTAGAAAGCAATTTGGAGGAAATTAGACTTAGACCTACACCTTACAAGGTACCTCACAATTCATTCTAAACAAAAATACGACCTTATTATTAAAGATTATTGAATGGAAAAATTAGAGAAACATATCACACATCTCTCACTGGTATGAAAAGAAGCCATATTCTCAGCCAGGCAAGAAATAGAAGCAATTATCAAATAATATAGGTAACTTTGATTATCTAATAATAATAATGATAGCTAACATCAACATAGTGCTTACTATGTACCAGGAACTGTACTAAGTGATTTACAATCATTATGTCATTTGATTGTCACATTAACCTTGGGAGGTAGGTGCTATTATTATCCTCATTTTATAGATGAGGAAACTGAAGCAAACAGAGGCTAAGTGACTTCACCAGGACCCCATAGCTAGTAAGTGTCTGAGGCTGGATTTGAACTCAGATCTTCCTGACTCCAGGACCAGTGCACCTAGATGTCCTGATAAACACCAGTGTTTTAAAATTAGCATAGTTTGTCCCTTCTCCTCTGCCTCTCCTTTGTTCACCAAGGCCAGACCCTGATTTCTAGTTCTTATGGTACTCTCTTTCTCTCATTTTGTCATTTGACCCCTCCTTTATGATCTGTTGTCTGTAGTTGATTTTTGTTTTTGTGGGGGGGAGTGACTATTCCCTCAAGTGACAGGCTCTCCATCTTAAATTTTGCATGTAGTTTCAACATTTCTTTGTGTGATTCAGATAAGAGCAAGGATCATGAGATAGCTGCTGCCTCCTCCCTTTTCTACATGTTAGTATACACATCTTCTCATGGTACCACTATTATGTGTATAAGAGTGGGCTAGAAATCACCCCCACTTCATTTGCCCCTGATTCATACATAGCAGAGGTCTGGCCCTTGCCTTAGCTATGGTTCCAAAAAGCTGTAGTTATATTATATAGTTATTATATAATATGTTGTTGTTCAGTTGTATCCCACTCTATGTGACTTTATCCATGGAGTTTTCTTGGCAAAGATACTGGAATGGTTTGCCATTTCCTTCTCCAGTGGGTCCCCATTTTACAAATGAAGAACTGAGGCAAATAGGGGTTGAGTGGCTTGCCCAGGGTCACACAGCTAGTAAGTGTCTAAGACTGGATTTGAACTCAGGATTTCCTGACTCCAGGGCCATCACTCTATCCACTGTGCCACCTACATGCCCATTATATTGTAATATATTTTATATTATATTATATTATATTATATTATATTATATTATATTAATTATATTAATTATATTATATTATATTATATTATATTATATTGTATTACATTGCATTGCATTATATTACATTACATTATATTACATAATATAACATAGTATATAATACGTAGTAATATATTGTATAAGAAGCTTAGTGGCACAGTGGATGGAATACAGAGCCTGGATCCAGGAGGTCCTAAGTTCAAATCTGCACTAAGACTTACTACCTGTGTGACCCTGGATGAGTCATCTCCTTTAGTCTGCTTCAGTTTCTTCACTTGTAAAATGAGGATAATGATAGTGCTTACTTCCTAGGGTTGCTGTAAGGATCAAATAAGATAATATTTGTAAAGTTCTTTGCAAACTTTAAAACCCCATAGAAATGATAACTATAATAATAGTAGAAATAGTAGAATGGAATATTCTACTAAATAGAATATAAATAGTAGAAAATAAAAAAGCATGGATTTCTTCCCATACATGTACCATCAACAAAAAAAAAAAGTATACTTTGATGCCATGAATTCTGGTGACATATAAAGGGGAAAAGAGCTGCTTCAAGAAGGTAATTCTAAACTGGGATTCTCTCCACCTTCTCCCACAAACAGTGTTATTTCTATTATGCTGTAATGAAGAGCACAAGATGAGGTGATATAACCTGTCTGTGAGGGTGAGAGATCAGACCAGTATCTGCTTCCAGCTCACGCCAGCCCTGGTCCACCAGGGTCTGATTCCTCTTTTCAGTTTTCCAAAAGTTTTTAACAAGTGTTTCTCCTCTTCATTTAACAAGTAAGGTGGGGAAGACAAATTCATCTGGGCCAAAGGTAGAAGAGGTCAATTATAAGACATGAAACCAATACTCCATGTCAAATGAAACCAGCCAGCCTGGCTTCTGGTAATAGGTGGGGATCACACCTGGCTTTTCCTTATGAGCAGCTCCACCTTGTTTTGATGGAGTTAGTAGGAGGGTGCAAATTTAATCTGCATCTTTGAGGAAGGGTTTTGGAAAATTTAAGATTAATGCTTCATTTTAGACTCATAAAAAATGTTCTTGTCAATCACTCTGTTGAGCCACCTCCAAAAAAATCTGCTAATTTTTTGAGCATCATCTCCTCATTTCCTGATGTGAGCTTTCCTGATCCAGGGGAGCCCCGACCAGACAGATGTACAGCAACAGATGGGGGAAACTTTAGGGATATCTTTGATTCTAACACTAACCTTGAGGCCCACATTGATGTCATCTGTCCAACTTTATTGCTTGGTCTTTTTGAAAAAAGAAAGAAAGAAAGAAAAGAACAGCTGGGCTATTTGTTTTCTTTGACTTTGTTCTTTTAGATAATGTTGGGAATGGTTTCTGGAGAGGGTTAAGTTCAAGATTGCTAGTGATAACATATGTACTGGGTTCATGTTTTCCAAGGGTTCTTTCAATTTGCTTTAGTGGAAGCGGAAGCCAATTTTCTTTCTTTCCACGGATACTTCAAAAACTCATTTCAGTTTGGAGCCTCTTTACAAGTCAAGGAGCTTGGAATATGGAAAATGTATCTTGCTGACAGTCCTCAGGCCAGAGTAAAATCAATTGTCTAATCACAGTTTTCCAAGGGCGAGAGTAGAGAAATAGATCTCAATTATTTGAGTTAAAGGGATAAGGTCTGGACCTGTGTTCTTACTGGTATGGGGAATTCCCGATGAGAAAACTGCATCTCCCAAAAAGGTTGGCACCTCTTCTGCAACATATAGTCCAAAAGAGTTGCCTAGCGGAGCACAATGGATAGAGCTCAGGCCTTGAAGTCAGGAGGACCTGAGTTCAAGTCCGGCCTCAGACACTTGACACTTACTAGCTGTGTGACTCTGGGCAAGTCACTTAACCCCAATTGCCTCACCAAAAAAGCAAAAAAAAAAAAAAAAAAAAAAAGAGTTGCCTAGAGCACAGAGATTAATTGACTTGCCCAGGGCCAGCCAGACAGACAATATCATAGACTTGATAGACGTGGATATCAAAAGACTCAAACCCAGGTCTTTCTGGCTTTAAGCCAGCTTTCTATCCACCTCGCTATACTGCTTCTCACATCCATGAGATTTATCAATTTAATTATTTGCCTTTTTCTTTCTATATGATGCTATTTTCTTTCTGAACTATTTTTCACTAAGGAAGATATGGCTTAGTGATTCACCTAATGTTGATGGTGTCCCCAAAGCCCATCACTCCTACCCCACACTACCATGGTACTACAGTAATAATAATTATTATTATCATTTTTATTATTATTAAATAAATAAAATTAAATAATTTAGATTAATTAAATAAATGCAATAAAATTTAAATTTAATTGTTGAAATTTAAATTAACTAAATATTTAAATTCTTAATTAAATTATGATAACAAGTAATATTTATACAGTACTTTAAGGCATACAAAATGATTACAAATATTATTTTATCCTCACCACAACCATGGAAGATAAATGCTATTATTATCCCCATTTATAGTTGAGTAAACTGAAGCAAAGAAAGGTTAAGTGACTTACCCAGGGTCACGCAGCTAGAAAGTGACTGAGGCTAGATTTGAACTCAAGTCTTCCTGACTCTACATCCCAAGCCCAACATGTGATGCTCTCAAAAATTTCAGTTAAAGATCTTTCCCTGACAACTCTTCTCTTTCCTTCATCCTTTGAACTGAGGCCTCTCTAAGTCTGCATTGCAAAACAGTAACCTAGTGTAAACTTTCATGGAAATAGATTATTATGTCATACTTAGGCCAGCCTGTAATTGAATAAAAACAACTGAGCTATACCAAAAAAGTTTTATGATGACTTCTTAAATGCCTTTGGTGCCCCCCTTCTCTGTAAATGTATGAAAGACCTTACCAAAAAGTCTGCAATAGCTTCTTGTTTTCAATTATTACTAGGTGAAAGCAAAGGGTACCTGAGAGTTGAGGTTATCCGTAATACCAAACAGGATTGGAAAACTATTGGACCAAGGAATTAGAAAACGTATACCATGGCCCTCACACACCCAGACTGCCCTGTGAGGCACAGTAATAAAGCCCACTGCTTGAAATAGAGCTTCAGTATCTATTCAACCCTGATAACACCCAAACACACAGTAATAGAAGAAAAATATTTATAGATCATTTTGCTTTATCTGCTTCTCTTGACCCCTTTATTCGCCTTCTCTATTAAGTATAGATAAAAGAGAAGTGTCTATATTATGGGTTTACATCAGCCAAAGTCAGAGAATAATATAGTTAGAACCAGAAGGGATTTTAGAGGCATCTAGGGTTTTGGTTTTGGGGTTTTTTATTCATGAGGAAACTGAGGCTCAGTAAGTGACTTAAAGTCTCACCGGGAGTCAGTAAAAGAACCCAGATTTGAACCTGGATTCAGTTCTGCCCCAGACACTTTGGCAGAAATCTAAGTAAAAGTCCTATAGGAGGGGGCAGCTAGGTGGCGCAGTAGCTAGAGTTCTAGCCTTGGAGTCAGGAGGACCTGAGTTCAAATGTGACCTCAGGCACATGACGCTTACTAGCTATGTGACCTTGGGCAAGTCACTTAACCTCGATTGCTCATCAAAAGCCAAAAAAATAAAAAATACCTATAGGAACATGGAGGAGTGTTTCTCAACTAAAAGCAATACCCTTTACCCTCAAGGAGTTAACAGTCAAGGCATAATGAATAAACAAAGAATTGCGGAGGAAGCCTTTTCCGACATCCATCTGAGAGTGTTGTTTCTGTTTTTATTGTTACAGAATAGAGACTTAGACACTGGACTTGAAGGCAGATGACCACTGCCTGAAACAGTTCTGCTACCTGTGTAACTCAATCACTTACCTCACCAGTCTGGACCTCACCTTCCTCATCTATAAAATGAGCAGGTTGTACTAGAGAATCCCTTCCAATTCCAGATCCTGTAATCTGTGATCAGATTTGCGGGGGAGAGGCAGTGAAAAGTGAGAGTGACAGGGCAGTTAGAACAGCTGGGAAAGAAGATGGGAACAGACATGAGGGGAGGGAGCTGGGAGGAGGGGTTAGTGGGGCAGGAGGAAGGGAGCTGCTTCACTGCTCAGCTTCAAGGTCTCTGTTGATTTCTCCACAACTACAATCCAGAAATTCAGTAGGTCATATTTGAAGGCAAATGGACACAGAGAATACTTGACTATTAACTTGCCCCAGCAAACTATAGTTACCCCAACCTTTGAAGCAGCCATGTAAGCTTATGCTTTTTCAGCCAGTACTGGAGGAAAGAGCAACAGATGATCTCCTCCTCCTCTTGAGTTATACAATAACCTGCTGATGAAAAGGAAGGTGTGTTGGCTTCACATGGGACCTATCAGCAGCTGCGTCCTGTCTAGTCTTTTTCTTCTGTTTCTGCTTTTTCCTAGTCATCCTCTCTTCTGTCTCTGCTCAGACAACCTTGGCTGCAGATGTAAAAGGTCAGGTAAAGGCAAAGAGAGGTCCCAGATGGTGACAAAGGTACATGGGAAATAGCTATTAGGTTGAGTGCTTTCTTTAAAGGCTGCATTTAAAATGCCTTCCATATTTCAGGAACCTGGGCTCAGGTTTATTTGGTGGCCAGTTTACTCTCATTATTAATATGTGCATCTCTGTGAGCAGTGAGGAACAGGTTTAGGGTCTTGGTGACCATCTGTTTTTCTCTACTCTTCCATCGATCCATGAAAAGAAATGTGAAGATCTTTGCCATCTGTTGGCAGTTTTCACACCATTTAAAATCTCTTACCCAGCCCAATAATTTTGTAGAGTGATGCCCTCTAGTGCCGAAAGCAAGAATAAAGTCTTCATTAGAAATTGCTTCACAAACTCTAAAAGGGTCAATCAACTTTTTTCATTATTCATCACTTGAGGAGGAGGAGTTGGAACTATGATTTCATTGGTATAGGGAAATCCTGGTGATCAATTTAGATTAGCACCACAGTCTTAGAAAGTACTGATAAGGGCCACAGCCAAGATGCAACAGAACTTAATTCAGTTCTTCCTAACTCCAAAATCAACTCTCTATGTAGTAAACCATGGATCCTCTCCTTCAACATTTATTAAATATTATAGATATCATAGTCCTTAATTGATAAGGTTTGGAGTACAGCCTGAATTTAGACAGTCCCCTCCCCTTGGGGAAAATGCTACGGACACTTGGACAGCTGATAAGTGTCTGGGAGTACGCATGCATGCCTCAATCAGAGTTCCTCAAGTTTTCAGGGCTTCTGATCTTGAAGGAACTTCTTTTTTAGAAGAAGCCATAAAGAGAGATGGAAGAGAAGGAGGACGTGAGACCATGTCTGGTTCTGTGAGTCTCTTGACAAGCAGTGTAAGAAGTTCAGGTTGGACATGCAGCCCTCCTGGGACTGAAGCCAATGAGGCAATGGAAGCCAAGTGCTAACTGGATCAGAGCTAGGGCCAAGAGCAGATGTGTCCATGCAAAATGGGACCGGGCAAAGGAGCACAAAGCACATCTGGCTGAAACAGCAGAGGTGTGGGTGGAGTCCGGAACAAAATTAAGCTACTTCTCATTCTTCCCTGGACTGCTGTCCAGAGAAAATCCTTGCTCCTTCTTACCTGCCCAACCATGCTTCTAGGTTGAAGGAAATGGGGTAGGAGGTGTGAACGAAATAGAGAACTCCACCCTGCAACTGTATCTCATATTGCAGACTGACAGACCTTCTAGTATCTATCTGCACTTCTATGTTGTTTGGTATTTGCCATCTATAAATGATGCACATTTTGAGATAGAGAGAGGGGAACTCAAATAGAGATGTGTTTTTTACTCAGTTCAGACTGGGGCTAAAATAAGCTGATTAAAGAGAGATTTTCTGCATTTTGGGTCATTTTGACCAAACTGGTACTCACTTTCAAACACAGATACTTGAAATGGTGCATAAGTAGACAGATGTGGGGACTGTAGCAGTTACATGGAAGTGCCCCTTTGACAATGCCATCTGTAGCTAATCTTGACTGACATTAGATGACTCCCCATAGTCCCTGGTCCCTATTCTACATGAGGACCTGTCCCTGTGTTACATTTCATTTACCTTTGTCACAGAAACAGTTTTCTCCACTTAGCCAAAAATACCTGTTCACATACAATGTAAACAGAACAAGTAATAATGCTTAGTCTCTCTGAAAAACCTTTGTTTAGAAATCGATCTGGGCATCAGAGACAGAGTTAGAAACACAATGTTTTGGGTTTTAAATTGTAATGTATTCACCTACCTAATATAAGATATGAGATTGTTTTGTGGGGTGGGAAGGGAGAGATTGAAACTAACCAAAAATATTTGTATAATTTTTTCTCCAAAAATTACAATGCAACCACCAGATTTCATCTATAACATCACAGTCACCCATATGAAGATTTAGGTAGTAGAAATGGCACAGAAGAAAACTAAAAACTGAAAGAAAAACTGAAGAAAAGCAGAAGAAAAAGAAGAGAAATGGGACTAGAGTAAGTATGCACAGAGTATGTCTGTGATTAAAATGACACAACATTAAGAGTGTTGAGGGATTGATTCTCACGATATTTGAAAGACAAGAGGATACTGAGACTGGAGAAAGAATCTTGGACTTTATTATTCCCAAAAATAGTGACTAAAAGAATACCAGTAAGTACAAACATACTTTCATCCAAGATAGCAGCCTGAATAGAAGCAACTATTCAGCTCCCCAGCAAAAACCTGAAATTTACACCAGATTATATGTGTAATAATGGTCAAGAAATTATATGTGTAAGAATGGTCAAGAAATCCACTGAAAAACTGCAGTGACTTCTTTTTTTTATTTTGTATTTTTAGGCAATTGGGGTTAAGTGACTTGCCCAGGGTCACACAGCTAGTAAGTGTCATGTGTTTGGTCTGAGGTCAGATTTGAACTCAGGTCCTCCTGACTTCAGGGCTGGTGCTCCATCCACTGCGCCACCTAGCTGCCCCCTACAGTGACTTCTTCTACCCTCGAACTGCACAAAAATGAGCCATACATGAGACATACATAGGCGATAGCAAAGGAGGCTAGAACAAGTCCTAGCATCAGCAAAGCACCGGCATGCAAGCCAGTAGCCTCCTAGCTAAGATATGGGCTAGAGCTACATCTAGCCTACTAGACTCTAAACAAAAAGACACAGGGTTGTCAAACAATCCCCAATGGGGTCTGAAATCCATAGTTGCTGGAGAACAGCAAAGACTAGTATGGCATGGTAGTCCTCCAACCAGGACAGTGTAGGCAATTAGGGGTTCCAAGGTCCCTAGCACTCTATCCTGAGATACCATACAGACCCCTGAAGATCCAGCACACCAAACCTCCAAGACCCAGGGGGAACCTAATCCAGGAGAGAATAATCCCATAAAGTAGAGATCAACACAGAAATTCAGGTGATTGCAAGCAAGACCACACTAACCAGCCCACTCAAAAGTACAGCAGGAACAGAGACTGACCCTGGCATATAGTGCCAATATAGGAATTATAGCTAGAGAGATGAATAACTGAAGAAGATACCAAATAATATTTAAAAAACTATTAGAGATCCCTCCCCCACAAAAAGAGAAAGTAATTTCACAATTGCAAATAGAAACCAAAAGGGAAAAAAAATGCATTTTCCATAAGGTTTACATGACTATCAAAGAAATGAAGAGATAAAAAAGAAATAAAATCATTGGAGGGAAGAATTAAAAGGAAGATAAGTAGTTTAGAAAATAAAGTGATAAACCTTATCCAAATAATGGAATTTTGAAAATTAGAATAGTTGAATCAGATATCATTGACTCTATGAGACAGTAAGAAACATTAGAATAAAATCAAGAGACTGAAAAAATGGAAGAAATTTTTGGCAAGCTATCTGATGTAGAAAACAACTAATTTGAGAAATAGTTCAAACAGAGATAATTTAAGAATCTCTGGACTCTTTAAAAACCATGATTTTTTTTTAAAAAACTGATTCTATATTTCAAATCATAAATAAAAATTGCCCACCTCACAGTAAAAGTAGAATTTCCAATCACCTCCTAAAAGAAATTTCAAAAGGAAAGGTCCCAGAAATGACATAGCCAAAATCCAAAGATCCCATGTAAAAGAAAAAATACTAAAATACTGCAAGCAAAAGGGAAGACTTCTAATACCAAAGAACCACAGTTCTTTGGTATTAGTACCCAAGACCTGGCAGCTTCAATTAATCAATCAACAAAATTAATTATAAAGCACTTAACTATGTGCAAGGCACCGTGCTTAGTACTGGGGATAAAAAGAAAGGACAAACATTGTCCTTGTTCTGAAGGAGCTTACATTCTATTGGGGGAGACAATATGCAAAATATTGCACATACAAGATATATACAGGGTGGGTGATCTCTGAATGCAATATTCCAAAGGGCAAAAGCTATAGGTTTACAATCAAGAATAACTTACCATGCAAAGCTGAGTATAATAACATAGAGAGGAAAAATAAACCTTTGATAGAATAGAGGACTTTCAAGTATTTGTGACGAAAAGACCAAAACTGGGGGCAGCTAGGTGGTACAATGGATAGAGCACCAGTCCTGGAGTCAAGAGGACCTGAGTTCAAATCCAGTCTCAGACCAGACACTTGACACTTACTAGCTGTATGACCCTAGGCAAGTCACTTAACCCCATTTGCCTCACACAAAAAAAAAAAGAAAGAAAGAAAGAAAGAAAAGACCAAAACTAAGTAGGTGGTTAGAAATACAAACATAAGAGTCTAGAGAAATTGTAGAAAGGTTAGTGTATTTGCACAATTGGAAAGAGCTATATGATGAAGCAGCACAATGGATAGAGGGCTGAACCTGGAGCCAGGAAAACCTGAGTTCAAATCCAACCTCAGACTCTTATTAGCTATGTGACCCTGGACCCTTTCTGCCTCAGTTTCCTCATTTATAAAATGGCAATGATAATAGCAACTACCTCCCAGGTAACGATTAAATGAGACATCTATAAAGCACTCTGCAAATCTTAAATTCTCATACAAATACTATTATTACTAGTGATAACATCCTTAATAAAGGGAGAAGAAAAAGTCTTCAAATACTATTGAAGGAGTTAAATGAGAAAAACAGAAGATAACTTAGGAATGTATTGGTTCTGTTCTTAGGATTTTTAGAGGGAAAAGAGAAGGGAATGTAAAATGAATACCTTAGTGTTGAAAGGAAGAAGAAAGGAGTAGAACTTGTTATTTCTCATAATTGGAGTACATGAAAAGAAGAGTATATAAACCTGTAGGGGGAGGGACCATCAGATAAATTTCACCTTATCCGATACTGACAAAGGAGACTTACACACACACATACACACACACACACACACACAAAGAACTACATCAGACTTAACAGGGAAACAATCTGGGATGGTGGATGTGTTTCAAGAGGGTGGATAATAATGGAAAAGAAATTGCTGAAAGCAAAACAAACTTCCTGATTCTGAAGGAGCAATTTAAATGCGGGTGATGGGGCAATGAAAGAATTAGAATCTGTAGGGTCCCCATCATTAGGGGAATGGCTAAATAAATTGTGGTACAGAAATGTAATAGACTGCTATTGTATTGTAAGAAATGATGAAAAAGGCAACTTCAGAGAATCTTGGATAATATGAACTGATGGAAATGAAGTCAGCAGAGCCAGGAGAACAACATTAAAAAGAAAAGGAATTTTGAAAGACTTACAAACTGTGATCAATACAATGACCAACTGTGTTTCCAGAGGACCTATGATGAAACATTTACCCACTTCCTAACAGAAAAGTGATGGACTCAAGGACATAGCTACTGTTTGGATTCAGTTAGCTTGACTACGCTTATTTGCTACAAGAAGTTTTTTTTTCTTTTTCTCTATTTGTGATTGGTAAGGAGAAAGGAGGCATTAGCAATAGTAACATCACACCAAAAGAAAAAGACCATTGAAACATGTTTACCAAGTGCAGGGGAAAAAGAAGGAAGTTAGAAGAAAAATACACAAGCAGCATAGATCGAAAGCATGTGAAACTCACTATACACATATATATGTGCATATATATGTATATATTTTTAAAGCAAGTCATATGAAATGGAGAAAAATAACTACAGATGTGGATATACTCTTTACAATTTCTATAATGTTTTATGAGAAAATATATATTTACGTAAATAATGTCTTTTTTCATTTTTGACTATTTTATTTGTTCCCAGTTACATGTAAAAATAATTTTAACATGAAGACTGTCTTTAATGAAGTTATAAGGGAACAATCAGGACAGACCACATCTGTTCACTCACATGATTAACTAAAATATGTATGGAATACAAGGTCTAACTTGCTTATTATTCATCCATTATAAAAAATACATTTGATTTAGTAAGGCAACACATTCCTTTAAAAGCTCTCCTTAAATAAGGGGTCTCCCACGCATGTCAAAATTATACAACATTCTTTGAAAATTTTAACAGAGATAACTTTGATGACACTACTAATATGAAGCATGATATAAAACGGGGAGGTGTGTGCTTGCTAGAGGGGTCTGCCCCCGTAATAAACAGTACAAGGTATAAATCTAAGAGGGAATCCCTATAAATGGTAAGGTTGCTACTGTCTACTGATGACATTTTGCTGATTGTAAGATTTCCCAAATAAAATCGATAATCACCCAAAAGCATTTAGTCTAACTATCCATCCAGGAAAAATAAGTGGGTAAAGAATGCCTATTGTCTATTGGGCGGGCAATTCCTAGAGCTTGTGCATCAGTATGTACATACACCCTTGGACAGATACTATAAATGGGAAATGAGCTATGCTTTAAACTGAATAGGAAGAGGAGAGATCCCAAGCTTCCGACTGAAACAAAGGTTCATCTTTTTACTACCAGTATTCTTTGAGTGATGTTTTGTGGCTGCAAGCCATGGAATTCTATAATTTCCAAGGCCCTGAAGGTGAGTTTCACCTAAAGTACAGAAGGGAAATGCAAGGTTGGCACAAGCAAGTTACAACAAGTGACCAATAAGGAATTACACAGGAGAGTAGTTTAAAGAATGTCATTGGAAGACTCTCTGACCAGGAAAAAAAGATGGATTGAACATGAATGGAGGTAGTAGATAACCAGCAGACTGCCTGCATGCTCTATTAATATCCTTGCAATGTCAAGAGATCTAGATAACCCCAAGCATGTTGGGTAAATTACTCATAGTGAATTTTTGTGAGGAGATTGTCAACAGTAAACTCACAATGAGCAGGCACAGATAAGTTGAGATCTCCATCACTGGAGGGAGTATCTGCCTACGTGAGATCTCATTTGCAGGAAATTATCAAAGGGAAAGAAAAGAAGAGCAGAGAAAGAGGCTGATTATGAAGGTATCTCCAGAAGACTACATTTTAGAGTGACTGGGGGTTCAAACCATGGTGTATTTAGGTTTGTTTGTTTGTTTTGTTTCAGAATGTTAATGAGACTCTTTAGCTTATTGGGGGCGCATATATAACATAATGGTAATAACAACAAAAATTGGGGAGTGAGAAGGGAGAATCATACTTTCTAAAAGCATTGTTATGCTATTACATGTCCATTAAGATTTGACTCACACTAAGAATTGCCAAACTACCGATGACCATATGAGATGCACAACATCACTAATAGCAAGAGAAATGCAAATTAAATCAACAGCACAGGGCTAGACATACCATGGAGAACACAAATAAATGAATGAATGGCTAAGTACTACAGATACAAATATAAAGTAGGATATGGTTCTTGCCCTCAATGTTTTTCTGATTTGTCAGGTCAAGAGTTACACTGCTTACTCCTATCATGACCCAATTACATCCCACTTAGACCTCACAGGTGCAAAGAATTAGAGCTGGAAGAAAATGTTGAGGTCACCTAGTCGTCCATTCCCTTCATTTTTCAGATGAGGAAACTGAAGTCCAGAGAGGTTCACTTTATCGCCCAAAGTCAAACAATGGTTTGAACTATGAGCTGAACTCATGTCCTCTGACTATAAATCTGGCAGGTTTTCCACTACATGATGCTGCTCCCACATCTAAGTACCATCATCTGGGGAAGCAACTCCTATGGAGAAAGGGCTGGCTATCCCCACCAATTGTCTCTCACAGGGTAAAAGCCAGCCTATCTGGAGCAGCAAGGCACCTTGAGGGACGGGGGCGGGGGGGGGGGGGGAACAGGAGGCAATTTGTGACAGGCATTGAGCCTGTTGAGCCACTATCACCACTTTGGTCACCATCTTCCCTCAGCCCCTAATGGAGACAGCCTAGGACCCTGAACCCGAGAGTTTTTTTATAGTTCCTTCCCTTTAAAAAAGACCTGGTTTTGAACCCTGCCTCTAACACATACAAGATTCTAAACTGCAGAGCAGGTGAAGATTTGCATTGGTGGGTGGAGTTTACTCACCTGGAACTCCATATGCTAATGAAATCATAACTTCAATATAAAAAAAATTATTTTCAAATTTTTCAGAATTTCTGTGCCACCAATATGGCATTTAGGATTGATCTAAAAGAGAGAAATTGGTGAGAGACCAATAATGTAGCATAAACAGAGTAATAAACTATAAAGTGATATGGGAAAGTGAAGGCAAGGAACCATCGAAATACATTTTCTCACCAAAAGGATTCTCAGAAGTCTTCCTCAGTCATTCTGCTCATAAAATATGGATGCTATTTCCAAGGGATATGTGAATAGTTCTACAAAAGAAGTAAACTTCTGGTCACATTAGGTTCAAGTTAGCTTTATTCTCAAGCTGCTGCAACCGATGAAACTCTCCCAAGATCCTTCCACATTCTTTCTTCTGCCTTTCTCATGCAACAATTACTACTCCTTTCCTTTTTAAATAAGAAAGCTGAGACTTTGTCTGCCTAGCCTAAGCCTCTCTCTCTTCTTACCCTACCCCCATATAACCTCCTCCACAACAACTTTCCTTCACAATTGTTAACATAGTAGAAATGGATCCAAAACCATCAGGTGTATCCACCTGGACTTACACTAATTTTTTCCAGATTCCTTTGCTAACCCAAATGATTTTCTTTCTCTTTGTGGCTGAAGGTTCATACTATAGCGTCTCAGCACCTAAGTGCAGTCCCATGACTATGGCAAATATTCAATAAACACGTTGAAAGAATGATGTCTCCTTAGCTTGGTGATGTTAACCCAATATGAATTCTCTAACTCCTTGACAAATAATCTTTTTGGTAAAATGCTGTGAGGTTCTTTTACTCTATAGTAAAAGTCAAATAATATAACAAGTGCAAAGGGAGTTATCCAAATTCTTGGTTATCTACAAATTAATTCTTTCAACTATGGTTTTAAAGAAGTAAGCTATTGGCTTGAATTTGGGTGAATTTTTATTTAATGATATAGAGATAACTGTTATAAAGGTAGTAGTTGTAATAGTAACAAGTGGGGCCCTCAAATGTACAGTTAAAATATCTAGTTTCCAGAACAGCACAAATTTAAGCAAAGGTAGGTTGTTTGTTTTTGTTTGTTTTTATTACTATTGTTTCAAGACTCTTTTCCACATAAAAATAAAGCTGTTGTTGAATTAACTTCATCCAAATCTGCTGGATTGCTGCCTAAAACCACAGCTACAAGAAGTCATTCTAGGAAAAAAAAATTATGTGCCTAAAGAAAAAGAGTTACTCAATGAGGTAACTGTTTCCCTATAGATGTGTCCCTTGTATCCAATGATGTGCTGGTAAACACTGAACAGGAGTATGTTGAAGCCAACTCGTCCCAACTCTCAAAACCTGTATTACAATAACATTAATAGGGGCAGCTAGGTGGCACGGTGGATGGAGCTCCGGCCTTGGAGTCAGGAGGACCTGAGTTCAAATCTAGTCTCAGACCAGACACTTGACACTTACTAGCTGTATGACCGTGGGCAAGTCACTTAACCCCAACTGCCTCACCAAAAAACAAAAAAAAAAATATGTAGTAACAGCAATACTGTACGTACAATGATCAATTTTGAAAGACTTACTTAGCTATTCTGATCAATAAAATAATTCCAAAGAACTTATGATGAAAAATGCTATCTACCTCCAGCAAGAGAACTGATGTACTCTGAGTGCAGATTGAAGCATACTTTTTTCACTTGCTTTATTTTTCTTGCTTTTTTTTGCAACATGTCTAATATGGAAATATGTTTTACATGATTTCACTTGTTTAATTGATATCACATTTTTGGCTTTTTCAATGGGTGAAAAAGGAGTAGGAGGGAGAGAATTCAGAACTCAATTGTTTTTTAAAATGAATGTTAAAAATAAATAATTTTGTTTTAAAAAAAGAAGCAGAAGTTAAAAAATACTTGTGATATTTTGTGGCTTCATGTGGGAAGAGTCACTCAAATGGCTCTTTGAAGGAAACTAGGGATTCTAGGAGGCAGAGATGTGGCATGCTCACCTTTTTTACCTCTCCCCTCTATCAAAGGACTCAATAAACTTCTTTCTAAAATTTTTTCAGCTTTAGGTTTTGTTCCTGAACAATGCTGTCTATACCTAAAACACCTTTTCTGCTTATATCTGCCTTCTAGAATCCTTAGTTTCCTTCAAAGCTTAGTTTGAATGACACTCCCCACATAAAGTCTTTCCTGATTTTCCCAGCTGCTAGTGCCCTTTCTCTCAAATAATTATGTATTATTTAGTATATATTTAACATGTCTTTACAAGTACACATCTAATAGAATATGAGTAATTTGAGGAAAAGGACTATGATCCTCAGAGCCTAAAACTGAGGTTGACATACACGAGGTGATTGTTGATATTTGATATTTGATTGTTGAAAATACTTGTTGATTGACTTGTTGATTGGAGATCTATTGACTTATGGAAGCCAAAGAAATGGAAAGCACATTTGCATGTAAGTCTTTGATGAAGCTTATTAATTTCCCTCCAAATCTATGTTAGGCAACTTTAAGTTTTAGATTTTAAATTTTAAGGCTAAGTGGAGATTCTTTTGAGGAAAGTAGTAATCAGCTTCAAGAGGTGTCTGCCATTTGCCCCCATTTTGCAGGTGATAGAGAATGTAATATTTTGTATTTCTTTCATCCCCTTTCTCCATTCTCTTCTCTCTTGAGTTTTTGAAACTCTTCCTCTTCATCTTTGCAGCAAATTAGAGAAAAGGAATTTAAGGACCTCAAGGGTCATTATGTCAGATGGCAAAAGGTTGAAAACTGGCAGCTATAGGTGACATATCCTGACACATCCTTAGCAACTCACATTCATTTTGGCTTGAATGAGATCAAAAGACTCTTATTTTATAGTCAGATTATTCTTAGCTAGGGGGTGCCATAGTGCATAGTGCACTGGACCTGGAGTAAGGAAGACTCCTTTTCCTGAGTTCAAATATGGCCTCAGACACTTACTAGCTGTGTGACCCTGGGCAAGTCACTTTACCCTGTTAGCCTCAGTTTCCTCATCTGTAAAATGAACTGGAGAAAGAAATGGCAAACCATTCCAGTATCTTTGCCAAGAAAATCCCAAATGGGGTCATGAAGAATCAGACAGGACTTAAAAATAGCTAAACAACAACTATTCTTAGCTGGCAGTGACATCAATTGACTAAGAGTCTGAGCCCATGAGCAGAGCCAACCAAACTTTATGGAACTGACTCCTTCCAAATGGTTTTCATGTCTTTTAGAGGCAACTTCATCAGAGGAAGAACCTGTATTTCCCACTTCCTGGAGGTTAACTCATGGGGAAGAGAGAAGGGAAGGGAATAACCGTTATGGAGCACTACCACGTGCCAGGCACTCTACAAATATTATCTCATTTGATCTTCACAGCTCTACAGAGTAGGTACTGTTATTATCCCCACTTTCTGGTTGAGGAAACTGAGGCAAAGAGAGGTTAAATGACTTGTCCAGAGTCACAGAGCTAGTAAGTGTCCAAGGCTGGGTTTGAACTCAGGTCTTCATAACTCCAGGCCCAGTACTCTATCCATCAGGCCACCTAGTTGCCTCTGCTTAATGGGGATTGAAGGGATTAAATTAATCTTTTAGCTGTAACCATAATCTCACTCAAAGGGCCCACACCCCAGGTTGATAGGTTGAAGACACTTGTAAATACTTTGCTTTTCTTCACAAATCCCAACTAAAGGAGTGGCGAGGTGTGCTTCTGCTACCTTGAGCTTTTCTATTTTTGAGTCCCGTGCATTATTGGCTGTGGTTCATGTACCCCCTTCCTAGTTGCCTAACCAAAAGTTCCAATTACAAGAAATAAATTAAACTGTCACTGATCCTTAATACCTCAAATTCTTCAACAAGCCCTGAAGTGATTAAAATATCACCTGCTTTCTTCTCAGTTACTTATTGCTCTGAATGACTCAGTTTAAGCAAAGTCTATGTTGAGGGAAGATGAGGCAGATCTGGCCACAAACACAGCTTGT
Organism: Vombatus ursinus; assembly: GCF_900497805.2. Classification (NCBI taxonomy): domain Eukaryota; kingdom Metazoa; phylum Chordata; class Mammalia; order Diprotodontia; family Vombatidae; genus Vombatus; species Vombatus ursinus. The sequence continues at coordinate 7,871,668 of NW_020949753.1, read as the reverse complement.
CTTTTGGTTATATTCAACTTGAATGTAGGATTATTAGCCAAGTGGAAATGTTTTCACTCTGGTTTGCTTAGCCCATTAAACCTTGAAGGAACACTGCAAGAATACTGCCTACCCTGTCCCACTCACCCATATGATGACCCCTCCCTCTTCTCCCTATGGGACATATCCCGTTTCCTTTCTACAGAGACGTTTGCCTGCGCAAGAGGCTGAAACAGGTGTTGCACAAAACCTAGATGTGATGACTGGAGGTGTTCTAACTTAAGGAGCTTTCTAAGTATCCAAAGTTTGTGGGTCCAAGGCCCAAAGGGCCGTGTGTGAAACCAAATGAATCTCTGCTCCTGATCTGGCAGAGACGATGAACTTCTCACCAAGCTGCATCCTTAATCCAGGATCAAACTTCAATGGACATTACAAGTGGAAAGTATCTGTAACACAACTATAAATTACTTTGTTTTTATTGGGCTAGATTTTCAGCCCCTAGAGTGCCATAACAGTCCTCTCACTGAGCTTTAAAGGTAAAGAATCTGGAACCTGTTCTGTGACTTAAACTTTATCAAGCCCCCAGGGGTGGTTTGTTAACCCAGACTTCTCTAAGCACGCTCAGTTTACCTAAAATGGGAACCTACTTCACCCCCAACAACTTGATTTGGGTAGCCTTCTTTGATTGCTTGCCTTCATCTTTAAAAATTATCTATACTTCTTTCCCACAGTTGCCATCTGCTGTGCCCAGCATGGAATTGAACCATGTAGAGGGGAAGGCTTCCCTGCTTAACTTTCTTTTACCTAGCTCAAGAAATGAGTCTAGAGGTATTTGTCTCTGGCCTGTGCTGTTTGTCCTCAGTGTTTCAGGTGCCAGAGGTGTTTCCTAGGAGTATGAGCCATGATGACCTTAGAGCAAAGATTAAAGGCAAGATTATGCAGCTAGCCAGCCTGACAGGAAACCCCTGAGAAAGCCAAGGTGCCCAGGACTCAAGAGTGAGGTGGGTTAGGATTTAGAACTGGGACTGTGTTCTGTGGGAATGGAGCTAATCCCTTTTTCATCCCCACAGACTGAGTTGGCATAGGGTAGGAGGAGGATTATGACTCCCATATATTGGGGAGGTAAGTTTGTATATTTGTGATTGTTACTTTCTGAAGTAAATATTCCTTTGTAAAAACTACAGTTTTAAAGTAACTTTATAAAAACAATACAACTGGTTTTTCTGAGATATTTTGTTCTGAGGTCTTTGGAAGGATAATGTAATTAATACAAATTCCTTGAGAACAGCCAGGGTTTTGTTTCTTTTGCCTTTGCCTCCTCAAAGGCTAGTACAATGTCTAGCACATAGTAGGAGCTTAATTAATGCTTGTTGATCATTAGGTAGCATAGGCAGAATTAACTCAAAGCCACAGCATTCTATTAAGTTATTGGTCCTTTGGGGCATACCTATTTAAAAGTTAAAGTGGAGGATGGTAAGGCATGGCTAAGGGAATCCAAGGGAAATCTGACCAGCTCCCCACAGTTCTTTCCCTGACAAATGCCCCGGATGATTTCAAAGTGCTTCAGAATTGCTGGGACATGGGGATTACTTCATCCCTGTGGCAGCACAACCTTCTCTTTTGTGTCAGAAACTTAAAATAAAAATCTTTCCAGAGCTACTGAGATACTCAAAACTTAGCAACCAAAGCTCAGACAAAACCACACCCCCATCCAATAGGAATTCTGGAAAAAAATTGGCAAGGTATCTTGTTCTTTTGTTCGTGAAGTTTCCGTGAGAGCAGGGGAATGAACCTCTTTTCAGCTCTATTTATTCTCCATGGCCCTCCATGGAATAATAATGAGACAGGAGTCCAGACACATTTCTTTACAACTTCCTTAACTTTTGGGTCCACACAAGGAGGAAATTTGGACTCCCTCTGCCCTAACTTCTTCTTTTTCTTTATTTTGAATATTAGTTCTACAGCTGTAAATCAGTAAGATAGAGGAATTGGGCTTTGTGATCCACCTCAACTGATTGTATAATAATTTTTATTATTTAATCTGAGAAATGTCTCACTGTAATTAGTATTAACAATGTCTTCTTTCCTTGTACCTTCTTGTCAATAGGGGCTTTCACTTTTTTTCTTTCTACATTTACTTTTTTTATAGGCTTTACAAAGACAAACAGATGCAAAAGTTCAAATGTATGAAGCACGAAAAGGAAGAATGTATGTGAAACTAGAACCTTGTGTTATAGTTTGTTTTTCAAAATACATTTTATATTTAATAAGGTACTAATCAAATTGCCCTATTTTGTTTCCTTCTGAACTTTTTTCCTTTTTTCTTTAAAAAAAAAAAAACTCTGACATTTCATTCACCACTGCCTCCAGTAGAGCCCTACCTTGTTAAAAAAAAAAAAAAAAAAAAAGCATGGGGCTTTTACTTTCAAAGAAAAGAAATGCTTTTTTAAGTAGCTGTAAGAAGATTGAATGATAAGTATTATCTTCCCCATTAGAAATCTGAAGAAATCAAAGCCTCAGCCACAGTAAAATTATAACACCTGGGGCTAAGGTAGTTTGGGGAATGACAGAGGAATACCTCTGCCTGCAGCAGCAGCAGTATCAGCAGTAGTAATAGTAAGCAGCAGCAGCAGCAGCAGTAGTAGCAGCAGCAGCAGCAGTAGCAGTAACCCACTGAGCCCACTGAGCTCAGCATCCACTAACTGCAGTGGGGTTTTCTTCATGTCCATAATATAGCTGACAAATGAAGAGTGTTCCATGGTGAGATGGGTGATGATAATTAAGAAAAGAACATTCAGAGCATGTATTCATTCATCCACCAGAAATTTGGACTTGTCCTTTGAACCCCAAGCTCTGAGAGATGAACTTCCACCTTATCTTGATGAGGCCTAGACCCCATGCCACCTCTTCTGCTCCGCTCACTCACCCTTGTGCCAAATTTCCAGGGTCAGACTGGCATTGCTGCTGGCCCACCCCTGCTTGAGGTCTGGGGCTAGAATCCTAGGTCCCTCTCTGGAGTCAGGAAGAACTGCTGGCCCCCCTCAATTCCTTAATTCTTGCCTTGGTCACTGGTCTGTGAAACTGAATTTGTGATCCTGGGCTAGAAAAAAAGCCCATTATAGATTCTCCTTGGATTTTCCAGTGTCTACTCTGTATGACACTCTTCCTAGATCTTTCCCGGAGTGGCGGGGAGAGCTAGGCTGGACTGCTCCCTCCTATTCTACCCTCTTTGCTCAGTCTCGCAATAACCTTCCAAGTTGTCTTCCTGCCTCAAGTCTCTCCCCACTCTTAATTCAGCCTCCACTCAGCTGCCAAGGTGATTTTTCTGACACATGGATCTGACCCTGACACTCCCCTGCTCTGTTATTTCCAGAGGCTCCCTATATTACCTCTAGAATCAGATCTAAAATCCTTTGTCATTTAAAACTCCTCGTAACCTGAGTCACTTTCCTAACTTTCGAGTCTTCTTACACCTGACTCTCCTCCATGCACTCTGTGTTCCACAAACATCGGCCTACTTGTAAATCCTTGAACAGGACACTCCATCTCTATGCATTCAATTTCATGCATGCTTAGAAGGTTCCTCACTTCTGACTTCTCTTTCAAGACTCAGATCAAACCTCACCTACTCCAGGACCCTTTCCTCCAGGTGTTAATACTTTCCTCTCCGTGAGCTGAAGCCTTCCATCTACTCGTTTTTCATACATTTTGCACCTACCTAGTTCTTTTACATATTGTCTTTCCCAATCAGTGAAAGAGCTCATAAATAAGCAAAAAATGATTCACAGACAGGAGGAAAAATTGGACAATTTTTTTTTTGCTTATGCAATTGGAGTTAAGTGACTTGCCCAGGATCACACAGGTAATAAATATCAAGTATCTGAGATCATATTTGAACTCAGGTCTATCCTGACTCCAAGGCTAGAACTTTATCCACTTCACCATCTAGCTGCCCCCTCTATTATATAACTTTAAAAAGGTTTTGCACAAAAAAAAAACCCCAATGCAGATTAAAAAAAAGAAGTAGGTAAATGAGGAAAAAGTGGATCTTTTTTCCTTTATATCTCCGGCACTCAGCAGTATGCCTGGCACATAGTAAGTGTTTAACAAATATTTGTTGGTTTAATTTATATCTGCTTGGTATACATTTTCTCTTTAAAGTAGAACACATGCTTTTTAAGGGTAGGGTCTTGTTTCATTTTGGTCTTTGTAAATCCAGTGCCTAACACAGTGCTGGGTACATAGAAAGTATCTAATAACCGTATATCTGTTGATTGTTGAATGAATGAAATTATATACTTACATTATCCTGACTTCCATAATAATACACACAACTAAATATATAGCATAGAGAAGCAAACTAATGACCTCTGCTTATGTACCCCTGACCCAGTTTGCTCCTGTGCTTCAAGACACTCTGAACTCTCATGGGGCAGGGAGCAACTGAGGGAGGGAGGGAACTAAGGGGAACGTACCTGGGTCTAGAGTGAGACTGTACTGCTTGAAGCAGGAATACAGAATGAAGGGCATCAGGCAGAAAAGACCTGGACAGACAGACTTCTGAGGCAAAGCCATGGCTGGGGGCTCCTGCCCTTGGCACTCTTTTTACCTATACAGATTTATTCTCAAAATGCAACTGCCCCACCAAGTACAAGCAAAAGTTCTTCAATGAGCACCACCACTGGAGGTAACTACCCATTCATACAAGTACACCAATGGAATGGGAGGGGGAAACTCCCTGTAATCAATTGCCAGCTTCTTCATCGTTTCCTCCTCCCTTCTACACTTCTGTTATTGGGAGATTTGGTCAAGCCAATAGCAATACCTCCCTAATCCATCTTCCTGAACCATTTGAGATGACTGCACGTACAAGTCAGGGCCGAATGGAACAAAACAAAACCAACAGTCAAAGTCTTTATCTGACCTACCCAATTCCACATCTTCAAATTTATTGAAACATCTGCTCCAGAGAAGTTCACAAGCTGACTTCCCACATGTTGAGTAATCTGAGAAGACTAGCATTTCACAGGACTAAATTATATTGGACTTCAATTCAGTATTTAAACCAGTTGCTTTGAGTCACAGTAACTATGCTCATGTTTTAGAATTCATTTGCACTGAACATAAACTGTAAATAAAAATAAATGAAGGGAAAAAAGCAAGTGAGAGGTCAAGTTTTTCTCTCACACTCTGCCTTCCCCTTAGAAAAACTGTCGAGCAGTCTTTAAAACAAAGTTTAGGTATGGTTCATACCTAGAGTGTTCTGAAAATGGAAGTAACAGGGTCCCTTCTAGAAACATTACTTAAAGTACAATATGGGTATTGGGCACAAGAACGCAGTTTATTTTTTCCAATGCAGAAACTACATGAGATACACAAAGCTCAGGGCATGAACAAATACAGAAAACAAAATGTCTTAAGTGGCCCAATGCATTTCTCAGAAGTAATGATAACTTTGTGAGGTGACTATGCTGATTGTTCACATTCAAATCAGACCAACTCTGATCAAATAATTCCCAAGACCCAAGTCTCCTCCCAGACTCCAGGTGGACGTGGTGTCTTTTAGGCCTTCAAGTTACCGGATCTTCCCAGTCAGGGTTCTTGTCTCTGAAAAGCACTCTGTTATGGAAAGCATCTATCGGGAAGCCAGAACCCAACTCAGTAACTACAGAATTCTTAAACTCATGAAATAACCATGAAGGCTCTAAACGTCCATTTCTGGGGGTTGCTAGTCACTACCTGTCAGTCAGTCAATAAGCATTTATTAAGCACTTACTAAGCTACGAAAAGAGGCAAAGGACAGCTCTGCCCTCAAGGAGCTCACAATCTAATGGGACCTATGCTTGAAGAGGTATAAAGACAGGGGTCCATTGATTATCCCATCCCCCCTTAAGGTTAGTGATAAGATATCACACCCTGATATATCTATGAAATGAGGACAAGTATCAAAGATTTTAGATTAAGCAAGAAAAGTCCTTGGATTAACTGATAGGAAAGGTGTTCTGATGTGTTGAGGAAACCAAAATATGATTCAATTCTGATAAAGATATGTCTGATCTTTGGTCATTGGACAGGATTTCACATTTAGAATATCAATAGCCAAATTAAAGTTTATAGATAGCCAAAAAGCTGCCTGCATAAAAGTAGGTGCTAAGTAAATGCTGGGCAGCTAGATGCCACAGTGGATAGAGCGAAAGGCTTAGAGTCAGGAAGACTCATCTTCCTGAGTTCAAATCTGGCCTTGGATATTTACTAGCTGTGTGATCCTGGATATGCCTCAGTTTCCTCGTCTGCAAAACGAGTTGGAGAAGGAAATGGCAAACTGCTTCAGTATCTTTGCCAAGAAAATCCCAAATGGGGTCACAGAGAGTCAGACATGACTGAAATGACTCAACAACAATTAAGCCATTAAGCTTAAAGCTGCACTAAGACTTTTGGACAGCCAATAGCCATGTTGAGCATCATGTAGTGATGAGGACTGCTTAGTCGTTCTCATTTGCCCCTCACCCTACTCCTGATTTGTTGCCCAGATGAATTTATTGATATAAGTTCTTCTCCACTCTAGGAGGTAATATCAAAGGATCTGTAATTCTCTTTATCCATCAGCCAGAGACAGTGCTTCTGGCAAACTGTCTCTTTAATCGCTTAATTCCAAAGTTAATAGCTTAATTCAAAATAGACAAAAAAGGGAAAATTACAAGTGTTGGTGGGGCTGTGAGTAAACAGACACTTTAATATATTCCTGGTGCAGATTGAAATTGATCCAGCGGAAAGCAATTTGGAAACATACCCCAAAAGTCACTAAATGTTGTCCCAGTGATAATACTTTTAGGCCTAAGCTTTAATAGCTTAAAACTGCATGAAGACTTTTGGGATAGCCTGTATATTAATGGTAGACAGGAATAATGGTATACATTTGAGATTCCAGATTAGAAGTTATTGCATATATAACCAGCAGTTCACCTATAATTACCTACTTGAGCTTCTAGAGAGCCATGAGACTGACTAAAAGCTGAGCCCCTATTCTTCCTAAAGAAGGGTAAAAGGGTATGTGTCCAACACTAGAGTCCATCATGTCAGAATCTACCCACGGGGGATGCATGGAAGCAAATAAAAAGGCCCAACTCTTATATTCCACTGCTCTTGCCACCAACACAACATTTCTGCAAATCTGGACTGTTGTGGTCACCCTCCAATCCAAGACTCACAGCAGACAATAAACTTGCCAAAGACTAAAGTGGGGGAGCAGAAAGGCAAGGCCAGCAGAAGCTGGAGAGAGCAGATGCCATTGAATTGTAAGCAGAGTTGGAGTAAATGGTGAGGCAAGCACTGGATATGGCCAGGCCAAGTATAATAGTAGTGAGACACACAAGCAGGATAGACAAATGGCAGAGGCAACTCAGAATTGCAAGCACAGCAGGGCCTAGAAGTCCTTTGTCTCTTCCTGTAATCCTCACACTGGGTTCCCAGGGCCTGCTCCTCTCCATAGACTTTTGATTACCAGGGGTCATGCTACTTGAAGATGTTTCCTCCCTGGAATGCCTCTGTGTTTGTGTCTGTCTAAAGAGGTGCCTCTACTCCCTGCTAAATGATGTAGTGCAGGGGTGGGGAACCTGCAGCCTAGAGGCCACATGTATCCCTCTAGGTCCTCAAGTGTGGCCCTTTGACTAAATTCAAACTTCACAGAACAAAAATCCTTTTATTGGGTTACTTTTAAAATAACATGGTTTTCCAATTCCTATAAACATCACATTTTCCATATATATTCTTAGGATCATAGATTTAGAGATAGAAAGGACCTTTGAGGTCATCTAGTCCATTCTCTCTTTTTACAGATAAGGTTAAGGTACTAGGCCAAGGTCCCAAGGGAAATCTTTTCCTTTTATTGGGATTTATTCTGTGAAGTTTAAATTTAGTCAAAGGACCACACTTGAGGACCTAGAAGGCCACATGTGGCCTCAAGACCACAGGTTCACTCACCTGATATAGTGTCTCCTTCTGGTCCAGGAGCTCCCCACCAAAATTACAAGGGGATGTAGGAGACAGAGGGTGGAGAAGAAAGAAATTCCCTCCTTCTTCCCCACCCCCAGCCCTGCTGGGGTCTTTTCCACAGGCAGATCCTGACTTGTTATCTCTCTCATTCTCTTACAAACCCTCAAATTCATCCATGGTTTAGCTGTTTAAAGCCTCCAAAGACTTTTTAGCTGTTTTGTTTTGTTTCAATTTGTTCTATTTTATTAGCTCAGATAATAAAGTGCCATTCCCTTTTGACACCAATCAGAGAGGTATTTGCATCTCATAAAGGGATCAAGGCATAGATTCATCTTGCTGGCACATTAAAACTTCATCATGTGTGACTATATTTGAGCAGTTTTGGGCCTAGCCAAAAGATGCACTGAGCAGTTTGAAAATAAAGAATATTTCATCTGTCATTCTTTTTACAGAATCTGGTATAAATATTGTATTAATTTTGCTCTTATTTGCAGTTTCAATGGAGGATCCTATCTGTGATTTCATTGGGATAGGGAATTGGCTATGAGAAAATTCCTAAAGTAAGTCAATACCTGCTCCCTAACCTATAGTCTCAGTGAATTACCCAGGGCATTAAAGGGTTAAGTAATTTGCCCAGGGTCAAATAGCTAGCAGGTGTCATAGGCAAGACTTAAACTCAGGGTCAGCTAGGTGGTGTAGTGGCTAAAGCTCTGGCCTTGGAGTCAAGAGGACTTGAGTTCAAATCTTGCCTCAGACAATTGACATTTATCAGCTGTGTGACTTAATTCAGACCATCTTGAAAGCAGGGTTTATCCTCTTTGTATCTCCAGGACACCTTAATTTGTGCATAGTACGGTTGGAAGAATGAAAGCCTATGGACAAGGAATATTGCATAAGAGGTACTTTCAGATACTATGGATGGGTGGTTTTGCTAAAGTGCTTTTTTTTCCTTTTAAAATTTTTTTTACTTGGATCAATCACTTAATAGGAGAGGGAGAATAGTCTGTGGAAATGAATGTGATGCAAAAGCAAAAGGATCAATACAAATAAGAAAGATTTTTTTTTTAAAGCAAGAGTCTGTAACAATTGACAGTCATTCGTTATCTATCACTCATTAACTTGGAAAATTGCTTTACAAATACATTTCTTAAAATATGACTATTGACTACAGAAAATGTGCATGCTAGATAGTTATGTTAAAAAAATCAAAAGTGCAATCACCTTTTTTTTAAATTATGTTATGTTGTGGAAATGCTTGTTTTATTCCACAAATTAAAAATAAAATAAATTTTTTTAAAAAACCAACCAAATGAAAAATTCCTAGATTAATGGAAAATTGTCCATTCAAGTTCTAACTATGCAGAGTTGAACCAACTACTAAAATTCTCAGATTTAGCCTTGCTGAGCCTCATTCCAAATACTGGCAACAACATGAAATCCAAGTAAAGCCTTGAAGCAGGACAAACTCCTATGTGCCTGACAAATTATTTGAGCTTTCCTTGACATCACAGAAATGGGCGTTATTTTAGCTTTACTCTTTGTTTTTTGTTTTGTTTTGTTTTGTTTTAAACTAATGGACAAAGCATCAGAAAAAGATTGCTTCGTTTTGATCAGCAGATGGCGGCATTACCCCTTCAGAATCCCTGAAACCTCTCACTTGTAAGAGAGTGTTGTAGTAGTGTTTATCTTACATTGCATCTCCAGTGGCTGAAATATCAAATGCATTCTGCTAACTAATAAATGTCATTCCTCAAAGGAGGAAAATGTAGCTATGAAAAGAATCTCCAGGTTACTTTAAAAATAACGTAATTGTCCAATTCCTATAAACATTACATTTTCCATATATATTCATAGGATCATAGATTTACAGGTAGAAAGGACATTAGAGATCATCTCGTCCAATTCTCTATTTTTACAGATAAAGTTAAGGTGCTGGGTCAAGGTCCCACAGGAAATGAGTTCCAAAGTCAGATTTCCAACACTGTTGTTGAATACTGTTGTCCTACAATGTTCTAACATTATTTTCTGACAATCCTTAAAAAAGGAAACATTTGCAAGAGAAAAAATGTCTGTTTCTGGAAAGAAAATTCAAATGAGGTTTTAGCTAAGTGTGCCCATCACTTAACCTTTGCAGGTCATAGTTTCCTCATCAGTAAAATGAGAGCATAACCAGATATTGGCATTTTTCCCTGAGAATAAGAAAAAGGTAAGAAACTCTAATGGTGACTTCTGGGGATTGTAGTCCCAGACAGAATTTTCTTCACCCTGAGAGGGTAATGTAGAGGGGATTATGTCCCCTAGGTATTAGGGGAAATGTTTGTACCTTGTTCTGGCTATATTTTTGAAATAAATATTTCTTTGTGAAAGGGAATGAATATTAAGTGTTAAATAGTACTAGGATGCTAATTACTGGGTGCCTAAAAGTGGGGAGAACAGGGATAATGAGACAGAAGAGAGACCCTGAAGGGAAGATTAGCAAGCCTGGCTCTGAGGAACAGAGACATGGAAAGAGACAGTGAGAGACAGAAACAGAGGGAAAGAGAAAGAGAAAGAAGAGAGAGACAAAGAGACAGAGAGAGACAGAAACAGAGACAGAGAGACAGAGACAGGAAGAGACAGAGAGAGAGAGAGAATTGCAGGGTTGGCTCCAGTGGCCAATCCACTGAAAACAACCTTGAGACAGGATGGCTAGATTGGACTGATGGTGATGACAAGAGTTGCTCCTTGAGCATCAATGCAAGGACAGTAAAAGTTGAACTTCTCTGCTGCCTGTTGCTGGCCAGTGGTTTCTATGTGAATTAGGCAGTTAGGTGGCACAGTGGATAGAGCACTGGGCATGAAATCAGGAAGATCTGAGTTCAAATTCAACCTCAGACACAAACTGACTGGCTGTGTGACCCTTAACCACTTCCAACCTCAGCTTTCTTATCTGTAAGAACAGAGATAATAATAGCATCTATCTCTCAGGGTTATTGTGAAAATAAAATGAGATATTTGTAAAGCACTTTGCAGCTTTAAAGTGCTGTACAAATGCTATTATTATTGGTACTTATCTCTTTATTTCTATATCCTGATTTTATTTCATAGAAAAAATGATCAATCATAACTTCTTTGTGATATATTTTTTGTAAATTACTTACAATAATTTACAAAGATAAAATTTAAGGGGGTATAATGGAGAACAACAGTGAATGGATAGAAATACTCAGAATTAAAACAAGATGGAGGTCTGTATATCAGTGTAAAATAGTTTGGATTAGATCCTGGCTTAGCCATTCCAGGCTCTAATCATGAAAAAAAAATGTTATGGCTTTGATGGTTTTTTTAAATAAATTTTTCACTGATATATTTAGTTTTTAAGTTACCAAAATTTCTCCCATCATTTCTCACTTTCCCTCTTCCCTAAGAGTTGCTTCATATAAAAAAATATTTTTAAGAAAAAAAAAGAAAAAAGAAGAGAAAAAATCAGCAAAACTAATAATGTACCAAAAATTCTTAAAATATATACAATGTTCCACAGCCAAGCCTTACCTTCCTTTACAAAGGAGGGGGGTGGGATGTCTTTTCATATCTATTCTTTGAGGTCATGTTTATTCCTTGTAATTTTGAAATATTCATTTTGATTGTTTTATTTTTTCCCATTTCTGTTGGAGTCATTCTGTATATTGTTTTCTAGGCTCTGCTTATTTCATTCTGCATCAGTTTGTGTATGTATTTCTATGTTTTCCTGCATCCATCATATTCATCACTTCTTAAAGCACTGTAATATCCCATTGCAACTTTTTGTAGTAAAATAAAATGTGGACCTACTTTATTTCCAATTTTTAACTCTCACAAAAAGTGCTGAGATAAATATTTTGGTGTATATGGGAATTTTCTTCTTATAGTCTCCATGGGGCATAAGCCTAGTAATGGAATCTCTGAGTTAAAGGGTATGAATATTTTAACCATTTTATTTGCATAATATCAAATTGATTCCCAAAACCACTTTGCTGATTCATAACTCCAACCACAATACCTATCATTCCTCAATTCCTGAAACATTGAGTATTCTCATCTCTTGCCATTTTTTTTAACAATTTACAAGGTATTAGGCAAAATCCAGGGCTATTTTGATTTTCATATATTTTATTATACTTGATTTGTAGCATTTTTCATGTAGTTATTAATAGTTTGCAATCCTTCTTTTGAGAAATGTTTATTCCTATCCTTTGATTACTTAAAGATTGGAGAATAGTTTTTGGTTCTATATATTTCTGTTGTCTACATATCTTTTATATAAAACCTTTATCTGAAAAGTTGATACAAATTTTTTTTTTCACCTTCAGTGACTTCTGTTCTCTTTCTGGATGCATTAGTTTGGTTTGAGCAGATGCTTTTCAATTTCATATAATCAAAATTCTCTATTTCATCTTCTGTAATTGCATCTTTCCTGTGTTTGGTGAAGAATACACCTCCAACCATAGCTTTGAATGGCATATGATCTGTTCCTCTAATTTTTTCGTGGCATGATCTTTATTATTAGAGTCACCTATTCATTTTGAATTTATTATAAAATATGGTATAAGATATCAGACTAAGCTTAATTTCTGCTAGACTGCTTTCCAGTTTTCCTAGCAATTTTCATCAACTAGAAAGTTTTTTCCTAAGAAATTTATGTTTTCTGGTTTATTAAATTACAGATCATTGAGTGTTATTGTTCCTGATTCTCCCTTGTCTAGTCTGTTCTATTGATCTATTTCTCTATTTTTTTTTGGCCAAGACCAAAATGGTTTTAATGGTTGCTAATTTATAATATAGTTTGAGGTCCAGAATTGCTATTGCCCATTCCTATCTTTTTGTTTGTTTGTTTGTTTCCTTGGATATCCTAGATCTTTTGTTCCTCCAAATTAATTTCATTATTATTTTATCTTTAAAATGTGCCTTTGACAGCTTGATTAGTATAGCAATAAAACTGCAAATTAACTTTGGTAATACTGTCATTTTTATGATATTGGTGTGACTCAGCTATGAGAGCTGAATAATCTAGGTCCTACTGAAGTAGTTCTTCATTTCCTTAAAGAGCACTTTGTAATTGAACCTATATGACTATTTTGTGTGTTTTGATCAATTGATCACCAAAGTGTTCATGTATTTTGTAGTTATTTTGAATGGTATTTTCTACTATTGCCTCTTGGATTTTGTTATAATTGTGTAGAAAAGCTATTAATACTCATGGGTTCATTTTGTAGCTTGCAAATTTTCTGAAGCTATTATCTTAATATCATTGCTGATTCCCCAGGATTTTCTAAGATCATTAATTTTCATCATGGCGTCAGTAAATAGGGATAGCTTTGTTGACTCTTTACCTATCTTTATGCTTTTTCTTTTATTGTTATTGCTAACATTTCATCTATATCAAATAATAGCTAAGAGACTGAGTATTCTTGCTTTACTCATATTTGTTTTTTTAATTTATTTTATTTTTAACTTGTGTAATAAAACAAGCATGTACACGACATAGTACAATAAAAAAAGATGATTGCATATGAATCTGCAAATCTGCTATGCACAACTTGCTATTCCTTTCAAATACACAACAAAATTATCACGTAAATTTCTTTTTTTTCCTTTTTCTTCTTCCCTCCCCCCTACCCTGAAATGGTTACCATTAGACACAAATAGGTGTGTGTGTGTGTGTGTGTGTGAGTGTGTTATTCTATACATACTTCTATTTATCAATTCTTTCTTTGGATGCAGATAGCATCTTTTTTCATATGTCCTTTATAGTTAATTTGGGTATTTATAATAAACAAAATAACTTATTCACTCAAAGTTGCTCTTAAAACAATATTGCTGTTACTATATACAATGTTCTCTTGGTTCTGCTCATTTCACTCTTCATTATTTCATGCAAATCTTCCATGTTTTTCTAAAATGACTGAACTCATCATTTCTTATAGCACAGTAGTATTCCATCCTAATCATATACCAGAGCTTGTTCAGCCATTCCCCAATTGATGGCTATAGCTGCAATTTCCAGTTCTTTAGCACCCAGAGAGCTGCTATCAATATTTTAGAACATACAGGTTCTTTTCCTTTTCCCTTAATCATCTCTGGAAATACAGCAACCATTAGTATTACTCAGTGAGCTGTAGCCCTGACAATGAGAGGTAACAACAATGAGACAAGTCTGATTCATAGCAGGGCTTCATGACCAGAACATAGGCACTTGTCCAGTGCTTGTCTAAGCTCAGAGAACACCTGGTGATGGTCAAAGCAATACAGTCATTATGTGATTTTGCCAGAGGGTGAGATAATCCAGAGGGCGAGAGCAAAGGATTGTTATTATTCCAAGCTCAGGGCACAGTTTACTGACTGGACCTTAGCTCTGGAAAACAGGGTGTCTCCTAATATGGCTGTTACTGTGTATAATGTTGTCCTGGTTCTGTTCACTTCACTTTGCATCATTTCATGTAAGGCTTTCCAGGTTTTTCTGAAATCATCCTGCTTATCACTTTTTATAGCACAATAATATTCCATTACAATCATATACCACAGCTTGTTTAGCCATTCCCCAATTGAGGGGCATCCCTTTGATTTCCAATCCTTAGCCATCACAAAAAGAGCTGCTGTAAATATTTTTGTGCATATAAGTCCTTTCCCTTTTCTTTTTTTTTTATGTCTTTGGGATACAGACTTAACAGTGATTTGCTAGGATAAAAGGGTATGCAGTTTTATAGCCCTTTGGGCATAGTTCAAAATTGCTCTCCAGAATGGTTGGATCACTTCACACCTCCACCAACAGTGCATTAGTATCCCAATTTTCCCATTTCAACATTTATCATTTTCCTTTTCTGTCATATTAGCCAATCTGATAGGTGTGAGGTGGTACCTCAGAGTTGTTTTAATTTGCATTTCTCTAATAAACAGTGATTTAGAGTATTTTTTCATATGACTATAGACAGCTTTAATTTCTTCATCTGAAAACTGGTTGTTAATATCCTTTGACCATTTATTAATTGGGGAAGACTCCCCACTTTTCTTTTTTCCTTATAATTTTGGTTGCATTAGTTTTGTTTATGCAAAAGCCTTTAAATTTAATATAATCAAAATTATCTATTTTACATTTTATAATGCTTTCTATCTCTTGGTTAATCATAAATTCTTCCCTTATCCATAGATCTGACAGATAAATTGATATATGCTCTCCTAATTTGCTTATGGTATCACCCTTCATTTGTAATTCATGTATCTATTTTCACCTTATCATGGTATATGGTGTGAGATATCGGTCTAGTGATGAGTTTTTGTTCTAAAAGCTTGGATCTTTGGGTTTATAATATATCAGATTACTATGGTCATTTACTATAATGTAATTTGTATGTAATCTGTTCCACTGATCCACCACTCTATTTCTTAGCCTGTACCGGATTGTTTTGATAATTACTACTTTATAATACAGTTTGAGATCTGGTGCAGCTAGACTGCCTTCCTTCACTTTTTTTTTTTATCAATTCCCTTGATATACTTCACCTTTTGTTCTTCCAGATGAATTTTGTAATTATTTTTTTCCTAGTTTTATAAAATAAATTTTTGATTGTTTGGTATGGCACTAATAGATTAATTTAGGTAGAATTGTCATTTTTATTATATTGACTTGTCCCACCCATGAGCAATTAATACTTTTCCAGTTGTTTAGATCCAACTTTATTTGTGTGGAAAAATGTTCTGTAGTTGTGTTCATATAGTTCCTGGGTTTGTCTTGGCACGTAGACTCCCATATACTTGACCATCTTGATGAACTCCACCAGCCTCTGGAGGCTCTTGCCTCCTTATCCTACTGAGGATCTTTCCCTGCCAACCCTCAACTTTGGACTGCTTCCATCAGTCTTCACTCCTATTCATAGTCTACTGAACAAAGCTCGAAAAAATCTCAAAACCTATGCTAACCACGTCCATTACAAATTTGTGTTTCAAAATCTCAACTGTGCCCTCACTGCAGCAAGGCAATATTTTTACACCTGCATAATTGTTTCACTATTTCACTCACCACAGTAGCTCTTTTAAACCTTTTTACCTCTCCTCAAACTTTCCTTGGCTCTCCAAACTCCCACCTTCTCAGCTGAGATGGTAGGAGGTGGGAGGGAAGCTGAGGAAACTAGGAGGCAGAGATGTGGGGAGAGACAGAGAAAGAGAGAGAGAGAGAGAGAGAGAGAGAGAGAGAGAGAGAGAGAGAGAGAGAAAGAGAGAGAAAGAGAGAGAGACATACAGAGACAGAGACAGAGACAGAGAGAAAGAGAGAGAAAGAGCTTCAGTCAGTAGATTGAGTGTTTTGTACAAGGAACAGGATAAATATTGGTGTTACTATACTGCAAAGTATGTGAGGGAAGTAAAATGTGTGAACCCTGGAAAGGTAGGAAATGACTTTGAAGACCAGATGGATGGTTTTCTATTTGATTCTGGAGGGGGTAAGGAGCTGCTTGAGTGTATTTATTGCAGAGCCACATGGTCAAGCTTGTGACTTATGAAGATCACTTTATTAGCTGAGTGGATATGGACTAGAAGGAGAGGGATTTGAGGCAGGGACGCCAACAGAAGGCAATTGCTGCAGTCCAGACATGAGGGAATGAGGGCCTGCATGAAGGTACTAGCAGTGCCAGAGGAGATAAGGTGGCACATACCTAAGACATGGAGAAGATAGAATTGAAGGAGTTGGCAGGTGTTTGGATATGGGAGAAGTGGGGAGGATGAGAGAGATTAAGGAGTTAAGGATGATACTTCCGTTTCAAACTTGGGTAACTGACAGGAGGCAGCTAGGTGACTCAGTGAACAGTCAGGCAGACCTGGGTTCAAATCTAAACTCAAACATTTGTGAATTGTGTGTCCTTGGGCAAGTCACTGAAACTCTATTTGCCTCAGTTTTCTTAACTGTAAAATGGGAATAATAATAGTACCTATCTTCCAGAGTTGTTGTGAGGATTAAATGAGACAATATGTATAAAGTGCTTTAGCACAGTGCCTTGCACATAGTATGTGCTACATAAATGTTATTACTTAATATTATTATGTATTATTATATTATTTTAACATAAATGTTGTTGCTATTATTGGGAGGTAGATGGTGTTCTTTGTCAATAATAAGGAATTTGGGAAGCATGCAAGGTTTAGGGAGAAAGATAATAAGTTCAGTTTTGGACATGTTGAGTTTAAGATGTCTATGGAATATCTGGTTGAGATGTCCAAAAGATAGTTGGAGATAACAGCCTGGAAGTGAGCAAATAGGTTAGGGTGTGCTAAATGGATCAGAGATAAATACAAAAGAAATTCACCTAAAAGAAAATTGGAGGGGCAGCTAGGTGGTGCAGTGGGTACAGCTACAGCCAGGAGGACCTGAATTCAAATTCGGCCTCAGACACTTGATACTTACTAGCTGTGTGACCCTGGGCAAGTCACTTAACCTCAACTGCTTCACCAAAAAGAAAAAAAGAAAAGAAAAGAAGAAAAAAAAAAGAAAAAGAAAATTGGCCCGAGTCTGGCCAGTTTACTAAGATACACATGCCAGGAGTTGTGTAGACAGTACAGAACCAAGGTGCAATTTAAAATCCAAATCAGTAATCCCACTAGATGCTTTATATTTTTCTGAGGCTTCAGCATCAATCCTTCAGCACATTGTTGCAGTAGTTATAAATAAAGTTACTGAGTCCCGTTTGAAGGGTTTCATTTTGTTTTTGTCAAATGGGAGCTCATGAGTGTTCTGTCTTTGGTATTCCTTTTGTGGACAGGAAATAAATATTTGTTTTACACCTGATTTACATGTAGATTGAGTACCCTTTAAACACATCCTTTTGAGGAAAGCCTAGACATGAGCCTAAACCTAAGCCTTAAATAATCTGTCCCCAGGGTAATGGTATAATGAGCCTCAAAGAGTGTGAGAAAAATAGAAATTAGCTCCCCTCTCATTAGAAGCCAGGCTCCCCCAGGACTGAATCCAGTCTTACTGCACATATGGGCCAAGAGCAGAGCAGAGGGGTCCTTTGGGAGACAGAATAAGTACAGCGCACCAACCCCTTGGTCTCAGCAGTGGTTCTCAGTGTTAGACTTATAAAACAAATTATGGTAGATAATGGGATGAAGAGACAAATTGGGGGGGGGGGGAATCAGAGCAAATGGAAGAAACACTTGTGGAACTAAAGGAACCAATACTACTTTCTGTAGAAAGCCCCCCAATACTACTTTCTGTAGAAGAAGCCCCCAATACTATTTTCTGTAGAAGAAGAATCTCCTCTCAAAAGCATTGTGACAACTTGTCTTAAATTGACATTGCTGAACAATGGAAATAAATGGGACCTGTCATGGGCATCTCTGTGTGTGGCCGAGGAGTAGGTCATGAGAAATTGAGTGGTTAGGGTATATAAGGGAGCCTTAATATGTGTGTTGAAGTCTCCACGTAGGAGGGGACAAGTTGAGGAGGAGGATCTGTGAGCAAGGTCCTAAACTCTCTGAGGAAGGAAGGAGTTCTGGAAGTCTGTAGACTACAGCCATTAGCATCTTGTTTGCATGACAAATATAGATTGAATGAACAGCCTCCTTGCTATTCCTCACACAAGAGATTCCATCTCCACAGAACATTTTTACTGGATCTTCCCCATGCCTAGAATTTTCTCCCTCTTCTTCTCTGCCTCCTGACTTCCTTCAGGTTTTAGTTAAAGTACTATCTTCACAAGAGGTCCTTCCTGGTTCTAGGGTATAGAGAAGTCTTCTGAACATGTAGAGAGGTTAGAAAACTGGTCCTCCTTAATGTTAATGCCTTCTGTCTGAGATTACCTCCAATTTATCCTGTACATATCTTGTTTATATGTCGCTGTTTGCAAGTTGTTGACCTCCATTAGATTGCGAACTCCTTAAGAGCAGGGCCTGTTTTTTGCCCTTCTTTGTAAACCCAGCACTTAAGACAGACAGTGCCTGGAACATAGTAGGTGATTAATACATTTTTGTTGATTTGACCTGACTTTAAGAAAGTTTTTAAAATTTATTATTTGTTTTTAACATTCATATTTTAAAATGTTGAGTTCCAAATGAGAAGGCAAAAAATGTGATGTCAATTATACATGTGAAATTATGCAAAACATATTTTCACATTAGCCATGTTGTAAAAAAAAAGAAAAAGCAAGAAAAATTAAAAAAATATGCTTCAATAGGTGCTCAGACTCCATCAATTCTTCTCTGGGATAGTATTTTTCATCATAAGTCCTTTGGAATTATCTTGGATCATTGCATTGATCAGAATAGCTAAGTGGTTCACAGCTGATTATCATACAATATTGCTGTTACTGTATACAATGTTCTCCAGGTTCTGCTCCCTTTGTTTTGCATCAGTTCATGTCTTTCCAAGTTTATCTGAAAGCATCCTGCTCATCATTTCTTATAGCACAATATTATTACATCACAATTATACGCCACATTTGTTCAGCCTGACTTCCTAAGGCAGAAGCTTCCATTGCCACCAGCCAGCTGTACCCATTGGACCCAGCACCTCTAGACTGTGCAAACTCTTCACCTCCAAGCCTGGACATGGTCACTTTGAAGCTAATGTTCAATCACCTACTCAAGAAAAGAAACACAAAGCAGAAGACAGCCTTGTGCTCATATATAAATTATCTAATTGAATCCATGCTCCAAATGGGAGTGAAGGCAGAGTTAGAGGAAAGATTCATTCACTCAACTCCAGTATAGGGAGTCTAGAGACATAATGTAACACTTATCACGAGAGAGTTGAAGCTCACATGTTGAGTCATAGTATCCTTGTATCACCCAAAAATTTTGAGAGAAGCTCTGCCCACATTTTCCCTGGGATGGCTCCTTCAGGTCAATATCATCTCAGCTTCATATAGCTCCTTGGTGCTCAGCAATAACAATTTCACATTAAATAATAATACAGCTATGTGAGAAAATGGGTTGATGGTTTCTCGTAATGTTTAAGGCAAATCGTATTTGTTATAACCGACCACGTAGTTAGGGGCTCTATTATTACCACCAAACCTTTAGCAGTCTGAGTCTCAAAGTGTGAGGCATCTGACAGCATGGTCTGTCTTTGTCACTACAGTATTTCTATTTAAGTAGCCACAGTAAAGGAGAAAAGTGTTTGCTTGACTTACCGTTCTGTTCATTACCAAAGAGCTTTTGTGAGGGGGGATTTTCAGTTTTTGTTGTTGCTGTTTAGTTGTGTCTGACTCTTTATGATCCCATTTGGGGTTTTCTTAGAAAAGATATTGCAGTGGTTTGCCATTTCCTTCTTCAGCTCATTTTACAGACAAGTAAACTGAAGCAATCAGGGTTAAGTGACTTGCCCAGGGTCACACAGCTAGTGAATGTCAAAGGCCAAATTTGAACTCAGGTCTTTCTGACTCCACATCTAGCACTCTATCCATTCTGCCACCTAGCTGCCACCTAGATTTTTAGTTTACAGGATATCAATAAGAGAATCTATGTTTACATTTTGAATATGACATTTATTTTACTATTACTCTATAATCTACTAGAACACATCTTTTGAACACACATGAAATATACTATGCATAATTTTTCAGGTTCACTGAACACACGGTTTAATGTTGAAAAACAGAATCTTTTATCTGCAGTGGTGGTAGGAGCAATAGCTCCTAGGGTTCTTGCCACATAGGCTGGACTAGTTTTTCCTCAGGCCCTGCCATGTAGGAAGGAAACAAGCATTTATAAAGCTCCTACTATGTGTCAGATAGTGTGCTAAGCACTTTACAAACATTATCTCATTTGATCCTCACAACAGGGTCATAAGATCTTATCAGTCCTGCTGATAGTGTGATTAAAAATAAAAAGCCCTAGAAGGCAAGAGCTATTGTTGTCCATATTTGACAGTTGGGGAAACTGAGGCAGACAGAAGTTAATGATTTGCTCAGGGTCCCACAGTTTCTGAGGATGGACTTTTTACTCGGGTTTTCCTGATTCCAGACCCAGTGCTCTAATCACTGCACCACCTAGCTGCTTCTAAGGTTCAATAGCTTTTCTTGATGACCATGCCACATAGGTTAAGCTAGTTTTTCCTTAAATGATATTAAAATAGTCCTTGAGACTTAATTGGCCCAGAAGACTAAGGCTTGAACCACTAACATACTTTCCTGGGGGTCCCTGAATATAAAAGTCAAGGGGAATGAAGAGTACCTTCTCCCTCAGGCTGAACACAGCACACCATCATGGAGAAAGGCACTTCCCAATGAATCAGGATTGAGTCTTTGCTGCATAGCGCTTCCACACTACGGTTAAAGAAACCTTTGTAAACTGCTAGATGGTCTATGAGGGGTGTAGTGGAAGCAGCGTCTTAAAGGCCCCTGCATGTTTTCAGCTAGCCTATTGAAACTGTCCCCCAGATAAATTGCCCCAGGGAAGCGAGGCTCAGGTGATTGTTATAGCTTCTTAGGGACAAAATCAGCTACAACTGAAGGGGCTTCTGCTCTTCTTTCCTGCTTCTCACTGTAGACCAGCTGCGTAGTGGCACAGGAAAACTGTGCTCCCATAGAGCAGAATGTAGGCTTGATCCTAGATAAACATTCCTTCCTTGCTCTGAATGCCCTTCCCAGGGTTAAGTAAACCATTTTTTTCTTCAATTGTTAGGTAGATAGAGTGTATCATTTTGTTCTAATCTCCAATCCCATCAATAAGGCAAACCCTGCCTGAGTCGCCTGGAATTTTTGTTTAGAGAAGACTTTATTTTATTCCTATGTATTCATCTTTTTACACTAAATTATAGTCTTCCGAATTTTATTGTACACTTAAACAGGTTTCTCATTTTTCTTCTCTTCCGCGTATTTTTACTGCACATCTTCTAGTTTCTCAAAGTTTAATACATCCAATTATTGACTGATTCAGAGTCCAAAGGCACTTTAGAAACTATCTAGTCTAACCCTCTCATTTAAAAAAATGCTTTTTAATGCCTTTTGCTTCTCATAAGTAATTTGTGGAGATTACCACCTACCAATTCAACAAATGGCGTGCTATGGCCACGACACTGCCCTCAGTACGAGGAACACAAAGAAGAAAAAGACAGCTCCTGCCCTTGAACAGCATACGACGTAATGAAGGAAGACAACATAAAAGGAATCTGAAAAGTGGTGGTGGGGGAGGTTAATGGTGAAGTAGAATCCAAAGGGTGTAGCTGGTGTGAAATGGTTGGCCTGGTTGCGAGTCCTCTTTTAATGGAGGCTTTCAGGGCAGTTCTTTGTTCAGCGCTCCATCTATCTCATCTGAGGGGCAGAGGCTGCTGAGGCTACTGATAAGATGTAAGTACCAAAGCTGCTGCACTCTCCAGGGTGTTCAGGTTCCTGGGTGACAGACTTTTCTGGGAACCTGATGATGGTGGAATCTAATCCAATGAGTACAGCTAGTGCTACCACCACTTTCCTCAAACCCAGAATTTGAACCCTTTTGTAACAAAGGATAAGTTAAGCAAAAACCACTGATATAAACACTATGTATAACTAAGCTATTCAAAATTCTTTGCCTATCATTCTCCTCCCTTGGAAGAGGAATTTTTCATCATCTTTCATTATCTGTTCTCTAGGACCAAGATTGGTTGCTATAATTACTCAGATTTTTACTTCCTTTCATTGTATTTATATGTATTAGTGTAACTATGATATACATGATACCATGTATTATTGTGTTTCTAATTTTTTTCTTATATTGTGAAATTTGGGGAGCCATGCTGTTAGAAAAGTAACTTCTCCTTTAATCTGGATGCTGTTAGATTATGAATTGACCTGTTAAAAGAATATGTTAAAATGTTTGAAAAATGGTTTAATGGGGTCTATTTGCTTTAAAGTGGATAATAATAATAACTTACAGTTGGGAGAAGAGTAGCACAGATCCCTTAGGTTATCCTTATCTCTAAGGTTCCTTGGGACTTTCTATTTGGGCAAGGTCATAAGATCTTATCAGCCCTGCTGACATCTTGTGATAAAATGCTAAAGTACTGAAGTTTGAAAAACCAGGACCACATCCAGGCAAAATGGGGAACTTATTAGTTTGCAAAGGTAAGATTCTCTTGACTCAGTTTCCCATTGTGCTATTTCCTTTCTGAACAGGAAAATTTCCCACCTGGCTAATTCTGCACCTGGCTGTGATGCCCTGTGAATAATGTGAAAGTTTTCTGTGTGATTGGCTGTTAACTGTGATTCTTGCCTAGAATCAAACACAGCTAAGGAAATTTCCCCCATCATGGCTTATGTAGGTCAGTCTATGTCCTTGAGGCAACATTATTATAACCATATCCCTCCTTTGCTTTTAGAGCAAATTTCTATAATCAGGGCAGGTGAACAGTGGAAGTCTTATTGTTATAATACTAAATCTATTAGTTAATAGATTAATACCAAAATAGCTCTGGGATACTATAATAGGATGCAAGTATGAAAAATCTTTCCATTTTCAATCTGACTTTGTAGTCAATTCCATATCTTAAGCAACTAAGTAAATGAGTTCTTGGGCTTCCTATCTACTTGCTAATAGTTCATGAGATTGAGTCCTTGAAGTATCTCATTCTTTCAGGATGATATGGGGATAATATCCTCAAAAGGGAGAAATAAGTGAAAGATACAAAAGTTTTCTAATTAAGTAGACTAGCAAATTTTGAGGAAGCAATAGGATCAGACTATTCTCTCTCTCTACACACACACACACTTACATATCTCTATTTATCTATTAAATATATATACATATAAAATTGTTTTCCAAATGTTTCTAATGGGATATATAGGCTTTGAGTATGTTTTAGTAACAAGTTATAAAAAATATGTTATGTTTTACATATAAAATTGTAAAGAAAGTGAAATTATTTTCCTATTTCAAAGTCTCTGTCTGATAATACTAAGAGACAGAAGGACTCATTTTCCAAGTCTGGCCCTCATGGATCTTTTTTATTTTTTAAGATTCTTCCTTCAGCCTATTGCTAGCAGTATCTATATCAAGTACAGGGTTCAGGTCAAGATAGAAACAGCAAGTGGCATGTAGAAACTGAAATTCTCTGAAGTTTCAAGTAAACTTATGAGTTCCTAATTTGTTTTTCTTCTTATAGCTCTGTTGTTCATTGGGTTAGATCCATAAGGTTGGAGCTGGTTTTCACCACATCAGCTAGGTATTAAAAAAACAAATTTAGGAGGTTGTATTAAATTGTATTGAGTCTTGTTAATGGCAGATTTTAGCAAAATCATCTAGGAATTTCTGCAAGTGACTTGGAACTAGAGAAGCAGATCTACTAGGAGGAACTCCCTTCAGAGCTGCCCTGAGAATGAGGCTTATTCCAGAATGTCTAAGATAACATGTTTCTAGGGGCCAGACAACTACCCAGGACATCTGGAACCCAGGATGAAATGTGCTAATTAAAAGGACATTGGAAACAGGTTACCAGGTTACAGGGATATTTGATGATATTTAATATTGATGATCGTTATTATATTGCTTTGGCTTTTTGTTTCATGGTATTTATGTTTGCTGAGTTTTCTTGGCTACCTTGATGACATGCAAATTTCTCCTCTCAAATTAGTCTATGGTAAGCTCTCTAACTAGTTTGATCTGTAGCCTGACTTAGTTTACCTATAGAGTTTATTTAACAAAGTCTATCACCTTAGGGGTTATATAATATCATGACTCTGCTTGTACTCTTTGTATTTCTCAACCCATCTCTTTATTGCCTCTTAATGTAGATTATCATTCCATCTAGAAATCCCCAATAGATAAAGTGTTTAAATAAGTGATCCTGGGGATTGAGAATCCCAGCATCAAAGAGGGGAATGTTACATTAAAAATAACATGAGTAACTCCATTTTGCCTTTCCATCCTTTTGTGAAGTTCCAATTTCTTGTAAGTTAGAACCTGATTTTAGAGAAGCCATAAGATTACTCCTCTACCCAATTTTCACCCCACTTAAGGAATGTCTACCACTCTCCCTCTCACCTTAGTGTCTTCTGATCCTCTACACCAATAAGGAATAAGATGGTCCACTCCCTACAATCCTGTTTTTTCATTCCCTTCAATTACACAATAACTGTAGAAACCAATGGTCTTTGTCATTGGCTGACCAAGAGCCTTTGACCCAATTTGTTTTTGCATCCTCATGCCTTGCTAAATAAATCATCAGTCTGGATATAACTACTTGGTGCCTTTGTTCCACTATAGATAGATAGATAGATGATAGATAGACGGATAGATAGATAGACAGACAGATAGACAAATAGATGGTGTTTTTATTTGTATTAGTGTAGTCATTATATATAGTTATATATGTATACATAATGCTTTTAACATTTTATTTCACTCTATTAATTCATATAAATCTCCCCACATTTTTATGGTTTCTGCATGCCTTTCACTTCTTACTGTACAATAATATTCCCGGACATTTACATACCACATTTTGTTTAGCCACTCCAATTGATGGCCACTTACTTTGCTTCAGGTTTTTTACACTTAATTTGCTGATTCAAAATGTGCTACTGAAAATATATGTGAGACCATTCTTTCTTGGACTTCCTTAGGAAGAAGTTGCCCAGGTGTGGCACTGTGGATCTAAGGGTATTAACATTTTAGCACTTTGCTCAAAAAGTTCCAAACTATTTTCTAGAATGATTGGACCAATTCACAGGTCCACTAACAGTGCATTAGCGTGCCTGACTTCTCATAATCTTTCCAAAAATGACTCTAATCCCTTCATTTTCTAAACGAGGAAACTGAGGCCCAGGGAGGTTAAGTGATTGACCCAAAGGCAAACAGAAATCCTCGGAGTTTGGATTAGAAGTATGTTTTATACTATCAACAATTTAATCTCCATAATTCTTGCAACTCAGTTCAGTCTGAAGTCAACAACAACGCTACGTGTGTGTATGCATGTATATACATATGTATGTATATATATATATATACAATGTACACACATTTTTGTGTGTGTAGATCTATATGCATGTGTGTGTATATTCACACATACATATATATGGTGCCCTATTTGCTTCTTAAGTAAAATAACTCTCTGGGAAATATTAAATCATAATAATTTCATTTAAATTTACTTTTGAAATTATTCAGTAAATTACTAAAAATCACTAAAAAATAAAAATTACTAAAAACGTCATCATTCATGGCATGATGTTCTACTTTCTTATTAATCAACTTCAAAATTCTTTTATCTAATTATAACTTTTTTATGATTCCATCTTTCCCTATGCCTGGCCTCTAACATTGTTTTTTTAACCTCACTGTAAAGATCCTTCCCTTCCACTCCTTTTTCTCCCAGGCCATCAACCCTTCAAGTATACACAATCCTTTCCCTATCTCTTTCCTATTCCTTGTCAAATCAATTCAATTCTACATTATTCTCCACTCTCAAATCCCTTGCCTTCTTGTCCTATTGCTTCTAATGCTGTCCTAATTGCTGATTATACTTCACCAAACCTCAACCTTTGATGACTCCCTTTACTTCTATTCACATATTGCTAAACAGAACTGGGGGAAGTCATGAAGCTGTGCTGCCTGAGTCCACGACAAATGCATGATATTTAGTGTCCATTGAGCCCTCAATAAAGCAACAAACATTCTATTCTTCCCTGCTCTGTATAGCTGCTGTTCCACACATTTTACCTCTCCTCAAGTTTCCCATGGCACCTCCTCTCCCCATGCTCTCAGTCATATCACTTTATACACTGGTGAAAAAAAATGAAGACCATCAGCCAGCAACTCCCTCTTTGCTTTTCTTTGTTATCACACATTTATTCAGACATCTTTCCTAACCACCTCCTTCTTGAGTTTGGTTTTGGATAAAGAAGTGGCTCCTCTCCTTGCCAAGACCGGCCCCTCTTCCGTACCCTAAATTGGGAGACATTTGAATGAGGAAGTGGGAGGAGAATCATCTCAGCTCCCCCATTCAAAAAATGGGAAAAGCCATCAGCTCAGCCTACAGACAATGGGAGTAGTCTACTGCAGCTTTGGTTGACTCAATTAGAATTCTGGTTGAGTGGGTGGTGTTCGTGAATTGGATTTAAGTGAGGCAGGGCTGTGCAGAGTCACCAGCCTCACTCTCTCCTCCGGAGCCATCTGGGTCCAGTGGCAAGATATAGATCAGGAGTGGGTGGTAGGTGAGGTTACAGAGGAACTTGCATTTGAGTTAAATGGGTGGTGGATGAGGTAGTTGTTAGTCCTTGGGTCTTTTCCCAAGAAGACCAATGACATCACTGCGATATCTTGACTTCCACATGAATTGTATTTAAGTGAAGCAGAGTTCCACAGTTGTCAGTCTCACTCTCTGTTCTTGAGTCATCCAAGTCCAGTGGCAGGACAAAATTCAAGATGACTGGCTATGGCCCAGGATGCAGTGGGTGACCTTGACATCTTTGATGTCTGACTAATGTCGAAGCACTCAACAAGTGCCTGCTTCAGATGCTTTCATGGCTGTGGGAACAAACTGTTCTTATCTGCCTATTCCCACTGGTGAAAGTCTTCACATATTTGGGGTAGATATCCCCCTAACTCACCAACAGGTTTGAAGCCTGCCAGTTACCCTCAACCTGGTTTAACTTGTCTTAGCAGTTTACTAGGGTGTGGGCCCTGCACATGTTACAGCAACTTGGAGCCATAGGTGAGAGTCGGGTGACAGGTTGGACATGTAGATGAGCAGTCCTGAAAATGGCTAGGCAAGCCCTCACACCAGAGGTGCTAGTCCTCCCTGAACACACCATGAGGTTACAATGTGAACAATACCACGGTGCATATACAAATTACAATAAATAGGACTGAGACTCAAATGACCAAGGCTACCTGAGTAAAGGGTGGAGGTAACCTTTAAGCAAGTTTTTCCAGGACAGGAATATAGGTGAAGGGTGAAGTTACATGGGTAAGGATTTACCCACGGATTTTAGATTCACATGGGGTGGATGAGTATTAAAGTTCTGCTTGATTAAGTCTTAAAAATAAAATTAAAATCAATTTACAATTTTGTACTTGAGATCTCATCAACTCCTTTGGGTTCAATGATCACCTATAATGAGATGATCCCCACATCTACATGTCTAGCCCAAATACAGTCACATATCATCAACTACCTCATAGATATCTTGTCCAAAATAGAATATATTGTCTAAACTTCCCTACTACTATCAAGGGCAACCCCTTATTCAACCAGTCTCAAACCTCTCTTGAGTACACGCCACAAATCCAATCCATTGTCAAATATTGTCATTTCTACCATCATTGGGATATGTTTACTTCTCTCCATTTGCACAGCCACAACTGTAGTACAAATCATTTTCACTGAAAAATTTGAGATCATTCACTGAGAGTTCCTTCATATATCTTCCTTCTCATTCCACAGAAGCCAGACACCTTCCTCTAAATTTGTTCCTTCACTCCATCTCACATGAAGAAGTGGCCCTTCTCCTTGCCAAGGTAAACCCTTCTACATGCACATTATCCCATTACATCCTGCCTTGTCCAGAATATTGTCTCCTCTATTATCCCCACTCTCTCACTAACCTTCAGTCTTTCCCTATATACTGGTTGTTTCCCTATTGCCTTCAAACATATCTCTTCCATCCTCAAAAATCACTTACTCAATCCATCCCCATTAGCTATTTTCCCATAGCTCTCTTCCTTTTCATGGCTAAATTCCTCGAGAAATCAGTCTACAATTGATTCCTCTACTTTCTCTTCTTTTTCTCTCTTTTTAATTCTATACCAAATTTGTTTTGTGAAGTATGGATTCAGTCAAAGGGCCACACTTGAAGACCTAGATGGCCACGTGTGGCCTCAAGGCCACAGGTTTCCCACCCCTGGGTCTGACTTTTGACCTCATCATTTGAAAATGCTCTCTCCAAAGTTACCAGTGATCTCTTAATTGCCAAATCAAATGGCCTTTCCTCAATCTTCTTTCTTCTTGACCTCTCTGCAGCTTTTGACACTGTCAATCACCCTCTTCTCCTTGGTAGTCTCTTCTGGCTAGATTCTTGTGACACTGCTCTCTCCTGGTTCTCCTATTTGTCTGATCATTCCTTCCCAGTCTCCTTTGCTGGATCTTCATTTAGGTCATGCCCTCCAGAAATGGAGAACCTGCAGCCTTGAGGCCATGTGGTCTTCTAGGTCCTTGGGTATACCCTTTTGACTGAGTCTACGTTTTACAGAATAAATCCTTTTATTAAGGGAATTTGTTCTGTGAACCCCTGACCTAGGCCCTTCTTTTCTTCTCTCTTTTCTCTCTCTCTCTCTCTTTTTTGGTGAGGCAATTGGGGTTAAGTGACTTGCCCAAAGTCACACAGCTAGTGACTGTTATGTGTTGGATTTGAACTCAGGTCCTTCTGACTCCAGGGCTGGTGCTTTATCCACTAGCTACCTGTCCCCCCTTTTCTTCTCCTTCTATACTATCTCACTTGGAGATCCCATTAGCAACTATTTGCCTTTAGGATCAAATATAAAATCCAGTTTGATTTTTAAAGCCCTCTACAACCCGGTCCCTTTCTTCTTTTCCAGTCTTCTTATCCCTTATTCCCCTCCATATATCTTACAATTCAATGACCATGATCTTCTTGCCATTCCTCATACATAGCACTCCATCTCCGGACACCTTGCATTTTCACTGCCTAGAATTCCTTCTCTTCTCACCGATGCTTCTTGGCTTCCCTCGCTTCTTTCAAGTTCCATCTAAAACTTCCCACCTGAAATGTGCCGTTCCTCAGAGATGCCCTCCAGTTTATCCTATATGTACCTTGTTTGTACATAATTGTTTGCATGTTGTCTCCTCCATTAATTAGACTTTGAGCTCCTTGAGAACAGGAAGTGTTTTCGCTTTTCTCTGTATCCTCAGTGCTTACCACAAGACTTGGTACATAATGGGTAGTTAAAAAATTGACTACACTTGACAAGTCTAGACTGTTACCATATTTAGCTTGGACTATCAGAATAGTTTTTTAAATTCTCTTCCTGCCCCTGCTCCTCTTCTCATCTGCAAGATAATTTTTCTAAAGCACCAGGTCTGACCGCAGAACCCCCTGCTCAGTGATCCCCATTGGCTACCTATTATCTCCAAGATCAAAAATAAATTTCTCTGACAATATAAAATACATGGGAATCTACCTACTTAGACAAATCCAGGAATTATATGAACCCCCATTATAAAACACTTTTCACACAAAGCCAGCTCTAAACAATTGGAGAATATTAATTGCTCATGGGTAGGCTGAGCCAATATAATAAAAATAACAATTTTACCTAAATTATTTTGCTCATTCACTGTCATACCACTTAAATTACCCAAAAATTATTTTATAGAGCTAGAAAAAAATAATGACAAAATTCATCTGGAAGAACAAAAGGTTAAGAATATCAATTAAAAAATGTGAAGGAAAGTGGCTTAGCAGTACCAGATATCAAACTGTATTACAAAGTGATAATCATCAAAACAGTCTGGTACTGGTTAAGAAACAGAATGGCAGATCAATGGAATAGATTCGTTAAACAACACACAGTAGTAAATGACCATAGTATTAATACAGTGTTTGACAAACCCATAGATTCAAGATTTTAGCACAAGAAATCACTGTTTGACAAAAATTGCTGGGAATACTAGAAATAATCTAGGTATAGAGCAACATCTCAAACTGCATACCAAGATAAGGTCAAAATGGGTACATGATTTAGACGTAAAGAGCGAATTAGGGTAGCATGGAATATTTTATTTGTCAGATTTATGGATAAGGGAAGAATTTATGACCAAACAAGAGATAGAAAGCATTACAGGATGTAAAATGGATAATTTTGAATATCCCTGCATACTCTTTGATCAAGCAGTACCACTCCTACATCTGTGCCCCAAAGAGCTCAAAGAAAACGGGGAAAGACCTATATATACAAAAATATTTATAGTGACTTTTTTGTGGTGGCAAAGAATTGGAAATTGAGAGGATGTCCATCAAATGGGGAAAGGCTGAAAAAACTGGGGTATAGGGTTGTGATGAAATACTACTGTGCTATAAGAAATGATGAGCAAGATGCTTTCAGAAAAACCTGGAAAGCCTTATATGAACTGATGCAAAGAAAAAAGAACAGAACATTATAACAGCAATATTGTAGGACAATTATCTATGAATGGCTTAGCTATTCTCAGCAATACAATGATCTAAGACAATTCTGAAGGACTTATGACGAAAAATACTATTCACCTCCAGAGAAAGAACTATGATGGAGTCTGAATCAGGTTAAAGCATATATATATATATATATATATTTTTTTTTTTTTTACTTTATTTATTATTCTTGGTTTGGTTTTGGTCTGCTTTTTATTTTGCAACATGGCTACTATGGAAACACTTTGCATGACTTCACACGCATAATCTACATAAAATTGCTTACTATCTCAAGGAGGGAGGAAGGGAGGGGATATGGCACTCAAAATATAAAAATGTTAAAATTTTTTGTTTACATGTAATTGAAAAAAATAAAAATTAAATGAAAAAAACCTTGTGTGTTTGGCACGTAAAGCTCTTCATAAGGTGGTGCCCTCCTACCTTTCTAGTTTTCATAGACTTTACTCCCTTCCACACAATCAATAATTCAGCTCCAATGGCCTGCATGTAGTTCCTCAAATGTGACACTCCATCTGTAGTCTCCATGCCTTTGAGTATTCATTACACCTGGAACATCCCACCACCTTACTTCTACTTCTTGCTTCCCCTGTCTTCTTTCAAGACTTGGCTCAAACTCTCCCTTCTTCAGGAGCTCTTTCCCTGGCTTCCTCCATTTCCCTCTCTGTCCACCTGGACCAGTGTATTCCCCTATAAGCTTCTATCTACTCTGAATATAACATGTATTTCCCTAGTTATTTACACATTATCTCCCTCATTAGGATTTATCCTACTTAAGGAGAGGGGTTCTTTTTGCCTTTCTATCCCCAATGCTTCGCACGATGCCTGGCCCGTAGTAAGCATTTAATAAATGTTTATTGACTGACTGATTTTTTTCCCCCTAGTTTCATAGAATACATTCAAGATGTTTTCTGAGTATACATCCAAAAAGAATCCTTATGAAAACCTCAAATTTGAACTTTTAACTGAAAAAGCCATTATTTTTATAGTAGAATGTTGACTTTGTCTAAGTATGTTGCTTTTCATGTACCTTCTCTTTGAAGGTAACCAGACATCTTCCAAGTCAGACTTTTTATTCCCCCAAGGAGGCAAGGTGTTTTTTTTTTTCTTGGTAGTCACTTCCCCACAGCAGCGGGCACTGTAATCCCCAAAGTGTTCACAGGCATAGTCTGTGTCAGCAATACTGAGCCTTACAGTTACCCAGCAACATAAGAAAGGAAATCATCACAAATTGTTTCAATCCGACTAAGGCAAAGTGGCTAAAGGAAGGAAAAGGCAATTTCCACATGCTTAATTTTCGGAAGAGTAAAAGGAGAAGTTTCTATTTCTCTTTCTCTGTGTATGAAAAATGAGTTTTTTTTTTAATCCCTGTAAAATGACAATTTTAAGATTACGAAGTACAGAGCAGGTGATTTGAATTACTGGGAGTTCCCGAACCATGATAATTATAGTCGTTTTACCTAACTTTTCTTACCCCACCAAGAAACCAGTTTAAAGTAGTCAACCCAGATGTCTCCCATTTACCAACCTTGACAAAACTGCATGTACAAAATTAGCAAACTCCTAAAGTTTCCTATTGTAAACTAGTTTCTGAATAATGACTAGTCTATTGCTCTTAAGTGGTTGAACAATTCTGAATTTATCTTGGGCTTCATCCACATAAATTAAAAGGTATCATAAACAAGGCCCTTTAAAGCAATGAAAAAGATGTCCTCAAAGTTCACTTTATCTTCATAAGACAGGAGGGTGAAGGGGGAATCATATTGTAGTAGCCTCTGTGGAAATCAAGATGATGGTCAATCATGGCAGGCAGCTCTTTCCTACCCTAGCCAGAGCGGAACTCCTCGATTTCCTGCTTCCAGCAAATTCTTTCCTCAATTCCCGACAATAACCTGGGTCTGGGGTGGTCAATGAGAATAGAAGGCTGGCACCATTTCCCAATCTTGGGTTGAGTCATCTTTGGTAGCTGTATAGAAGATTAGTGGGTAGGAGGGGTTGGGAGTAGTAGACAAAAAAGGTCAATCAGGGGATAGGGATGGAGATGAGGATGGAAATGGGGTTGGGGAAGAGGATAGGAGTGGGGATAGGATTGAGGAAGAGGATAGGAGTAGGAATGCGGGACAGGGAAGGAGATGGGGATGACTATGGAGATGGGGTTAGGGAATGGGACAAGAATGGGGATGGAGGATAGGGAAGGAGATGGGGATGGAGATGGAATTGGGGAATGGGACAAGAATGGGGATGGGGGTAGGGAAGGAGATGGGGATGGTGATGGAGATGGAGATGGGGATGAAGATGAGGACGTGGATGGGGTTGGGGAAGAGGATAGGAATGGGGATAGGGGACAGGGAAAGAGGATGGGGACGGAGATGGGGTTGGGGAAGGGGCCAGGAATGGGGATGGGGGATAGGGAAAGAGGATGGGAATGGAGATGGGGTTGGGGAAGGAGCCAGGAATGGGGATGGGGGATAG
>NW_020949753.1:7707570-7837699 GCF_900497805.2 Vombatus ursinus | reverse complement strand
CGCCGCCTGCGCCCGGCCGTGCCGGGCCGTGCCCGGGGCCGGGGCCGGGGCCGGGGCGCCGGGGCCGGGGCCGGGTGGGGCTTCCTCCGGGGACGCACGGGAGGGCGCGGGGAGGCCTGGGGGAGGTCGGGGCCCCGCCGGGCCGGGGTGGGCCCCGCGCCCCTCGCCCCTCGCCCCTCGCCCCGCGCCCGGCCCGTCCACCTGCGGGCTCCCCGGTACAATGGGCGTCCGCCCTCCCCGTGACCCGGGCCGGCCGCGGCCGGGGCTTTAAACGGGCTTCGCGTCCTTTCTGTCCATCTGGGCGAACTTGGACAGTCAGTTCCATGGAATGCAAACGTGGCCGAGGAGCACACCGATAAACAAACATCTCCTCGGGATTTCACAGGAATTCGTTAAGGCCAGCTGATTGTTATATCTGACATGTTGGGTTTGGTTTTTTTTTTGTGAAATCATATACCTTGTTTTTTTCCTTATGTAAGGGTAATAGCACATTTCCAGGTCGGTGTTGCATCGCAAACAAAAATATTTGCTTTTGCACTCAGACCTGATACACACATTTTGACTTAAAAAGCTAGTCCAAATGTGTATGCTCAGATTTACTACTAAAATTCTTCCTCCCTTCAAAAGAAACCGTGATTTAAAGTTCTAGTTTTTATAGACATAAGAATATTCTTTAGATTAATTTATAAATTAGAATATTAACATTTTCTACTTTTTTTTGCCATATATAGCGTGGCATAAGGTTACTCTGAGGGCTAGTGACAGATTTGACCTCTCTGTGAGCCAATCACTGGCCTTGATGGATATTTTTATTTTTATATCATAGTTGTCTTTGAATAAATGGCATACCAAATTCTTTTGGTAACATTCTATCTCTAGCTCTATGACAATGTAGATTTCTTTCACTGGTAGGGATACTTCTGTGAGTTGAAATTGAGTCCAGGTATGAAATGTTGTTCTAACTTGAACATTTCTGCAAAAGTAAGTCATGAGAAAACATGATATTCTGGCTTCTGAGACATGGGTTGCAAAGATCAGTGAGAGGAAGACTAATGAATTCCTTCTGGTAGAAGTAATTAGAAGGCTTTCTTTCTCTTAGTGCCTTCCCTTTGAGATTATCTCCAATTTATGCTGCATTTATCTTGCTTGTGCATAGGTTGTTTACATGTTTCTCCCCCATTAAACTGTGAGCTCCTTGAGAACAGGGACTGTTTTTGCTTTTCTTTGTATCTCCAGTGCTTATGACAGTGCCTGGCACATGTAAATACTTGTTGACTTGATTAGTCAAAAGGGAGGAAAATTAGGGGCAAATGAGGTGTTTACTCTTTTGTTTTGGGTTATCTTTATCTTTGAACCTGTTTAAGAGAAAAGATTAATGTTACTGGGATAGTTCTGGATTGAGAACCTTCTTGATATTTGATGATTTCTGGTTATCGCTTCTAAATGTACATATTGTAAATTTAAAAAAATTCATTTTTGAACTAATAAATCCAGTGATTGTTGTTTATTTTAACCAATCTTAAAAAACAGTTCATTCATATAGTCTTAGAACTTTAAGTTTGAAAAAGGTTTTTCAGGTCAAATGGTCCAGCTTCCCATCCAGTGCAGGAATCTCGATAACATTACTGACTGATAGTCATCCAGGTCATGATTGCACACTTTTTGGTGAAGGGAAGTTCACTACTTTAGAAAACTACCTTTTCATTTCTGGACAGCTTTAGTTATTAAGAAACTCATCCTTACATGGAGCTAGACTTTGTTTCTTTGCTACTTATATTATTGGTTTTAGTTCTGTTTTTATCTATATTGAAATTTTCATCTATGAAGCAAAAATTTTAAATGCAAAGATAGTATTGCTCAAACGGGTTATTTCCAAATTTAATTATAATTAGCAAGTCCTAATTGCATCGATCAGGAACATTCTTGATTAGAGTGCCTTTAGAGCCCCTTTTCCATTGAGTTCCCCAGGTCAAAGCAACTCAAAATTTTTTTATTGTTCTCTTGTTCCAGAGGCTGTGGGAGTTCTTCAAGCCCCTTTCCTTGGTTCCTTGGTTTCCTTTGAAAGTTTGCCCCTTCAATAAGCGCTTCTTTAACCCTAATTTACAACTTCTTTTTAGTTACTGATTCCTTCTTTACAGCATACAATCATGTCCCTATCTCCTCAACCTTAAAAAACCCTCACTTTATCTCATCATCTCCTCAAGTTGTCATACTGTATATATCCCTCCTTCCTTTCACAGCTAAACTTCTAGAAAAAAAAAAAGCTGTTTATACTTACCACCTCCAGTTTCTTACCTCGTATTTACTCCTCAACTCCTTGCTGTCTGGTTTTCATCCCCACTACTTGACTCTTTCCAGTACGTGCTTGTCGCCTTTCCAAGATGTTACCATTGATCTTTCAGTTGCTAAATCCAGTGGCCTTTTCTGAGTTCTCATCCTTCTTGAAGCATTTCACACTACTGCCTATCATTTTACTCCTGGAAGCTCTCCCCTCTCTGGGATTTTGTGACATTGTTCTTGCCTGGTTTTTTTTTTTCCTACCTATCTGATCAGTCCCTTTCAGGATTATCATCCATGCCAGCCCTCCTGTATATGAGAAAATACTGACCACCCCCTTGAGAACAGGGCTTGCTCCTTGCTGTTCTTTAGATCTTCAGCCCAGCTCCTGGCACAGAGTAGGCACTTAAAAAATGTCAATTGACTGACTTTTCTGGCTCCACTCTTCTCTTGTTGATCATCAGTTCCCAAGATTTCAACTGTCATTTTGTTGCAGATGCTCTTAAATTTGCATACCCATCCTTCATCTCTTGTGAACTCTAGATCCAGCTGCCTGCCAAACATCACAGCTCATTTTCTCCTCTGTAGAATATTCTTCTTTATTTCCCTGTTTCTCCCAAGGGTGCTACCATCCTATGAGCTACTCTTGACTCTTCACCCTCTCCCCCGTCCCCCCTGTGTCCAGTTGGTTACGATGTCCTATTGGTTCAGCCACTGTTCAGCTTTTTACCCACTCCCTCCACAATTGCCCCAGTTCCATATCTCATTAGCCTGGATTATTGCAGTACTTTCCTATCTACTGCCTTTTTATTCAGTCTTTTTCTCTCTGAACTGCCCTGCACACAGCTGCTAAATTGATATTCCTGTTGCACTGGTCAGAACTCCTACACTCAAGAAGCTTCACTGGATCCCTGTTGCCCACATAAATTCCTGTTAGGCTGGAGCCAGATTGTGAAAGACTTTGAGTGCTATTATTTACATACTCATTGCTTGGTACTACCCTTCATACATCTTCTATCCAGTCAAACTGGCTTAATTATTGTTGTCGTTTGTCCTTCATTCTTTTTTTTTTTTTTGGCTAGGCGGTGGGGTTAAGTGACTTGCCCAGGGTCACACAGCTAGTAAGGGTCAAGTGTCTGACACAAGTGTCGGATTTGAACTCAGTTCCTCCTGACTCCAGAGCCGTTGCTCAATCCACTGAGCCACCTAGCTGCCCCTTGTCCTTCATTATTGAAGAGGACCAATGACATCATGGGGTGATGGCTTGACTCTTGTGTGAATTGGAGTTAAGTAAGGCAGAGCTGCTCGAAGTTGTCAGCCTTACTGTCCTCCAGAGGCCAGTGACAAGACATACATTGAGATAACTGGTGGTGGCTTGGGTTGCAATGGGTGACTTTGGCCTTTGGGTTACTTAATGAAAGAGGAAGGGGAGGAAGGGGGAAGTCCATCTTTTGCCTTTTTATAGGCATATATGAATACTCCCCTCCATCTCTGGGTCTTAGAACCCCTACCTCCCTTCATGTCTTAGCTTACCTCCTTCCAGGGCTGTTCTTGATTCTACCTCTTACTTTGTATGTATTCTACTTTTTACATGTTTTGTATTTACTTATTTTTATGAGTTTCATTTTCCTTTTGAGGGCAGGGACTCCCACTTTTGTATTTGTACCCTCAATACGTAGCATAGTGTTTGGCACATAGTAGGTGCTTAATAAATGCTTGTTTTATTGACTGGTCAGCATTCTCAATATCAGTTGATAAACATTTCATCCACTATGTACACCCCCCATTCCTTCCCCCAAGGGTCTAAATGCTGTGTGGTTCTACAGCATTTAACACAGTTTACCTAGATGACCTTGGACAACTATTTAACCTTTCTGCATCTGTTTGTTTATCTGTAAATTGGGAATAATACTGAAAATATCAGCTTGAGGTGTTTTGAAGTTCAAATTGAGGTAATATGTGTAAAGTGCTTTGTAAATCTTAGAGCACACAAAAATGTTAGGTGCTATTCCTATTAATATTTTTTTTCCTTATCAATTTGTTTCCCAATTTGAGAGTTTTGGTTAAAGTGGATATTCCTTTAGTATCTTGTTGTGTAAAATGAACCGTGTCAGTAACATTTTTAAAGGATTCAGTGTTAATAGGTTAGGTGTTTAAAAAACACTGGTTAGTGGAAAGATTTAACCCCACAGCTCGGATTTGGCAGAAATAAAATCTCAGGGTTTGGGGAATTTAAAAACTGCTCATATAATCTAGGTAGAACTCAGGAAAATGTTTAATGAGAGAATGTGTGAACTTGGACCTGGCTTCCAAGAGTCCTAACTCTGATACTTATTAGTTTTGTGACATTGTAGAGGTCCTTTTACCCTTATGCCTGTAGATAATTGGCATTTGGATTAAAGTTATCGACAAGATCCCTTCCAACTCTCAGCATTTTTGTGTTTGGCCCTCTGTGTGATTTCATTCTCTGCTACTTTGTTCAAAAAATCTTCTTCTCTTCTTCAGTTATCCGAGTCAGCTTTTTATAAAGCTGCTGAATCATACTTGACTACGTGATAATCCAGGTGCTAGGCAATTTGGTATAATGGATAGAAGACTGACTTTGGACCCAGGAGCACTAGGTTTCAGGTCCTGCCTCTGATACCACCTATGTGACCATAGGCAGCTCTCTGCAACTATGATTTGCAGATGAGTTGTTCATCTTCATTAGTGGAAAGTATCTCTACTTTTGAAGATTCCTGCAAAGATGAACTTTGTAAGGATACATTACTCATTTCCCTCTGTCCCTTACCTCTTTTTCTCCCATTCATACTCCCATTCTAATTTTGTCCCATGAAATATCTTGATTCACCTGTAGGGAGATCATAGGTTTTGTTCATGGTGCTTTAAATATGTTTTTTTACCTTCACTTTTCCTATGTCTTTAAATTCTCTTTCCATCTTGATTCCCTTGTGTGCTTTTTTAAAAAAAAAAAAACTTATATTGATCCATCTTTTGTTTTTACCCTGAAGATCAGTGACTATCTCTCTATTTCTCTCATATGAACAACCTCTAAACATGAGGTAATTTATTTCATTACATATCTTTCCTTAGTAATTATACTTATTTATCTTTTTTTGTGTGTGTTTCTGGTATTTGGGGTGTTTGCAGGTTAAATATTGTACTTGTCTTTTTTTTCCTCTGTAGATTCCTGCATACTTAATACGAATTAATTACTTGTCTTTTGTCAAAATGTCGTCTTTTTCATTGATGTTTATAATGTTGGGTATGTACGGTCTGTCAAGCCTGTAAATTTCTTTGCTTTTTAGAATATTCTATTCCATTCCTTTCTGTGATTTTTAGTACATGTGGAATAATTTTGTGTACTGTTAATTTCCTTTTTTCACATTTGAAGTCTTCTGGCTGCTTGTAAAATTTGTTTTTTGTCACCAGACTTGTTTGGTGTAACTACTATATTATGTCTTGGAGCTTGAAGTGGAGAGCTTTTTTTTTTTTAAACCCGTGGAGGTGATCTCTAGATCCTTTTGATTAGTGCTTTACTTTCTGTATTCAGAAATTCTGGGGAGTGTTCTTGTATAATTTGCATTGTAGTGTTTAGGCTTTTTGGTAGGTCGTGTTTTCTTGAGAGATCTTTAATCCTCAAGTTGTTTTTGTGTATCCTGTTTTCAGGGTCAATGACTTTGTCTTACGTAGAACTGATTTATTCTTTTGACATTGTTGCCTTTTGTTTTCTCTTTTACTAAATTATCTTCCACCATAGTGTTTTTTGGTATTCCAGATTTGTTAAGCTGTCTTTGCAGGAACTCTCTGTGGTAGATTCAATATTTTTAATTTTTAAAAATTATTTCATGGAGCTATAACTTCTGATAGATTTATTCTTAATTTCTTTTTAGGTATTTCATTTCTCTTTTGAACTATTATGGAATTTCTTGTTGTTCCATTTCCTTTTGGGATTTCTTAGAATTCTATGTTTTATCAGGCAAGGGTTCGTTTTCCTAGGTGGTGTGATATTAAGATTGCTTTGTAATGTCTCTGATGATTACCTGGCTTCCTAACTTCCCTCTTGCTGTTGAGGCTATCGCCATCCTCCCAGTCACCCAGGTTTGAAACCCAAATGTCATCTTTGATTCCTCACATTCTCAATTCCTATCCTCAGTCCATCCCCCCTATATCCAGTCTGTGACTGGGGTCTGTCGATTTTACCTTTGTAACACTGCCACCCACCCTGCTAGCCTGCTGGTGGCTCTGCCTCTCACTAGTCCCTCTGTCTAGTCCATCTGCCAAAGTGATCTTCAGATGCAAGTCTGACTGACCGCCTCACCTCCTCAACCCATGTTGAGTATGCCGTGTTTTCCCAGGAAGTTTCTAACCAGCCCAGACAGAAGGCAGCAATTTCCTCCCTGCTCCCCTCCTTACATGAGGGGGCAGAATTCATACTGCTGCCTTTTGTGGCATTATGAGGGGGATGCAGAGGATAGAGTCTTGTAAAGAGGAGATTCCAAATGGGTCCTAGATACGAGATCAGTTTGTATAATCCTTCTAGGAGTGTGGAGGCTGGTGGGGGAGGGGCGCTGAGTGAGCACTTTATTGAGGTTCTCTCTTTTCCTGTGGATTCAGCTGTAATTGCTATACATCTGGCACGAAACTCCTCATGGTGGGGAACGGGGAAAGTTTGAGCGTGTGGACCAGGGAAAGTCAAGGCTGACATCTTGTTGGTCACATGACCTGGAACAGAAATAAATTATTAAGCTAAAAGCCTTAGCTGAATTTTTTTTTCTAAACAATAATTGTGTGCCATGTTGTTTCATACAAATGGATTAAACCTTTAACAGAACATTAGGTTGTCAAGAGTATTCTATAGATTTAATTTAAAAAATGGGAATACTCATATCTCCAGTTCAGATACTTTATAATAATGTAAATAGATATTGATGTGTGTTTTAACCATTTCCATGAAAGTGGTTAGTCGTGGTTTTAGTAATGTGATCCTAAAATTATAAAAGCTATCACTGTATCCTTTTATTGGACAGCTTAGAGTGCTGGGCCTAGAGCGAGGTAGAGCTGATTTCAAATCCATCCTCAGACACTAAATAGCAGTGAGGCCTTGGAAAAATGACTTAGCTGCCATCTGCCTTGATTTCCTCCTCTGTAAAATGGAGACAATAATAGCCACTACCTCCCAGAGTTGTTTAGAGGACCAAATGAGAAAATAATTGTAAGAAGTGCTTACCACAGTGCCTGACACATAGTAAGTGCTGTATAAATGTTGGCTATTATTATTAGCTATTACCTGTACCATATCAATGTGACTTTTAATCGTGCAGTAAATGTGTTAAAGAGTTCTGTCATACATGAGACTTCAGGCAGTGAGCTAAGCTTGTACTTTAGAAGATCTGGGTTTGAATATCACTTCTGACAACTAGTAAGCTATGCATCCATGACCATGGAGAGGTTACTGTGAAATGAAGCTATTAAATATTGTATAACACATGATCCTCACAGTACTGCTATGGGGAAAGCATTTTGTAAACCTTAAAAGTGCTATATAAATTTGAATTGTTCTTTTATTCCCAAATAGGGTCTGTAGTTGTTTTAGAAGATGATAGCAATTGTGTGCACGTATGAGTCATATAATTTAAAACTTTGATTGGTAATGTCTTTTGTAGTCAGCAAAAATCTAAAGGAAATAGGACTGCAGACATATTTACTACCTCAGTGAAGTCTTGTTTGGGTAGTTTGCTATGTCAGAATATCAGGTTAGTAGCTAAAAAACTGGAATAATGGTAAAGCTTTGGAAAACAATGATTTTTTAAAAAACTAGTCTGCAGATTTTTAAAAGTTATTTTTTTTTAAGTGACATACTTTTCTTCTCTAAATATCTATGTCTATACTTTTCAATATGTTTGGAAAGTTAGTTCTCATTCTGTAGTTACTTTCTAAATGTATACTTGCTTTATAAATACTTCTTTAAGCAGGAAATGTATAAAAGTTTCTTATTTTCATGCTGTCAA
The DNA here is from genome assembly GCF_900497805.2 of Vombatus ursinus. Taxonomy (NCBI): domain Eukaryota; kingdom Metazoa; phylum Chordata; class Mammalia; order Diprotodontia; family Vombatidae; genus Vombatus; species Vombatus ursinus. The sequence goes on along the minus strand of NW_020949753.1, from coordinate 7,829,411 downwards.
GTTTTATCAGTGTAGTAATTCTTAATAACATTCAGAAATACTAATTAAATTTTTTTTTCTCAGGAAACAAGTGAGCCAGTATATATTCAGGGAGCAATAATTTTAATATTTCAAAATATCAGTATTTGTGGTAGTGTATGGAATTGCTGAAGATGAGATTAAGAATTATGACATTTTAGAATATAATCTCATTATTCACATGTATTTTGAATAGACTGTAAACAAATTTGTCATGCCATGAAGGCTTCCAGGCCCCTTTTCCCAAAGGATATTCTGGGATTATCTTTTAGTTAATATTTAGGGAGTGCATAATTTGGGCATTATCTTGAATTAATCCTGATTATGAAGGAAAATGGTATACCTCTGATTGTCATATCATAGTTTAAATCCATACAACAATTTCTTCATCTCTAAAATGAGTGCGTTGGACTACATGATCTCTAAGTAAACTTAGCTGAAATTCTCTTTCGTACTTCTATTTAAAATACTATTCAGTTCTTTTCAATTCCCCTTCTATTAGTTCATAAGATTTTAGTTTTACTGTTATTGGACCATGCTGGTGTCAAGAGTGAATTGCTGGTTTCAGAAATTACATCGTATGAGTGACTACAGAGTATGACAAGTGGAGTACTTTATCCACCTGACCGTATATATATTGCAAGTACACATAAAATACTGAAGATTTTTTGCCTTGTGGTTTGTTGATCGGGTTCTTCAGCAGATGGGGTCCTTTCTCTCCCTCTGTCCTCTCACTGGGTGTCAACACCAGAATCCCTGATTAGAGCCTTAGCCTGAGTGGATTTTCCTGTCTTGTCTTAACACCAGTCCCCTTCTTGGCTCACTAGGTCTGGAACTTCCTGGACCCTGTGCAGACTTCCTGACTTCAGAGCTGGTAGAACTACAGGGCCCTAGGAGCACCAGACTATAGGGAGCAAAACTTCACGAAGCAGGGCCAGCTGCTGAGGTCACCTTTTTCTTCTTTGTTTTGAAGCAGACTTGGGCTGCAGCACCTTGAAGTGTCTTGCACACGACACTGTTTTGATTGTTGGTGTTCTCAGGAATTCCCATTGTGGTTGGCTGACTTAGGCTTTCTGGTTTTCTTTACCATCTGAAGTGCAGTGTTTTGTGGTGGTAGAGTGAGTGTGTGTGTGTGTGTGTGTGTGTGTGTGTGTGTGTGTAATATAATCAGTGAATCTGGAATTTCTTCAGATTGTTGAATTTTTCGGTGACCATTTGTGAAGAGCACCTTGGTTTATTTCTTTACCAGCATAATGCTTTCTGCTCTGCTGAATGAATAAAATTGACGTTCTGTGATTTTCTCTGGGTTTACTTGTGAATTTTGATATGGTTCAGAGCTTAGATTTGTAGCCCTACATCAATCTGACCCTTATATGTGAGGTGTACTGTAGTTAAAGAGTACTGACATTTTAGTACGTGTTTAGTCGACATTCTCAAAGAGGACCCAAATGAATGTGACTATGTTAGAGTCAAGCTCTAGGCAGTGTACTTACTGGGGATGTCCACATGGATAATGAGGTTGATGCACCCATTGCCAGAGCTAGCTCAGTGTTAGGGAGGCTCCAAAGGAAAGTGTGGGAGAGAAGAGGTATTAGACCGGCTACCACACTGAAGGTCTACAGAGCCATTGTGCTGACTGATAAGTAAATATAAAGGAATATCAAGTGATTTCAAGAGAGAGAGAACACTGTCAACTGGAGGAACTTGGGAAAAGCCTGGGATACATAGTTGCGCCTCAACTGTGCTTGGAAACTGTGCTAGGCATTCTGAGAGTCAGATGTGAAGGGAGTGTACTTCCTTGCTGGGTGTGGGCATGTGGTTTATGGGGAACAGATTGCTGGCCAATTTGACTGGAATAAAGAGTATATAAAGGTGAATAACACGAAATGAGACTGGCAATGGAAAGGGAGCCATCAGTTATATTTTTATATTGCCTAATTCTTTGCAGCATTAGCTATTGTGATTTTTTTTTCCCCAAGTGGTGATTTGTGATGATAACAAATAGTGATATTTAGATTCATGAGTGAGTTCTTTGAGTTTGGCAAATTTATTTAAAAGCCTGATATTTCTGCTTGTAATGGGGATAGCAGTACCTCTGGAAGGCTGGTGATTTTTTTACTATTAGTACATGATAGAAATAATAATATTGCCTCAACTAACATCTTCTAATTGTTAAATCATTACTAAGACCACCTTACTGTGTTCAAACTTTTGGTCAGTCCTCAGAGACCGGTCCTGACCCACTTTAGATCCCAAATTGCCCATTCTCTGCTGCCTAGGTGAATGTTATCTTACCCTTTGTGATGGCAGCACTAAGTGCCGCCTCCTCTTCTTTTCCCTCTAATGTCTTCTTAGAACCAATTGACATTAATCATGTATTTCCTGATTGTACTCAGAGAACACAAACTATTTAATACTGATAGAAGGAAAAGAAATTTAAAGAAAAATCTGCCATGGAATTGCTGGATAATGTGCATGTGAAGCCAGATAAATGTAATCCAAAAACAGTCTGCTATTTTGAGTTGTTTCTTGAATTCCCAGATAATTATAACATTACTATTTTGGTTTCCTTTCCTTTTAGAAAATCCCACTCGAACCAGATAAATTAGCATTGATTTATGTGTTTTCCAAAAGATATACCTTGGATAGCGAGCTCCCTCATTACATATAAAGTAAGCTTTTCTAAAGAGCATCTTATTTTGCACATAGTCACTTGAAAAGTTTAAATTGTTTATTTAAACAAATTATTGTTTACATTGGAGTTCATCTTTATTTTACAAATGATTTGCTACACCTGACCTTAAACTGACAGTGTATAAGATACTAAACTCCAGAAGGCAGGTTGTGCAAATTACCAGGACACCAGACTCTATTGGAATTGCTATAGAAAGCCATCCTTTCTTTTGCCAAAAGTGCTGCTATAAATATTTTACATATGAGACCTTTTGCAAAGGCATAAGGCAGCTAGATGGCACAGTATATAGAGCCCTGGGCCTGGAGTGAGGAAGACTTGAGGTAAAATCCAGCCACAGATCCTTACTAGCTATGTGACCCTGGGCAAGTCACTGAATCGCTGTTTGCCTCAGTTTCCTCAACTGTAAAATGGGGATATTAACACTTATCTCCTAGGGTTGTTGTGAGGCTTAAATGACATATTTGTAAAGCTGTGTGGGTGCTGTACAGTGCCTGTTACATAGTTGATGCAGTGTCAATGCTAACTATTATGATTATGATTTTACAGAAGGAGGTTTTCTTACTCCCTTGGCTTGTATTCCATCAGTGGGGTTAGGTGGTATGGACTTTTTAGTTTTTTTGTTTGTTTTTTTTTCCTTTTTTGGATAATTGCTTTCTAGATGAGTTGAATTTACTAACAGCTCCACCAACAATGTATTAGTGTTACCTGCCTTCCTCCAACTCCCTCTGTTGACTGTTTTCTGCTTGTAATGACTGTTGACTGTTTTGGAAACATTGTTTTTTTAATTATTCTTTTATTATGTTCTTTTATTATCTTTGCCAAATTTTTGGGTGTGTGGTGAAAGCATTCTAGGGCTGTTTTGATTTGCATTTCTCATAATATTAGTGATTTGGAGCAATCTTTCATATGGTCCACAGTTTGTAATTCATTTGAGAGCTATTGATAGTCTTTGACTATAGTTAATCTTATTAAAAAAAACCTTGCAGGTATTTGTGATCTTTGTGACTGAAATAGGGATTATGATGATAAAGTAAAACAGTGAAAATACTTGCTTCTGTTCAGATTGATATTTCTAAGCTCCTAAAGCACTTGGCTCTTTTTGTACATCTTTATTACACCCAGTGTTTCCCCAAGCATATATTTGTGCTTATAATTGGAATTTACTAGATGCATAACCAATAACCACTTGGATTGTTATGTCACAGTAATTACCACCTCAAATGAACTAGTTGTTATCCTTTAAAGTAAATTGTTTCAAAGCAGTTTCAGGGTTTCTGAATGAGAGGCTAATCTTAAAACTATTTGTGAGATTGGTGAACATTGTCGTTCCTGTTTGTTTGCCTTTAACAACCAGTTGAGTGCATTAGCAGCCTTTTCGGCCCAAATGCCACAGGGAGAATACAGCAACATTTTTGAACAGAACTCAAAGTAAGAGTAGATAGAGTACAGCAAAACGCTGGGGGTGAGGGGAAGGGTCCAAATGACAGTTTTAAAATATATATTGCACATTTTTAATGTCTGACAATTCCATGGCATGTTAAGTGTTTATTTTGTGCTAATATCTAGTGATGATTCTGAGCCTACAGGGGAGTGATGTACTTGGAGGGTGTGAAGCTTTCAAACTTAGCTTGGATGTCCAAATACTCTTTCCTGGGTTTGACTCATAGTATCATTGAAAGTACCCGGAATGGAGATGAAGAAGAATGAAGCTGTTATGCGTATTCAACTCTTCATCTCCAAATGCATTTGAATGGGTGCTGCCTTTAATAACTTTACCTCTGTCTCTCAGATGAAGCTCATGGGACACCTCTGTGAACCTTCCCTAATCTCCCAAGTTCTGTCTTCCCCAGTTACATTGTATTTACGTACACTCTGGTAGAATAATATCAACTCCATGGTATCTGGGTGTCCTTATTTAATTTTTGTTTTTATATTTCCATGCTTTAACCTATCTTAGTGTAGTTCATGAATGTTTATAAAAGGAATATTTCTGTATGATTAAGAAATGACAAGGAGAGGCTTGTAGAAATAGAATATATATATAAAATAAAGCTACAAGTTGGGGCAGCTAGATGGCCCAGTGGATAGAGCACTGTCCCTGGAGTCAGGAGGACCCGAGTTCAAATGCAGCTCATTGGGTGACCCTGGGCATGTCACTTAAACCCCCTTGCCTAGCCAAAAAAACAAAAAACCCCCCCAAAAAACTACCAGTTGCAGGCACAATTTCAATTCAATAAACATTTATGAAACTCCTATTATGTACCAGGTACTATGCTAAGCAGTGGGGGTACAAAAAAAAAATGACAGTCCCTATCCACAAGGAGCTTATAGTCTAGGGGGGTGAGACAACGCATAAAAGAAGCTGGGGAGTCAAGGGGGTGGGCATGGAAATAAGCAACAGGTACCTGGTACGGGGGAGGGGGCAGGCAGCAGAATGTTGCATGGAGTCAGCACCAAGCAGAGCTGCTGATGGACAGTGGAGAGGGACGTGGAAAGTTCAGATCTGAGAGCTCTTTAAAGGAAGACTTTGGATGGAGGTTGGTGTTGCCCCCTCCAGTGCAAGTGAGGGAGTTGATCCCTAGATATATTAAACTGCCTTTTACTTTTTTTCAACCTTCTTGGACATTACTTCCCTCCATGAATTCTGTGGTGCTGCCGTATTGGTCTTCTAGCTTTCTTGTTGCTGTTCTCACACTTGACACTCCATCTCCTAATTTGTGCCTTTGCACTGGCTGGTCTCATCCCAGGAAGGCACTCCTCCTTTACTCTGTCTCTTAGAATCTTTGGTTTCTTTCAGGATTCAGTTCAAGCGCCACCTTTTGCAGGAGTCCTTTCCTGGTTCCTGCCATCTGCTGGGGCCTTCCTCCCAATGATGTCCAGCTTTACATTGATTTTGTATGTAGCTGTGTTGGAATATAAACTTTCCCCTGAGAGCAGGAACAATTTGCTTTTGACTTTGTATCTGCATTATCTAGCATAAGGCCTGGCACATTAGTAGGTACTTCATAAATGCTTATATTTGTGCAAAGAGAATGGGAGAACAAGAGGAGAAAAAGTGGAGGAGAGAAAAAAAAATCAGTATTATGGCATTATTCCACCTCAAGTTTGTATTTACCAGTGATATTGATACCATGAGTGGTGATTTGTTTGAGCTAAGCCAGATCTGGGCAGTATTTTAGAATCAGTTTCCTATTTTACAAGGCTTCATCCATACTCGGGCTAAGCGCTGAGGAGACTTTCAGAGTTCACATTGGACATGCAGTATTAAGAAAAAAGCGATGTTCTCATTGCTTTCTGCTTTCTTTTCTGCAGAGGCCTAGGCTCAAATCATAGTGGTAAGAGGAATTAGTAAATGCCTTCTTGTGTCCATGTTGTGGACTGCGTAATTACTAGAGTTGTCTGATCCTTTCTGTTAAGGGTGGGCTATGGAAGGGTTTCCAGAAATGACTTTGAAGATGATAAAGTAGGGAAGTCTAGAACCCTATATGTAGGGAAATGCGAAGCACCTGCATTACTGAATTGTCTTTCAAAGAGGTCTCCCGGTCCAGTGTGATGTGATTGGAAACCATCAGCACTTTTTATACTGTATGTGAAAGCATCCTGTGGGTCAGTGGCTTGGTGTCACTATAGCATTATAGAGTTTGAATTGTGAATGGGACCTCAGAACATCATCCAGTTGAAGCCCTTCATTTATAATTGAGGACATGGAAGCCCAGAGAGATTGTGTCACGTCCAAGGCCTCACAACTGCTTTGGGTGACAGTGCCAATTCTAGAATTGCAGACTCCTGACTCAGTCTGTTGCTCCTTCTGCTACTCTGCTTGCATTTTGGACATAACTTATGCAGTTAGAAGCTCTATCTAATGCTTTTTTTGATTATTGTTTGCCATTATTATTTGGTGCCGATGTTGTTTGTTATTTTGGGGGAAAGATGAGAAAGAGCTGTATTGTAATGGATAAGGAGTGTGCTTGGAGCCAGGAAGCTAGATTTGCTGGGTGATGGTAGGCAAATTCTTAACATCACTGATCATCTGTTTCCATTTGTAATGAGGAAATGATACATCACCTTTAGCAGTGTTGTGAGGGAAGTGCTTTGTAAAATGGTAGTACACTGTAAAAATGTGAGCTATTATTAATTTCTCTTGTGTGAAGATCTTTGAACGTATTCTGAAAGGATGTCTTTTGCTGCTCTGCTACTGGACATTTGAACTGGATGCCTCATGAATGTCTTAAACTCAGCACGTCCAAAACTGAATTATCTTTCCACCTAAACCTTCCCCTCTTTCTAACTTCTTAACTAATATTATTGAGGGATCCCCACCCTCCAAGTCAGCCAGGCCTGCAACCTAGGTGTCATCCTTGACTCCTCACTCTCTACTCTCCCATTTCCAGTTAGTTGCCAAGTCCTGTTACGTCTTCCTTCTCAACATCTCTTGTACATGTCTCCCTTTTTCCTCTGACACTGTCATTATCCGGGTACACACTGCCTGAAACCTGGACAATTGCAGTAGCTTTCTGGTTGTCCTCCCTACCTCAATTCTTTGCTCATTTTAGTCTACCTTCCACTCACCTATAAAAGCAATCTTCCTAAAGGGCAGGTCTGATCTTGTTATTCCCCCATCCCCCACCCTGCCCCTTGCATTCAGTAAATTCCAGTGGCTCTACTGCCTCTAGCATCAAATATAACATTGTTTGTGTTTTTAAAGCCCTTCACTGGCTGGGCCCCTTCCTGCTTTTCTAGTCTTCTGAAACCTTCCTTCCTTCTCTGTACTCAGTAGTCCAGTGATGCTGACCTCCTTTCCTTTGGGTGCCAGACACCATCTCCTGATTCTGTGTCCTTCGTGCCTGGAATGCTGTCCTTCCTTACCACTGCTTCCTGGTTTCCTTCAACTCTTATCTAAAATCCCATCTTATACAAGATGTCTTTCCCTAGCCTCCTTCATGCCTGTGCTTTTCCTTCTAGGAAATTATCTCGGATTTATCTTCTAGGTGTCTTATTTGTATATAGTTTATATATTATCTCCTCATTTAACTGTGATCTCCTTGAGAGTGGAGACCAGCCTTTGCCTTTCTTTGTATCCCCTGAGCTTATTAATATAAGTGTCTGGCACGTGCTATTCACTTAATAACATTTGTTGACATGACTGGCACTTTTTTTTTTTTGGCTAGGCAATGGGGTTAAGTGACTTGCCCAGGGTCACACAGCTAGTAAGTGTTATATATCTGAGGCTGGATTTGAACTGAGGTCCTCCAGAATCCAGGGCCGGTGCTCTCTCCACTGTGCCACCTAGCTGTCCCTGGCACATTTATTATGAGATTAATAAACACACATTGGCTTGGTTTGATTGTAGACAATTTTTGGTATTGCATTTGCTTGGGTGACATGATGTCAGCTAACCTCAGTATACAAGGTAGTAATTTCAGTTAAATTTCATTTACATGAAGCAAAATAGGTAAGGATTTGGCTTATGTGCAAATAAGTAAAGCTAAATGGAATAATACATTTTCTCCTGTCATGTAAGTAATCATTTCCTTTTTGTTTGATGTTTCATACATAAGAATTGCTCAGTAGTCTTCTTGAGGATCCAGTAGGTTTTTTCCTAAACAGCAATTAAAAAAATAAATATATTGGGTCAGCAGCCCATTTCTAAGTGTCTGAGGGAAGGTGGACAGTGAGGTGAAACATAGAAACTAGGGAGAATGTAGAGAAGTGCAACAGGAATCCATTCTTATCCTTTATGATACAATTTACAGAAGAAATATAGTGTAACACGTGGACAAGTATTAGATCAAATGTTTATATGTTATATTCAAGATAGAAAAGTAGTTTTACAGGATAGATAGTGAAAGGAATTTGAGAAATTGAAATGGATCTACGTAATGAAACTGTGATGCAGTTGCAGTTATGTCCTTGTAGATGTCAAGATTATAGATTTATCTTACAGCTTATCTAGTCCATATTCCTCATTCTATAAATAAGGAAACTAAGGCCCATAAAGGTTCAGTTACTTCAAGGTCACACAAATTGTAAGTGATAGAGCTTGGATTTGAATTCAGGTCTTTTGATTCCAAGTCTAATCCTTTTTTCCAGTGTTGGCTTCCAACTTTTTCTTGTCTGTGTGAGCCCGTATGTGGCCTAAAATAGGTATCTAGGTACTTTTAACAACTATTGCTCAGGGAGTAGGGGAGATTTTTTGGGTAGAAGGACTCTGCCATCATTTTTTAAAGCAGTACCATCTCTCCCTACCAATAAGGTGACCCTGTCTGCTTAGGCAAGGTGTGGTCAGATGATATTGGGCTTTAAGAGCCAAGCAGGACAGTTTATACTTTCTTTTAAAATTTTTTATTGATTTTTTTTTCATGTCTTACATTTCCCAATATAAATTTCCCCGCTCCCAGAGAGCCATTTCTTATAACAAAGAATAAAAAAAAGTAGAACTATCCCATCCCCCCAACCCTGCTCCTTTATTTTTTACTTTGTTCATTACAATTTCACAGCATTTAGTTATGTCAGCATGTTTTCTGTTTTGTTGATGTTGTTCTTTGCATTTACATTGTTTTAATAATGATGCATGTTATCTTCTTGGTTCTCCTTACTTCACTTTGTATCAGTTCAGATAAATTTCCCTAAGCTTCTCTGTATTCATTGTTGCTTGCGGTGCGGTCCTATTCTATTTCAGTCAGTCAACAAGCATTTATTATGTGATTGGTTCTGCTAGGGTTGTTATCAAGTTCTGGAGTTACAAAGCAAGGCATTTGGGAATGACCTCTTGCAGAAGGTGTGATTTGAGTTGAACGGAAGCTCGGAAGTAGCTCCAGGGAGTGGAAGGTGGAGAGCTTTGCAGGCATGGTAAGGCAGCCAGTGCACATTGGAAAAGTAGTGAGTAGGCTGGTGTAACTGGATCTAGGAGTGTGTGAAAGGGCGTAAAGTAGGAGAATCCTGGAAAGATAGGAAGGGGTCAGTTTGTGAAGGGATTTCATTACCAAATACAGGCTGTTCTTTTTTGTTTCTGGGTTACAGGGAGTCGCTGGAGTTTAAGGAGCAGGCTGGAAGGACGTGGTCAGGCTTCCACTTGAGGAAAATCACTTTGGCAGCTGACTAGATGATGAATTGGAATAGTGAGAGAGACTTGAGGCAGGAGGATGAACCAGAAGCCTCTTCAAACAGTTCAGACTTGAGGTAATGAGGGTTTGCCTAGGTTTGTGGCTATGTGAGTGGAGAGAAGGGGATCTATAGAAGAGATGTTGTGAGGGTAAAAACACCAAGATGAGGCAACAGTTTGGCTATATGGGATGAAGGAAAGTGAGGAGTTGAGAACAACATTGGAAGTTTTGAGCCTGACTGACAAATGAGTGAGTATTTATAAAGCACTTGACACAATGGCCAGCACATAGGAGATGCTTAATAAATGCTTGTTCCCTTAGCCCTCTCCTTCTTCTCCTGGTAAGGGAGTCTGGAAGAAGGGAGGTTTGGAGGGGAAAGATAATGAATTCTGTTTTGGAGTTTGAGATGCCTGTGGGATATCTAGACTGAGATTCCAAAAGGCAAGTTGGTGGTGTAGTTCTGTGCTTCAGGGGATAGGTTTGTGTCAAATATATAAATCTAATAGATGATTATATATTTATATATATTTGTTTTATTTTCAGTTCCAAATTCTTTCCCTTCCTCCATAGTTCCCTCACCCATTGAGAAGGCAAGAAATAGAAAACTTTTTTTTTTTTAACGAATATTAAGTCGTGCAAAACAACTTTCCACAGAAGTCAGGTTCTGTGGGAGGGAGGTGTGGAAACAAGAAAAAGAAAGAAAGAAAGGACATCATGAGTCCTCTGGCATTGTGGTGGGGTCATTGCATTGATCAGAGTTATGGAGTCTTTCACAGTTGATTATCTTTATAATATTGATGTTACTGTGTAATGTTCTCCCAGTTCTGCTCACTTTACTCTGAGTCAGTTCATACAACTGTTACCAGGTTTTTCTGAAACCATCCTCATCATTTCTTGTAGTACAATAATATTTTATCACATTCATCTACCTTAAGTTGTTCAGTTGTTCAGTCATTTTTCAATTAAGTCTGACTCTTCATGACCCTATTTGGGGTTTTCTTGGAAAAGATACTGGAGTGGTTTGCCATTTCCTTCTGCAGCTCATTTGACAGATGAGGAAACTAAGGCAGACAGGGTTAAATGACTTGCCCAGGGTCACATAGCTAGTAAATGTCGGAGGCCAGATTTGAACCCAGGAAGATGAGTCTTTCTTACTCTAGCCCCAGTTCTCTAAACACTGTGCCACTTAGCTGCCCTAGCTTGTTCAGCCATTTCCCAATTGATGGGCATCCCTGCAATTTTCAATTCTTTGCTACAATAAAAAGAGCTGCTATAAATATTTTTGTGCATATGGGTCGTTTTCCTTTTTTTTATATATATATCTCTTTGGAGTATAGACCCAGTAGTGGTATTGCTGCATAATTTAATAGCTTTTGGGGCATAGTTCCAAATTCCTCTCCATAATGGTTGGACTAGTTCACAGCTGCACCAAAAATGCATTAGTGAGCCTATTTCCCACATCCCCTTCAGCATTTGTCATTTTCCTTTTCTGTATCTTAGCCAGTCTTCTGGGTTTAAAGTGGTACCTCAGAGTTGTTTTAATTTGCATTTCTTGGGAGATAATCATTGAACCAATGAGAGCTGATCAGATGATCAATGAGAGCGAGATAATATATATAGAGAAGAGAACCCAGAACAGAAATTTGTGTGATACCCAGGGTAGGTTGGTTATGATCTGGACAAAGATCCACCGAAAGAGACTGAGAAGCAGCAGTCAGGCAGGAAAACCAGTGGAGATCAGAGGCACAGAAACAGACAGACAGAGAGGATAGAGGCAGACAGAGGGGAGGGAGGGAGGGAAGAGGAAGAGAGAGAGAGAGAGAGAGAGAGAGAGAGAGAGAGAGAGAGAGAGAGGGAGAGAGAGGGAGGGAGGGAGAGAGAGAGAGAGAGAGAGAGAGAGAGAGAGAGAGAGAGAGAGAGAGCGAACAAAACCAAACCAAACCTAGAGGGGAGACTGTGGAGGAGAAGCAGCTGATCAATACTCCAAGGTCAAGAAGGATGAAAATTCAGAAAAGTCCATTAGATTTGGCAATTAAAAGATCATTTGGAAACTTTGGAGGGGGCAGAAGCTTATTTAACCAGTCTCCAATCAATGGGCATTTATTTTGTGTCCACTTCTCAGATTATAAAAAGTGCTACTGTAAATATTTTGATGTATGTGGGACCTTTCTTTTATCATTGACCACTCTGGGGCTATGTGCTTCTAGTGGGATCTCTGGGTCAAAGTTAGTTACTTGCTTATCATAATTAAATTGAAATTCATGATTTCAGTTCTGTAAAACACCTACTTCATGCAGGGCACTGTGAGACAGCCTAGAAATACAAAAATAGAAGTGAGCACTGGAAGGATATAACGTGTCCAACTGAAGAGGGAGTGTAAATTCTTGACCTGGCCAGTCATGTAATCTACCATTATGCTACAGGTATACCTGGTATTATTTCTGCTTTACGGAAGGAGGTTGTGACTTTCTTATGGCCACACAGCTAGAAAGTGTCAGAGGCAGAAATTTAACCCAGCTCTTTTTGACCCTGAGTTCTACATTGTATGCACGACACCATGCTCCTTCTAGTGTGTGAACAGGCTGCACATGACCTGAGAAGGGCCCTAAACAGTTGTGCTCTGCTTTCTCCTTAACCTTTTTATAGACATTTCTTGACTGGCTGGGAACCAGTTATAGCCAGAAACTCAGGTCACACTTTAAAGGGCAAGATGTAGTTAGATTGCAAAATTAGATATAAAGGAAGTGATTAAAAACCTCTCCTCTGGCATTTGTAACTGGATTCAAAACATTTAACCATGTTTAAAAAAAAAAAGTTAGGCCATATCTGGTATGGATTGTGTCCAGTTCTTAGTGCCACACTGTTTCAAAAAATATTGATAAAACTGGGAAATGTTTAGAGGAGGGCACTGAAGGAACTGGAGATGTTTAGTATAGATAAGAGAAGACTGAGGAGGTAATGACAGCTGGTTTCAAGCACTGAAGGACTGTCATGGAAGAGTAATCAGGTTTATTTTGATTGGTTGTAGTGGGCAGAACTGATAGCAATGAGTGGTGGATGGTGCACAGGCACATGTAGTCTTGGAGCGGGGAAGAGCTTCCTAACAACAGTTAGAATGATCTGAAAGTAGAATGGTTGGTTAGCTTTGGGCACTTGTGGGTTTTCCCTTCACTGCGGTTAGTCATGAAAAGCTGTTGGTCTGTGTGTTGAAGAGGGAATTCTCCATTGGGTTGGTGACTCTGTGGTGCCTTCCTACTCTGAAATTCTGTGATTCTATAAAGGAATGAATGTTTAAAAGAAACTTGAAGTAAAGCCATCTTTTTAAAACACCAGGGCCTTTTTAAGGTGAACCTTTTAAAGGCGTTACTTGTGTCACACCTAACCTCTGCACCTCAGTATCCTCATCTGTAAAATGATGGGGTTATACTATTGTACTAGAGGGTCCCAGCAGCATATCTGTGAGTCTATGCTACTAGAGAAATTAAGGTTCTTGTCTTGGGAATGAGTACTTTTTTTTTCTTTGTTAATTATTTCTCAGTCACTGTTAATTGGTCATCATTTAGTTGGTCATATGGGTACTGTAAGTGCATCACAAGATGCAAAGAACTGCTGATCTTACATGGTTAGCTCTTACATTTTAGTAACTTCCTTGTTAAGACTTTAATAAAGCTTTGGGGTTAGTTTGCTTTCTTACACAATAGGAGGATATGAGAAAGCATATTAGGCTTGAGTTTCTAATTTCACAATCACAAAGTACAAAATGTTAATATCTCATTTTCTCTAACAGCACTTATGAACTAAGGAAATGAAATTTTAAAATCTTTACTGTTTAAAAAAATAACATCCTTAATACATTTTACTTTATGGAAAATGTTCTTTTAACTAGGAGTTTATAACAAATTAGTCATGTGATGGAAAATGAATGTATGTAAAGAAAACACAACTCGGATACCTCCTTTGTGAAACCTTTTCCTGATCCCCACAATGGCTAGTTTCCTTCCCTAACCACTTAATATGTATTTCTATTTATTATCTATACATAATCTGTGTATGCATGTTGTATACATGTTGTATTCCCTGATAGGATATAAACTCCTTGAGAATAAAAATTGTTTCATTTTTTAGATTGATATCTACAGTTCATGGCATATAGCAGGGACTTAATTAAATACTTATTGATTGATATACATGTGTAGCTTCTGTTCTTGGTTTTCAATAGAATTTTAATAACTTAGCTTTTAAAAATTTTTTGACATTTTCTTTTGTATTTTAAAATAACAAATAAGGACTTGGAGAGTCCATCATTTTGGGACCATGGTTGTGCTCTTGGATTAGAGCACTATTTCTTATCAGAATTCAGAAAAGGGAGGGCCTGCTCTGGACTTCAGTCTTGAGAAAAACTCTGTGGTTGGGGGAGGGATTGAACATACTCATTCAACAGACTTTTATTTTGGTGCCCACTTTGCACAGATCCATGTGTCAGGGACATGAAGTTTACATAAGACAAGTCCCCGACCTCTTGAAGCTAGTAGATGTGTAGTATGTATACACACACACACACACACACACACACACACACACACACACACACACTCCAAACAAAACTAAGTTTTAGAACAAGTGCAGTAAGGAGTGAGGGAATGGTGTGCAGCAGTGAAGGTCCAGTTGAAATTTGTAGTGTGACTAAAATTATACAAGTTCATAAACTTTCAGCAGCATACAATGATGGAGGACTATGTAATTAGTCAGAATTGGAGTTTAGAAAGAGATAATTGACAGGTACTGGGGGTGAGGGATCAACAGGTAGGGGACAATGTAAAGTTGTACTGGGTTTGACTGTAGGGTCAAGATTTTGAGGAAAGTGACCCAGAGCAGGTATGATGGCCCAGGAAACCAGGGAGATACGGAGTAACTGGAGTTTTTGGAGAGGTTCCTGAAAATACATTTACAAGGGTTCAGGTTGAGGAAGACCTAGAAAGGTAATAGGAAACATAGCTAGCATTTACAGCATTTTACAATTATCTCATTTTATCCTTATAACCCTGTGAGGTAGATACTTATTTGCCTCATTTTACAGATGAGGAAAATAAGGAACAGTGTATTTGAGCAGCTTGGGCAGTGTCTGAGGCCAGATTTGATCTTGGGTCTTCTGATTCCAAGCTCAGCACTCTTATCAACTGTGAAGACTTCAGAGGTTTTGACTGTGGAGGTAGAAAGACTTGTGGGTGATGATGAAATCAAGAGTATAAGCACCCCCAAGCCACTGAGGCAGAGTGAAAGTGTAGATGAGTGAAGTTGAGTTAGTTGAAATAGGAATAGGAAGCAAGGGTTATAAATATATACTTTGAAGTTCCCAGTACAAGGGAAGGAGTTGGGGAATTAGAAGATTATGACCCCGGTACTGAACGCTTTGAAAAAGGAAGGAAAATGATTTGGGGGCTGGCAGATAACTGCTGCCAAGATCTAGATTGGGCGATATTTTTAGATAGAGATAAATGTTAAAGGAAGTGAGGTTGCTGAGTGATTGACCCAAGCAAAGGGGGGAAGGTGTGAAAGCGGCAGTAAGGGGACAATAAGCATGATGATTTCTTCTGACCCAGTGTGTGCTGGAGAAGATTGCCAGGGAAGCAGTATCTTCTGGGAGAGATCCAAGTGTCTGTGTAAAGAAGATGGCAAGATGGCAAGAGGAAAAAGTCAAAGATGAAGGGCAGTTTGTTAAAACTTGTCTAGTTGGAGTAAGTCCGAGTGTGTTTGTCTGTGGCAAATGAGTTCATTTATGATATTTAGAAATATCCAAGGCTTTAAAATGAGAATTGCTTTCAGAAATGAGTCAGGTGATTTGTAATCAGGTTAAGCAGATATTTACTTCCTTTTATTTTATTTGTTTAAATGCTTTTTTTATTCCAAATACTAAATAACATGAACATTTTCATATACAAAATAGAATAGAAAAAATATGAGACTCTGAATCTTTGTACAGCTTGTTTCTTTGATCCTGGCCTTGTTTTGTTTTTTTAAGGTATATAATAAATTGAACATGTAACTTTCAAAGCCGTCCTGCTGGTATTTCCTTCTGTACTTTCTTCTATTTCCTTCTTTGAATTAAAAAAAAATGCTCCAATGATCTTTGCTTTCTTCTCTCCCCTATGTTTTTTTGGGGGGGGGTGGGGTTGGGGGGGCAGGAGAGGTGCAATTGATATCTTCCTTCTCTCCCTGCTCCCTTAACTTCACAAACTCTCTCTCAAACTCTCTCTCTCTCCGGAGATGTACTAGCATGTTTCATCATTCGTTGTCTAGTCATGGCTCATCATTGAATTGATCAGAGTTCTTAAGTCTTTCAGAGTTATTTTTCTCTACAGTGTTAAAGGTTAGTCCGTAAATTGTTATCTCATGCTGCTCACTTCTTTCTATGGTAATTCATACAAGGCTTCTCACATTTTTCTGAAATTGTCCATTTTTTCAGTAATATTTCGTTATATGCATATACCATAATTTGTTCAGATATTACACAATTGACGGGCACACCTTAACTTCCCATTCTTTCTTACAAAAAAAATGCTGTAAATATTTTTGTTCATATAGATCCTTTCACTCTAATCTTTTGGGGCTGTAAGCCATTGGGCATAGTTCTTGAATAGCTGAACCAATTCATAGCTCCGCCAACAGTGCATCAGTGTGCCTTTCCTCTTGTTTGTCTTCCCATAATTACTGTTTTCTTTTTTTGTCATCTTGGCCAACCTAATGGGCAGAAGGTGGAATTTAGAGTTGTTTTAATTCGTATTTCCCTTATTAGAGATTTTCCTATGACTGTTGATTGCTTGAATTTCTTCCTTTAAGAACTGCTTCCGATCTGTTTTTCTGTTGGTGAATGGCTCTTGTTCTTATGTTTGAATCAGTTCCTTATATATCTTGGAAATCAGATCTCTATCAGAAAAAATTGTTGGAAAGATTTTTCTTCCAGTTGTTTGCCTTTTAATCTTAGCTATATTAGATTTGTTTATGTAAATACTTTTAAATTTTATGTTTTATGTGGTCAAAATTATCCATTTTATCTTCCGTGATCCTCTTTATTCTTTATTTGGTCATGAACTTTTATCTGTAAATCTGATGGGTAATTTTTCCCTATGTTTCTCTAATTTGCTTATGTGACCTTTTATATGTATGGTCATACACTCATTTGTAGCTTATCTTTGTATAAAGTGTGAGGTGTTGTTCTAAATCTAATTTCTTCCACAAACTGATTTCTGATTTTCCCAAAGATTGTACAATATGACCAGATTGGATTTATACCGGGAAGGCAGGGTTGGTTTAATTTTAGGAAAACTATAAACTTACCAAAATCAGTAAATATTAACAGATACAGAAAAAGCTTTTGATAAAATCCAACACCAATATCTGTTGAAAAAAAAAACACCACTAGAAAAATTAGGAATAAATGTATCTTTCTTTAAATTACAAATAGTATATGTCTAAACCAAGCGTTACTCTTGTAATGGAGATAAATCTGAATCCTTTCCAATAAATTTAATGGTGAAACAAGAATGCCCCTTGTTACCACTTCAATTTGATATAGCACTACAAACGTTAGCTACAGCACTAAGACAAGAAAAATAAAATTGTAAAAAATAAAAATAGGTGTAAAAGAACAAAATGAGTGCTTTTTGCAGATGATATGATGGTGTACTTAAAGAACTCTAAAGACAGCTAAAAATTAATGGACTCAATAAATTCAGCAAGTTTGCACGATATAAAATAAATCCACACAGATCATTAGCATTTCTATATAATACCAATAAAACCCAGCAGGAAGAGATAGGAGGAGAAATTCTATTTTAGATTACTAAATAGACACAAGAACTCTAAAAATGCAATTACAAACAACTGTTTACAGAAATAAGATAGACCTAAATGTTTGGGAAAATATTAATTATTCACAGGAAGGACAAACCAACATAATAAAAATGACAGTAATACCTGGATTAATTGACATACTCAGTACCATACCAATCAAACTACCAAAGAATTACTTTAGATAACTAGAAAAAATACTAATGAATTTCATATGGAGGAAAATAATGACAAGACCCTTGAGAAATAATGCAAAGAAATGGGAACCAAAGGAGCCCAGCAGTGCCAGATTTCAAACCATGTACTACAAAGCAGCAATTATTAAACCAATTTTGTACTAGTTCAGAAATAGATTGATCAGTGGAACAGATTTGGTACACAACATATGGAAGTAAATCTTTCTAATATTCTAATATTTTATAAGCACGAAGACCCTAGCTATAGCAATAAAGACTTACTATTTAAATTAATCACCAATTAAGTTTGAATCCTTTCTTTAATGGCTTCCTACTGAATATAATTTTTATTGTGTTGTGGTCAGTAAAAGATGTGTTTAATATTTTTATTTTCTCATCAGTTTGTGTAAAGGGGCTATACAAAGCAGAAATCCATTGTAGTCATTTTAATTCCCACTTGGTCATTACTGAGTATCCTAACTTTTCTAAAATTCTATCAGACTTTTTTTTTTGCTTATCTTTTTGTTAGATTTGTCTAGTTTTCAAAAGGGTACATTGATGTTCCCACCTATTGTAGTTGTACTGTCTATATAATTCTACAGAGTTTTCTTTTAAATATTTAGGTTTTGTGCCATTTGGTGCCTGTATATTAAATATTGATATTATTTAATATTCTAGGGTATCTTTCAGCTTGGTATAATTGACCTGTTTTAACCATGTCTGTTTTACTGTTACTTTGTTTGAGACTGTGATTGCTACCTCTGCTTTTTTGAGCCCCTTGAGTTCATGTGAATTTTTATGCTTCAGGTATGTTTCTTGTGCAGAATAAATTGTAAGATTTTATTCCTTTTTATTGGGTTTTATTTTATGGATGGATTCATCCCTTTCAAGTTTACTATGATTGTTAATTTTTCCCTTCATCATATTGTTTTAAACTTTTTCCTCACTTTACCCCTCATTTTACAAAGAAGAAGGGGATGAAAGACAAGGAATGTAATCACCGTTTTCTGTAATGGAGAAGTTCTGCTTCTGGTGCCCTGCCTCTCGTGTTCCCCTCACCTTGACCTTGATCAGTGCTTTTTGCCATTTCTTTTAAACCATCTTTTCAGGATCTAAAGTTGAAAAGTTGAAGCTTCTCTTGAAAATTGAAGTTTTTTTTATTTGTGAAAATGCCTTTTTTATTATCTTCCCTCTTAATCTCACCTGCTCAGTCCCTTCCTATTTCCCTTTTGAGTTTGATGATTTTCTATACCCAGTTCTTCTTTTCTATACAACAGTTTATGTGTGTGTTTGTGTGTGATGTGCACAAGGGAGAGTGTGCACATTCAACCTTTCTTTATCCAGGTGTGATAAGAGCGAGGTTCAGGTGATGCCCCCTCCTCTTACCCCTTCTGCTGTGTTTGTTTGCTCGTTTTGCACACCTCAGTTATGAAAAATAGCATTTTCTATCCTCCTTTTCCTCCTGTCCTCCCCAACGTAGTCCCTTTTTCTCTTTCCTCTCTTAAATTCATCAAAATGGAGAAAATTCACCCAAAATGCTGTTTAACTTTGCCTTTGACCTTTGTAGACATTGAGTTTTTGAAGAGATAACTTGTTTCTTCACCCCCTATTAGAATTAGTACTTTATCTTTGTATAGCCACTTCCACTAGAGTTGTTTTGTTTTGTTTTGTTTTTTGTTGTTTGTTTTGTGGTGTGGTTTTTTTTTTTGACACTTAATGGTAACATACTAACATCCTAATATAGTGCTAGTCTTTTTTTCGGGAATGCTTTAAGGCCTTTTATTTCACTAAAGGGCTCTATAACATTATACTTAGTTTTGCTGAGTAAGGTAGTCTTGGTTTAAGCCTTTATCTTTTTGCCTTTTGGAATGTTTTATTTTTAAGATCTTTAATTGTTTCCAGTCAAAACTTCCAAAGTCATATGTGATCCTGACTGTAGTTCCTTGGTACTTGAACTCTCTTTCTTTCTTTTTTTCCCCTCCTTTTATACCCTATTTTTTCTTTGACCTGGAAGTTCTGAGTTTGGTTATAATGTAGCTGGTAGTTTTCCTTTTAGAGGTGATCAGTGGGCTCTTTATATTTTTACTTTGTCCTCTGTTCTAATAGATCTGGGAAGTTTTCATTTATAATGTCTTGAAATAGAGTATTCATGCTTTTTTTTTGGTCATGGTTTTCAGGACGTTTGATGATGCTTAGACTCTTTTCCCTGTTTTCTAGGTCATTTGTTTTTGATAGGAGATACTTGATATTCTTCTTTCAGTCTTTAAACTCTGTGTGTATATGTTTTTCATTTCTTGGAGTTGTCTATTTCTTTTTGTTTTATTCCAGTTTTCAAAGAGTCTGTTACTTGGGTAAGATTTACCATAGCTTTAAATCCATTTTTTATCTCTAGATTAATTTTTTTCCCTTGGGTATTCTTGGAGTACTTGTGGCCAACCCTTCTTTTCCTCTGAGTTTCCACTTGTGGTGATTGTGGAATTTCTTCTTCTGGGTTAGATTTTTGGGTGTCTCTGAATCTAAAAAATTCTTTATCCTATCTGATGATTTGTTCTGTTTATTCATATTTCCAGCCTTTGATTTTGAATTGGAGCCAAACCAATTTTGAATTTTGGATTTTGAATTTGTGCCAAACCTAAGCTTTCCCCTTCTTTCACTTTTGAGTGGATGGTTGGCCCTGCTTAGTCTTGACTTGAGTTTTGCACTGACATACATCTTTTAGCAAATGTCTGATCTGAGTTCTGGTAAGTTAGAGTTACAGATAAGATTCCCCCTGGGATCTTTGAAGTTCAGAGGGTGGGATCTTTGAAGTTCAGAGGGCTGAATCTTCAAGGTCTGTGTAATTTGTGTGTTAGGACTGAATGCCATGGCTCTCTGGTGGCTTGGGGTGTCTCAATCTGAGAAGTGCTGTCCTGATCTCTTGTACTCCATGCTACAACCAAGGTCCAAGTGATAAGACATTTCAGTCACTTGGGAGCTTCCTCTTCTGAGCCTCCCATCTTTCCGTCTCTGGAGTTGCAGAATCTAGTTGTCTGGTTGATCTCTGACTGGGCCGGCAAACTCCTAAGTCTCCTCTAGTATTCTTTGGGGAATTTTGGCTGCCTTCTTGAACATTTCTGCTTAAGATGAAGGTCTTCATTGTAGTTGCTCTTTGGATTTTTTGATCATTATTTTGGTCTGCTGCTATTTTTAGGTTTTTGCTGGAGTGACCAGAAGTCCTTCACTTTCAGTACAGCTATTTTTAAAATTGGGAAATGTATCAAAAATATTATTCTACAAGTTACTCACAGCATTAAATTTTTCATAAAATACAATAATTTTATCTTTCTGGATCACAATATAAATTTTTGAGGACTTTGCATTCATTTATTCACAGTGCTTAATTTTTCAGAAATTTCCATCACATGAATACATTTCAGAGGGAAGTGTTTTTTTTAATTGTTATTACTAAGAAAAATGCCAATTTTTTTTTTTGGCTCAAATACTCTCTAGAATATGATGATATGAAAAAGCCAGTGTATTTCAGAATAATATAGAAGTGTCTTATGCTCTGTCCCCATATGGTCACAGTTTTGCCAAGACTTCATTCTTCATTTTATTATACTGGTTTTTAAAACAAAGTTTCATAGAAAGGTCTTTTTTATAAAAAAAAAATCTTATTAAAAACGAAAACATCTATGTAGTCTCTTACTTGTTTGCCTATATATTAGTATGAAATGAGTTCAAATTGTATGGAAGGCTTATATTTGTAATTAGTGCTTGAAGAGCTGTTTGGCTTTTATTTTATATTTTCCTTTTAGTTCAGCACTCCCTTTTTGCCCTCTCCCTTTGAGATCAGGAAGTATTCTCTCTCTGGTATTTTCCTCCCTCTTACTCTCATTCCTCCATTCTTTTTTTTTTTAATTTCAATTTAATGTTTTATTTTTTTCCCAATTCCACATAAAAACAATTTTTAACATTTGGTTTTTTGGATTTTTTAAGTTCCAAGTTATCTTCCTCTTTCTCTCTCTCATTGAGGAGGCAGTCAATTTGATATAGTTTATACATATACAGTCATGCAAAACATATTTCCATGTTAATCATGTGGTGAAAGAAAACACAGACCAAAAAAAGAAAAAGTAAAAAAAAAAAAAAAGGTATGCTTCAATCTGCATTCAAACTGAATTAATTCTTTCTCTAGATATGGATAGTATTTTTCACCATAAGTCCTTCAGAATTGTCTTGGATAACTGTTTTGCTGAGAACAGCTAAGTCATTCACAGTTAATCATCGTACAATATTGCTGTTATTGTGTACAATGTTTTCCTGGTTTTGCTCATTTCACTTTGCATCTGTTCATATAAGTCTATCCAGGTTTTTCTGAGAGCATCCTGCTTGTCATTTCTTATAGCACAGAAGTATTCCATCACAATCACATACCACAACTTATTCACCCATTCCCCAATTAATAGACATTCTCTCAATTTCCAATTCTTTGCCACCACTAAAAACTACTATAAATAGTTTTGTACATATAAGTCCTTTTCCTCTTTTTTTTTGGTAATCTCTTTGGGATTTAGGCCTAGGAATGGTATTGCTAGGTCAGAGGGTATATGTGGTTTTGTAGTACTTTGAGCATAGTTCCAAACTGCCCTACAGAATAGTTGAATCAGCATACAACTTCACCAGCAGTGCATTAGTGTCTCAATTTTCCCACATCCCCTTCAACATTTGTCATTTTCTTTTTCTGTCATATTAGCCAATCTGACAGGTGTGAGGTGGTACTTCAGAATTGTTTTAATTTGAATTTGTCTAATCAAAAATGATTTAGAGTGTTTTTTTTTTTCATATGACTACAGATGGCTTTGATTACCTTATCTGAAAACTGCCTGTTCATATCCTTTGACCATTTATCAATTGAAGGATGGCTCTTATTTCTATATTTGATGCCTCCATATAGTTGAGAAATGAGATCTTTATCAGAGAAACTTGCTGTAAAATTTTTTCACAGTTATGATTACTATTTCTCTCCATCCTATTTTCCCCATTTAGCATATTCTCTCTCTTCTGTCACCCTGTCTATTCTCAAAAGTGTTTCTGATTTTTACCTCCCCCAGTATGGCCTCCCTCCTCTCAGCCCCTCCCTCTCTTATTCCCTTCCCTTCCTACTTTCCTGTAGGGTGAGGTAGATTTCTATACACAACTGAGTGTGTATGTTATTCTCTCTTTGAGCCAGTTCTGATGAGAGTAAGGTTCATGTGTTCCCTTCCTACTTCCCCCATTTCCCCCTCCACTGTAAAAGCTCTTTTGTGCCTCTTTTATGTGAGATAATTTACCCCATTCTATTTCTCCCTTTCCCGTTCTCCCGGTGTATTCCTCTTTTTTACCCCTTAATTTTGTTTTTTTTGATAATCATACCATCATATTCAACTCAAACTCATGCCCTCTGTCTATATATACTCCTTCTAACTGCCCTAATAATGAGAAAGTTTGTAGGAGTTAAGAAGTATCATTTTCCCATGTATGAATGTAAACAATTTAATGTTATTGAATCCCTTATGATTTCTCTTTCCTGTTTACCCTTTTATGCTGCTCTTGAATCTTGTATTTGAAAGTCACATTTTCTATTCAGCTCTGGTCTTTTCATCAGATATGCTTGAAAGTCCTATATTTCATTAAACATCCATTTTTTTCCCCCCTGACGGATTATACTCTGTTTTGCTGGGTAGGTGATTCTTGGTTGGAATCCTAGCTCTTTTGCCTTCTGGAATATCTTCTTCCAAGCCCTCTGATCTTTTAACGTAGAAACTGCTAACTGTTATGTTATCTTGACTGTGGCTCTGCAGTATTTGAATTGTTTCTTTTGGCTGTTTGCAGTATTTTCTTCTTGACCTGGGAGTTCTGGAATTTGTCCATAATATTCTCAGGGCTTTTCATTTGAGGATCTCTTTCAGGAGGTAAATTCTTTCAATTTCTATTTTACTCTCTGGTTCTAGAATATTAGGGCAGTTTTTCTTTAAAAATTTCTTGAAAGATGATATCTGGACTCTTTTTGATCATGGCTTTCAGGTAGTCCAATAATTCTTAAATTATCTCTCCTGGACCTGTTTTCCAGGTCACTTGTTTTTCCAGTGAAATATTTCACATTTTCTTCTATTTTTTCATTTTAAAAATTTTGTTTGATTGTTTCTTGATGTCTCATGGAGTCACTATCTTCCACTTGCCCAATTCTAATTTTTAAGCAATTATTATCTTCAGAGAGCTTTTGTACTTCTTTTTCCATTTGGCCAATTTTACTTTTTAAGGGGTTCTTCATTAAATTTTTCTACCTCTTTTTCCATTTGTCTTTTTAAGGAGTTCTTCTTTTCAGTGAATTTTTGTGCATCTTTTTCCATTTGGCCAGTTCTGCTTTTCAGGGTATTCTTTTCTTCATTGGATTTTTGCTAAAGTGGGACTCTATTTCCGGAGGGGAGGGGATACTGTCCTAAGCTTCAGGTTTTTTGTGCAGCTGTTTTCAGAGCTAATTCTGAGAGTAAGTTTTCAGTTCTTCCAGGGTAGTATGATCTTAGGAGAGGTGGGTTTACTACTCTCCTGCCCTGTGCTCTGGTCTGTGAGCAACCACAAATACTCTTTTCTACCCTGGGACTGTGACCAGAGTCCCAGCTCCCCTGTGGCAACAAGCTCTGGTGTGCTAGTGCTCCTCATCACCCTGGGACTGGCACTCAGGACTGCAGCCAGATCTAAGTATGGGCAGTGCAACAAAGTCCTGTCCTTGGTGCCAGCAAAGGGTCCCTGTAACTTCCTTCTGACCAGTTGTCTGACCCCCTTACTGTCTGTGGGTTGAGAGGTCCAGAAACCCTTACTGCCGCCATCAATTCAGTCATCCCCAAGGCCTACTGCTGATTTACTACATAAATTTGTAGTGGAGACAGTCAGCATGGTTTTGTGATTTTTCTCCAACTTTTTTCAGCAGCACATGAGTAGGAGCAAAGTCATCAGATGATGGAAGTGATCCAAGGCAGATGATTGATAAGGCAAGGGGTGCAAGAGAAGAGGTCTGGGTAGAGCTGAACTGGTTCACCAAGTGATACAGATGGGGAGGGAAGAGAGGGAGCCAGGCAGGAATGATGGCCTGGGAAAGAACGGGGAGGGGAGGAGTTGGAGGTCACAGTGAGGAGTGAGAACAGGGTTGGGGATTTCAGTGCAGAGGGAGAGGGAGAATGAGAAGCAGAGAATTTCACATGTACTAAATAATTCCAAGAGAAGAATGGGAATAATTAGGAAAGACTGAATAGAGAAGAAGGTTAATTGTGTTTGAAGGGGGCTAGAGATTCTAAGATTGCTGAGGAGAAAATCCATTAGGGACCTGCAAGGGCACAGAAGCAGGAGAGAGACTGTGCTGGCAAACAGGCCTGCTTGGTTGGCCTTTGTTTTAAATTCTGCCCTGTTGCCAGTCCTAATTTTTTTAGAAGTTGGCAAGCAAGTCTGTGTTCAGTCTTTTCATACTTTTTCAGACTTTGTCATTAGTTCATGTTTTTTTTTCAGAGCTCAGACTTTTGTTCTGAGTTGATACATAATGCCTGGTTTTGTAATTATTTTCTGCGTGTTGACGTGACATTCCATAGTCGTCTCTTGTTTGAAATAAGGCTAGGTACTGGCCCAGTAGTTTCATTGATATGTAGAACTCCTAAGTTAGGATACTCCCTCAACCACTAAAAAGTAGCACCTTCTCAGCAAAAAGTCTTAGGGAGTTAATTGCCCGGGGCACTGAGAGGTTGTTTAGAGTCACATAACCAGTATGTGTCAGGGATGGGACTTCAATCCAGATCTTCTGGTCTTTGAAGCCAGCCCCTCTGTTCACTACAAAATGCTCCTTCTCTTTGAAAGGCAGATGGATGATGCATTTGTCATATCCTCTAAGTCATGAAGTGCTAGAATCTGGGAACTTATTTATTTTGCAACCATTCACTATAAATAGTCTTTCTTTTCTTTTTTTTTTTTTTTAAGCTGCAGAACAATTTATTTGAATGTCTGCTGAAGGCTTTGGTGTCATCTGATTGTTTTCTAATGTTGAGGAAAAAAGCATTTAAAAGAAAAAAAATATTCTGGTACAACCTGATTATCTAGATATTTATCATATGCAAGATCACTGAGAAGACCTTTTTACTTTGGGGAGATTTTCTTCAAGGGAAATGCAAATTTTGATTTTCAAGTACTTAAAAATCTCAATTCACCAAGGCCTCCACTCACTGAGGGATAGCGATAGGAATTGAACATAGCGGTGAGAGTTTATCATCCTGACAGCCATAGTGACAAGTCCATCTCTGAAAGGATGTGTTTCAGAAGTCATGAGATCATGGATTTAGAGTGGGAAGTGACCTCTGAGGTCATCCAAACCAGAAATGTTAAACATTCAGCCCAGTGGCAACATTGATCCACACCTCTCCCCTCATTTTACAAATGAGGAAACAGACATAGAGAGTTTTGAACTTCATGTAGGTAGTAAGTAGCAGACTTAGGATTTGAACCCAGGACCTGTTTACTTACTGTTTCATTTTTCTTTCTGTGCTCAAGAAACTTCACAGCAATGTAAATGCCATTGGGAAGACATGTTAGAGATTTTATCTATCACCTGGAAATGGAGAATTTGACTATAAAAGATTTCAGTGAAACAAATTGGCATTTACAGCTGCGTATTTTTCCTAAATGACACAGAGTAGGATCCACTTTATGTAATTTACTTTGTCCCCTATTCAGGTTTAAAACAAATTTTGGAACTCGGTAGTATAACTTCATAGGATTTAAAACAGGAGGGGAGGTTAGTCCAGTGTTTTCCTTTTGCAGAGGATGCAGGGGTAGTGGTGGGGTATCCAGAGGATCAGGGTAAGCAGAGGAGAGATTTGAACACAGCTGTTATCACCTCTAATTCCCATCTCTTTCTGCTGCATTTGGATTGTTTCTTTATCATTAAATTAGGAAGAATGTTGTATGAATAATGAAAGCAAAATGATAATTAGATCAAAGGAAGCTAATAATAGAATTTCAAACTGGACCCAAGAAATAGCAGAACAAGTAAGAATCCTAATTTATTTTCATTCTGAGAAATTAGGGGATAATCTCATTTTCTGAGATTAATACTTTTTTCCTTTAATCTTTTTTTAAAAAAAAAAAGCCTTTTTTTAATATCAGCCTTTTTTTATGCCACCATAATTTCTCCCAGTATTTCTCCTCTGTCCCACACCCCAAATGAGAGCCATCCCATATAAGAAATCAGAATTTTAAAGACAAAAAAAAAAAGAAAAAGTGGAAAAACTGTATTGATCAGTACATTGAAAAAGTGTGAAAATATGCATGCATTGTATAACACATGGGCCTCCCACCTCAGAAAAGAGGTGGGGTGAGATGATTTTTCCTGTCTATTCTTTTGAGTCATACTTCTTGGTAATTTTGCAACATTCACTTTTGACTATTCTTGTAGTCATTGTGTATATTATTTTCTCAACTCTGCTTATGTCATTCTGTTAGAGTAGATCTTTCTATACTTCTTTGTATCATCACATTCATCATTTCTTCAGCTCAGTAGTATTTTATTACATTCATGTACCTCAATTTGTTTAGCCATTCCCCAAGAGATAAGCATTTACTTTGCTTCCATTTCTTTGCTGCCATAAAAAGTGCTGCACTTAATATTTTGGCATGTATGAAGGCTTTATTCTTATTAATGGCTTCATTGGGAGATAATAGTGGAATCTCTGGATCAAAGGAATGGGGCAACTTAGTCTCTTTATTTGCATAGTTACAAATTGTTTTCCAAAATGGTTGTACTTATTCACAGCTCTACCAGCAATGATTTAGTGTGCCTGTCTTCCCATGGCTTCTCCAACATGGACTATTCCTGTCTTTTGTCATCTTTGGCAGTTTCTTAGTGTGAGGTGAAACCTAGTGGTTGTTTTAAGTTGTAGTTCTCTTACTATTAGGAATTTGAAGCATTCTTTCATATGATTATTAATGGTTTGCTATTTTTTTGAGAACTGTTTATTCATATTTTTGGATGACTTGACTATTGGGGAATTTTTAAAATCTCAAATACATATGCTTGTATATCTGTTAATTGTTTAAATATCTTGGAACTAAGCACTTCTCAGAGGAATTTGATAGAAAGATTGTTTTTCTATTCAACTGCTTCCCTTTTTTATCCTAGATGCATTAATTTTGTTTGTGCAGAAGTTCTTAATTTCACGTAATGAATGTTATCTACTGTATCACCCTTGTGTCCTCTTTGATCCAGCCAAATTAACCTTCTCTCTGGTCCTGTCACATGAACGAACTCCACCTTCTGTCTTTATGCCTTTGTATTGGCTGTCCCTTATACCTGAAGTGCACTCTCTATTATCTCTGCCTCTTGGAGTATCTCTTGATTTAAGATAGCTCAAGCACCGTCTTCTGCGTGAAACCTGTCACGATCTTGCCAATTGCTAGTGTCTTCATCTTTTCCCACACTACCTTCTATTTAACTATTTTGTATAGATTTGAATTGATAAACTTTGAGTTGTGTATATTTTCAGACGTACTTCTTTTCTCCTCCTTTAGAATGTGAGCTCTTTGTGATTAGGGATTGTTTCATGCCTTCTCCTTGTCTCCCCAGGACTAGCATAGTGCTTGATACCAGATAGGTAGTTTACACATACATGGTGATTGTTTAATTGGTAGCTAAAATAATAACAGAAAATTTCTGCAAAAAGCAAAAGGTCAAGAATTATAAGGGAAATAATGAAAAAAAAATTGGAAATGAAGGGGACTACTGCCATCATCTACCTCCTTCATTCCTATTGGACTCTCACTGCAGCTCATCAGACATTCTTGTCCTTTCTAATTGATTCACTCTCTCACTCACCACAGTGTCAGTTCCAAATATTTTCAGTTCTCCCAAGTCTTTTCATGACACCTTTTCTCGCCCCTCAGTTGAATGCTTTGCTGAAAAAAAATGGAAACATTTGCTGAGAGCTTCCCCTTTCCCCCTCATTTATTCACATCCCAAGTGAAGATATGGACATTCTTTTCATCCTTGATCCCCTCCATTCTTAGCTTCTCTAGAAAATTGCCCCCACCACTCTCTCTTGCTCCCCCTTCCACCCTGCCCCCCCATCTACCTATGTATTGGCTTTTCCTTCCCTCCTGTCTGTAAACAAGCCCATCCTTAAAAATCTCTCACTTAATCCAGTCACCTTTGCCAGCTGTTGTACTGTACCTCTTCTCTCTTCCTTTTCATGACCAAACCCCTTGTGAAAGTCAGTTACTTCACTTGTCTCCCTTGATTTTATATCCTCTGCAGTTTGGCTTCTGACCTCATCCTTCAACTGCACTTGCCTTTTCCAGAATTAACAATGATCCCCTAATTGTGTATTTTAATGCCTTTTCTCAATCTTCATCCTTCATGACCTCTGCAGTATTTGATACGGTTGATCACTGTCCTACCCTTTCCTTCTCTAGGTTTTTGGGACGTTGCTATCTCCTGCTTCTCTTTTTCTCTGTTTTAGTACTCTTTCTGCATCTTTTTGCTGGTTCCTTGTCCCTGTCATGACCTCTGACCATGAGTGTTCCTCAAAATAATGTCTTCTGCTTTTTTTTTTTTTTTTTTTTGCAATACATTATCTAGCTCGACTCAGCTGTCATGGCTCAATTGTCAATTTTTTGCAGATCTCTGACCTAGCTCTACTGTCTCCTGAGTTTTAGTCTGACATTTCCAGCTGCCTTTCGGACATTGTAAAACTGTAGGCATCTCAAAATCAACATGTCCAAAATAGAACTCGTTTATGTTTCCAACCAAATCTTTTCCCCTTAAGAACATCTGTTGTTGTCTTCTGGAGCACTTGTATTGTCCCTGTCGTCCCCGTGTTTGAAATTTGGTGTCGCCCTCTACTCTCGACTCTTGCCTCATTTGTCCAGTATGGATCCAGATCTGGTCATTTCTGCCTTTACTACATCTCCTAGATGTTTCCTTCCCTCCACTCAAATAGCAGCGAGTGTAATCCAGCCCCCTTATCAGCTTTCTTCTTAGCTATTGCTGCAGCAGTTTTCTAACTGGTCTCCTTGATTCGTGTCTCTGCTCATTCTGATCTTTCCTCTGTTGAGCTGCCGTAGTTCTTTTTCTAAAGTGTAGGTCTGTCCATTTCATTTGCCTGCACAGTGAACTCAAGTGACTCCCTTTCACCCCATGGTCAAACATAAAGTCCTTGGGTTGGTATTTAAAATTCTTTATAATGTGGCTCTTCTCTGTCTTTCAAGTCTTCTTACAGTTTACTCCCCACCTCATATTCTATAATCTAGCAACACTGGCCCATTTGCAGTTCTTTGAACATGAGATCCATCTCCCTCTCAGTACCTTTGTATCTTCTCTCTCCCATCCCTGGAATACTCTTCCCTTAATTTGTTTTTTTAGCTTCCCTGGCCTCTTTCAAGGCTCAGCTCAAATCCTCCCTTCGGCAAATGGCCTTTCCCTATAGCCCCAGATGCTAATGACTTCCTTTTTCTCATTGCCTTCTATCTACTCTGTATACATCATGTAGGAAGCATTTTGTTCTGCCCGTTAGAATACATGTTCCTTGAGGGCAGGGACTGTTTTTTACCTTTTTTTTTTTAATTCTTAGCACTTAGGATAGTATGTGGCACATAGTAAGCATTTAATAAATGTCCATTGACCATCAGCATTGACTGATAGGTCCTAGAAGTCCTAAATCTCAAATTATACTCCAAAACAATGATTATCAAAATGTTTTGATACTGGTTAAAAAAGTAGAACCAATTACGTAAGCAAGACCTAGAAGCAATCAAGCATAGTAGTGTAGTGTGTGATAAACCCAGGGACACTAAATACTAGAATTAGGATTCCCCCCCTCATTTGATAATAATTGCTGGGAAACATGCAAAGTAGTCTTGTAGAAATGAGTTTTAGAATAGTATCTTAAGTCATGTGCCATAATAAACTCCAAATGGAAACATGACCTAAATATAAAGAGTTATATCATAAAAGAGGTCAAGGAAAGGAGATATTTCACAACTGTGGCAGGGGGGAGAATTTTTACCTAAGTAAGGGATAAATATCATAAAATACAACATAAACAACTTTAATTATATACAGTTAAAAACTTCTGAACAAGTAAAGTCCCATTAAGTCAGCAGGCATTTATTAAATGACAGCCATGTGCCAGGCACTGTGCTAAGTGCTAGGGATGCAAAGAAAGACAAAAGCCAGTCCTTGGAGCTCACAGTCCACTGGGGGAGACAACATGAAAACAACTATGTGTAAACAAGATATTAGAGCTAATCACGAAGTTAGAATCAGAAGGAAAACAATCTGGAAAAAATCTTCATAGCATATTTCTCAGATAATGGTCTTTATATCACATATGAAGATTTGATTTAATTAAATAAGGCAATCAAAGGGTATTGACAGGCAGTTCTCAAATGGACAATTACAAACTAACCAACCATTAGAAAAAACTCTTGAGTTTCCACCTTATACCAATCAGATTGGCAAGATGACACAAAACAATTATTGGAGAGGGTCTTGGAGGCTTGGCAGTACTA
Organism: Vombatus ursinus; assembly: GCF_900497805.2. Lineage (NCBI taxonomy): Eukaryota > Metazoa > Chordata > Mammalia > Diprotodontia > Vombatidae > Vombatus > Vombatus ursinus. Next base: position 7,798,008 of record NW_020949753.1, on the reverse strand, counting down.
GTATACTGTTGGTGGAGCTGTGAATTTGATTTAACCATTATGGAAAACAACTAAAATGTTTTCTGTTCCCACTCCTTTCATCTTCTCTTTCTCACTGAGATCACTGAGACCTGGCTACCTCCTGATAACACAATCTCCCTGGCCACCCTTCCACCATTGGTGGCACATTTACTCATTCCTTCTGACACACTAGTTGTGGTCAGGGAGTTGAAATACTCTTTGCTCCCCATTGCCCCTTCCAGACGAGCTCTCTCTCCCTCCCTCCCCCTACCCCCTTCCTCTCTATGTCTCCTCCTTCAAGATTCACTCAATCCATATTTACTGCCCAATTAAAGTTCTGGTGACTGTAGTCTATAGACCTCCAGGACACTCTCTTTCTTTCCTCAGTGAATTCAGTACCTGGCTCACAGTCTTTCCTCTCTAACTCCTACCCTCATACCAGGGGGCTTCAACATACATATTGATACTTGGTCAAAGACAAGACCCTAACCTGCCAGTTCTTACTCATTTCTCACAGCCTACTCTTCCACCCCACCTCAGCCACATACAAAGATCTTGATCTTATCCTCATCCACAAATCTCCACCTCCATGTTTAAAAATGCTGAAACTCCCTTATCTGATCACAAATTGTTGTCATTCCAGCTCTCCCTCTTCCTTGCAACCCCAAAACCTGTTTTTATCCCCAACATGACCTCTAATCCCTCAGCTGAGAACCTGGCCTCATTTACTGAAAATACTGAGGCCATTTTCTGAAAGCTTCCCACTGTCTTCCTCAGCTCACATCTCCCAGGTGCCTTTTGCCGCCTTCTCTTTTTTTGCTCTTTTCTCATAGGAAGAAGTGGCCCTTCTTGCCAAGGCAAACCTCTCTCTACATTCATAATGATCCCATTCCATCCTATCTTCTCTGGCAGATTTCTCTCTCTGTTGTCCCCATTCACTCATGTATCTTCAATCCTTCCTTGTTTATTGTGTTCCTACTGCCTATAAATTTGTCCATGTCTCCCCTATGTGCAAAATAAGATCCTCATTTGATCCATCCCTTCTAGCTATTGTCCCATATTTCTCCTCCCTTTTGTTGGCTAAACTCCATGAGAAAGCCATCTGTAATCAGTGCTTCCACTTTCTTTCCCCTCATTCTCTTCCTAACTCTCTACAGTTTGGCTTCTGACATTATAATTCAATTGAAACTGCTTTTTCTAAAATTACTAATGGTCTCTTAATTGCCAAATCTACTGGCTTTTTCCAAGTTCTCCATCACTTTGACATTCCTGCAGCCTTTGACATTTTCGATCACCCTGTTCTCCGTGATATTCTTTTTTCTCTCGGTTTTCATGTCCACACTATCCTGGTTTTTCTTCTGTCTATCTAACTACTCTTTAGTTTCCTTTGCTGGATCGTCATCCAACTCACACTCAATAACAGTAGACTGTGCCACAGGGTACAGCCTTGGGCCCTCTTGATTGCACCAGTTCCTATGGATTCAGTTATCATCTCCATGTTGTTGATTCTCCTATCTTTTTATCTATCCCTAACCTCTCTACTGACCTTGAGATTCGCTCCCATCTCCAATGCTTATTGGACATCTATAGACAGCTGAAACTCAATATGTTCAAAACTGAACCCATTATCTTTCCTCCCAAACCTTTATGTTTTCCTGACTTCCTGACTTTATTGTTGAGGGTACTGCCTTCCTCCTAGTCAGCTAGGTTCACAACCCTAGGTGTCATTCTTAACTTTTCATTCTGTTTTTCCACCCCCCTCTCCCCACCATATCCAATCATGCCAAGTTCTTTCATTTCCATCTTTGTGACAAACATCTCTTTTATTTGCCTTCTCTCTTCCAACAGTGCAACCACACCCAGTACAGGCCCTCATTATGTCACATCTGGACTGCTGTAATATCCTGCTGCTTGGTCTCCCTGCCACAAATCTCTCCCTATTCCAGGTCGTCCTTCACTCATCTGTCAAAGTGATCTTCCTAAAGCACAGACTTGACCATATATCTCTTGTACACACACGTACGTACGTATACACACGTACGTATGTACACACACACAAACACACACACACACACACACACACACACACACACACACACACCTCTCCTGTGATTCCATATCACCTCCATTATAAAATATAAAATCCTCTGGTGTTCAAAGCCCTTCATAACCTATCCTCATTCCTCCCACCCACCCCCACATTTTTTATTACCTTACTGCCTCTCATGTACTCTTTTTAAAAAAAATTTAATTACTTTAATTAGTGGGGAGATGGAGAGATAGTGATATCAGAAAAACAAAATAACTGAAAAGAGCATTAATGAAACATTAAAAAAGTACATAAAATAGAGAAGAAGTTTCAGAAGCAGACACAGACATGCAGGGTAGTGTTGGAACTACCATGTTTTATATTTAAAAATAATTATCAACATAGTCAAGTTTCACAGTGTTATAAACAATCCTGTTTTTTTGTACTTCCTTGTATAAGAAAAGGTTTATATTTCTCAAATTTATAACAAAAATTTTTTTTATAAAATAAATGTGAATCTGCTTAGTTTGTCTTTGAACCAAGGAGACATTTTAAAGTATTAAACCTATCTTAAAATGTAATTGAAAAGAGAATATATGTAAAACAAAGACTGCTGACTTTATTAGGGACAAAACTCAAACCCATGAGATCCTCTTTTACATTTATCTAGATTGAATACAATTTGAAGTGCAGACGTGAGGCTGAAAAATTGTCCCTTCAGGAAGTAAAAATCAATGCTCTTCAGTTTCTTGAAAGCACGACAAGTTATTCTTTTAGCATATAATTTTTTCCAACACATGATCCACGTCTTTAAAACAGAATTTCTGAATAGAGCACTGGCCCTGAAGTCAGGAGGACCTGAGTTCAAATCCAGCCTCAGACCAAACATTTGACATTTACTTGCTGTGTGATCCTGGGCAAGTCACTTAACCCCAATTGCCTAAAAAAAAACCCCCAAAAAACAAAAAAAAAACCCAGAATTTCATGTTGGGTCGAACAACAGCTCTGGTTACAATTCAGTCTCATCCAACATGCAGGGAATGCACCATCTTTAGGAATGCTGGCAGGTCACATTGGTTGACTTTTGGTAGAATTCTTCTATGAATTAAAAGTAGCATCTATGTTTCTACTTGCATTGTTCAAATCCAGTGTGTCTGATAAGCCATGAAAATATGTGATGAAAACTTTTTCATGCTATTCTTATAAGCCCAATTCACATATTTAGCTTATTGTTGCAAACTTGGACAAAATGATGAAAGGTTTCAATGCTGTAATTTCATTTTTTCTTTCTGATGTATAAAATATGAATATCTTCACTCTGGTATTCTTCATCGTGTTTCTCCAAAGGAATCTTTTCCAAGTCAAAATCCTACTGGAGGAGCTCAAAATACTTTCTATTTCTGAATTTCCCCCCATAATTCATTGCTCATAACAACATATGCAGGTCTTAGGCCCACTGAGATCCTTTAAAGTTTTTAGCAGTGTCTCCAAAGACTCTTCATAGTATATGCAGTCAGCCATCAATATGTAGTCAGGTGGAGAGAAATAGTCTTTTCTTTCTTCTCCCCTTGGCTTGTACAGAACCGGTGATGAGATGCTCGTGCATTTTAACATTCAATTTAAGCAAGTCCTGTAATTCCTATAGATCTGTGCCCTGCAAAGGAAGTAGAAACACACGTGCATGCGAGTGTGTGTGTGTGTGTGTGTGTGTGTGTGTGTGTACACACATGTATGGCTGGGGGGGGAGGGAGCAGCAGTCTAGCCATCTAGCCAGCCTCATCCCTCGTGCGAGGGAGGGCTCATGTACCCTTCAATCCAGTGACACTGGCCTCCTTCCTGTTCTTGGAAAAAGATAGCCCACCTCCTGATTTCTAGCATTGTGTTGTCTTTTCCCCATGCCTGGAATGCTCTCCTTCCTCATCTGGGTCTGTTGTCTTCTCTTCAAGTCTCAGCTAAAATCCTGCCTTCTCTGTAAGATACCTTTCCTCATTCCCTTAATTCTAGTACCTTCCTTCTGTTGAATGTTCCTAATTTGTCTTGTTTGTACATAGTTTCTTCTACCTTTGAAACCTTCTCCATTGTAAAATTACTTTGAAATAACCTAATTCACACATTTATGCCTTAGGCATTGGTGTAGATGTGGAAGAGACCTTAGAAGTAATTGATCATTTGTACCTTTTATAGGCATTGATACTCACAAAAATACAAATACCACAGCTAAATAAAGGTGAGAAGTTGTGGTCTTTGTGTGCTCCCCTCTCCTGAGCCGTGCATGCTTGTTTGGGTTCTCCCGGGAAATGAGAAACAACATGATGTAAAGCATGAAGCCATTCTTCAGATGAGGACGGCATAATTTAATTGTCCATCTTACTTTTTCGCATTGTATCTATTCACTGTTTTCAATCTTTTGTTTGGTCTTCTTGGCTTTTAACTGGTGAAGAAATATGGTATTATCTTATTTCTTGATTTTTGGTCTTTAAGGCTTTTTGACCTTTTATTGGCCCTAGCTTTGCTTGAGGGAGAAGTCTACTCCTATAGAGCCTTGGTGGAGTTTCTTGTTTATAGATGCATTTCATCGAATGATAGCACAGAGAGAAGCTTTCTTAAATCATGGGGTAGAATGGACTGTTTGTACATGCAAGTGTGTTAGTAAAAATCCTAAAGGGACTTTCTTGAACGGATGGATTTCCAAACTGGTTGAAGGTAAGGTATTTTTAACTTACATTTTGTATCTTAGTCACTCATCCCAATGAAGTTAGCAGGGTTTTTGATCATAGACTGTTAGAGCTAGGAGGGATTTCAGTATTTATATAGCACAATTCCCTGTTTTTACAGATGGAGAAACACGTAACAGTAAAGTTTCTTTTTTAAACATTGGTAGACAAAAATTCTTTTGAGAATTGGGCTAAGTTTATGTGGTGATAAAAACATTATTTTCCTCTTTCATTTTCCCTTCCTTTTCTACTTTTCTAAATAATTTATACTGAGATTTAATTAGTTGAATTTTTGTTACTCCCCTTTTAGATGGTTTCCTTACTTTTGCCACTGAGATCACTGGTTTTTTACTTTTTTTTCATTTTTTTCATGCTTATTGGAGAATTTTCTATAAACTGCTGAAGGGCTTTAACAGCTCTTTTCATAAAAGCACATTTTTCTAGGGGAACTAATGCTTTTAGCATCCACAATGGGATATTATGAATAATGTATTTTTGAGGTTATATGTTACCTTCTAGGGAGGAGAAACCAAGGAATAAATAGTTGTTTTGCATTAGCAACTTCCTTGCTGGTCTGTAGGTTTGTGTGCAAAGAACTTGGTTCCATTATAAGTATATTCTTGTAATGAAGGTGGAATACAGATACAATATTTATATTTCCTTAGGTGTTGACAGTTGAGACTGGGAAATCCAGAGAGAAAATGCATATATTGAAAGCAACAGAAAGATGTAGCTCCTTGATCCTTATAAATATTCATTAGTTCTAATGGCACAAAGCTGGGTAGATTATGAGTAATAATGCTTTCTTAAGGAACTGTTAAGAGATAGATCCATAATTGTTTTCTCTACCCCCTCCGTCATCCTCTCTTCTCTCTAGGCTTTCATGACAATACTCTCCTGCTTCTCCTCCCACCTGTAGGACCATTCCTTCTCAGTCAGATCTTTTCAGGATCTTAAGAGAGCGGATCATGCTCTCTAACCATAAGTATGCCTCAAGGCTTTGTCCTGGGCCCTCTTCTCTTCTTCTATACTGTTTACCTGGTGATCTCATCGATTCCCATGAATCCAGTTATCATTTCTGTGCATTCCAGATCTACTTGCCCAGCCCTAAACCCTTCTCCTGACCTCCAGTCTTGAAGTTCCAACTGTCAGTTGGACATCTCCAACTAGATGTCTCATACACAGCTTAAACTCGTGTCCAGACCTGAATTTATTTTCCCCACAAAACCTCCCCGTTTCCTAACTTCCCTCTTACTGTCAAATGCTCCATCGTCTTCCTGATCACCCAGGCTCTCAGAATACCACCCAGGCTGTTGTCAGATACTGTTATTTCTTCCTTCTCAGCGTCTCGTGACACTGCCACCACCCTAGTGGCAAGCCCTTATCACCGGTGTTGCCATATACTGCTGCTTGGTCTCTGCCTCAGGTCTCTTGCTCTTCCAGTCCACTCTCCACTTGGCTGCTAAATTGATCTTTTTAAAGTACAAGTACAGGTCTGACCACATCTCCCCTCTAACCCTTCAATAAGCTACTGGGACTCCCTGTTAACCTTAGGATCAGATAAAAAATTCTGTACTTCTCTTTTAAAGCCCTTCATAACCTGTCTTCTTCCTATCTTTCCAGTCTTCTTGCACCTTACTTCTCTCGATGTATTCTTTGATCCAGTAACACTAGCCTCCTTGATATTTCTCATAAGACACTCCATTGACCTGCTCCCAGCATTTTCACTGGCTGCTCCTTACTCCTCAACTCTCTGCCAGTCTCTGCCTCGTAGCTTCCTTGATTTCCTTCGAGGCTCAGATAAAGTCTCACTTTCCATAAGAAACCTTTGCCAGTCATTAATCTTAGTGCCTTTCTTCAGAGACTACTTCTAATTTATCCTTTTTTTTTTGTCCATATTTGTTTGCATGTTGTTTCCCCCCATTAGACTGTGAGCTCTTTTGAAGTAGGGACTGTCTTTTGTCATTTTTTGTGGCTATAGTGCATAGCGCAGTGCCTGATACTAGACTTGACTTTGCAACTTTTAAAAAAGAAAAAGACAGCTTGATTTGCAAAACAGAAATATTTGTTTTTCTAAATCATTTTTTATTCTGAACTTTACTAAATGCTAAAAACGAAATAAAATCAAGATTTCTATATGTACATCAGACAGCTCTCTATTATATACAGCTTGCTTTTTTATGTAGTTAATAAATTCAATGTTTAGCTTTCAAACTTGCTCTTATTTTCTGTTTTTTTCTCCTACCCTTTTGTTTTCTTCTCTCAATTTTTAAAAAGATATCTCAGTAACCTTTTTTTTTTTTTTGCTACCCTATCCCTGTTCCCCTGAAAAATGTAGAAAAATATAATTCTTAAAGCATTCAAGGAGATATGCCTATTCAAGGAAAACAAAATCCCACCATTGACTGTGTCCAAAAACAATTGCCTTTTTTTTGCTTCTTGAATCCATCACTTTTCTGTCAAGAGATGGGCAGTGTGTTTCATCATTAGTCCTCTGGGATCAAGTTTAATCCTTGTATTGATCAAAACATGCCAATGCTTCAGAGTTGTTTTCTTCTTAATAATATAGTCATTATCATATATATTGATCTCCTGGTTCTGCTCCCTGCACTCTGGCAGTTAAGTCATATGTTTTTCTGACACTATCCATTTTGTCATTTTTTTACGGAGAAATAGAGTATATCCATATGCCATTCTTTGTTTAGCCATTCGCTAGTAGAAGGATGTCCCGTTAGTTTCCAGTTTTTTTTTTCTTTTTTTTCTTTTTTCTTTTTCTTTTTTTTTACTACCAAGAGGTGCTGTAAATAACTTTATACATGTGGGTCCTTTTTCTCTTTCTTTGTTCTGCTCAGGAATAATTCCAGGTCTAATGGTGATATTGATGGATCAAAAGGTAAGCACAGGTTGCTGACTTTTGGGGCATAGTTCCAGATTACTTTCTAGAATGATTGCACCTATTTAATTTCATTCAGCACTGCAAGTAGTGTGCTTTTTTTAAAAAATCATCAGCCACTCTGATATTTGTCTGTTTCTTTTTTTATCATCTTTACCAATTTGATGGGTTTGAGGTCGGATCTCAGAGTTCCACTTCTCTAATCATTAGTGATTTAGAGCATTTTTTTTTCGTATTTGATAACTTAGCTTTCTTCCTTTGAAATAGCCTGTTCATCTTTCAGACTTTTTTTTTTCTATTGGGGAATGGCTTTTGTTTATTCTTATATATTTGAATTAGTATCTTATGTATCTTGGATGTGAGACCTTTTGCAGGAGACTTTCTCCAGTCCCCACCCCTTTCCCCTTGTTGCTTGTGCCTTCCCCTTGAAGGTTTTTGTTCAGTTGCTTCAGTCTTATCCTACTCTTTGTGACCCCATTTTGGGGTTTTCTTGGGCAAAGATGCTGGAGCAGGTCTCCATTTCCTTCTCCAGCTCACTTGACGGATGAGGAAATGAAACTGAGACAAATAGGGTGAAGTGACTTGCCCAGGGTCACACTACTTGGAAGTGTCTGAGGCCAGATTTGAACTCAAGAAGATGAGTCTTCCCGATTCCAAGCCCAGTGTTCTATTCACTGAATCATCTGGCTGCCCCATTTATATGTGTTTTCTCCCCCATTAGAACCTAAGTTCCTTGAAGACAGATGCTGTAAGCACTTAGTAAATGCTTGCTGATTAATTGATCTCAGGAGAGACTAGGATTAAATATATAAATCTAGGGGCTAAGGAGACAGAAGAACTAAGAATCATGTCTACTACTAATGTTAGTTCACCTGTTTGCTTTTGGTTTTTGTTACTTCATACCATTTCTCTTGGATTTTTGTAACTAATATGACCTTAGTATTTAATTAAAGTAGTAGTTCCCAGGGAGCTGTGTCCTGATTTGAAGGAATTTTGGACGGATTGCTTTTAGGGAAATTGTGTAGTGCTATTAATAACTCTGTGCTTATCTCTGCAATAAAGGTTTCCATTTTTTAAAACATAGTTTTATTGAAGTGGTTTATTTTCCAGGTATCCCCTACCCCTCTTTTCTTCCTATTCTTATTATTTTAGTATCATGAGAACTGGAGTAATAATACCTTGAGTAATGGAGCGGAGTCCCTGTGGAAGTTTTATGGGAGAACAAGAGCAAGAATCACACGAGGAGAGAGGCCATGGATGGATTTTGATCTCTGTCATTGGAAGAAGCTCTTATTATTATCACAGATCCATTCACTTATCAAATAAATAGTTCTCAAACTTTTACCCATCAATGCCGTGGCACTTCTTTAGATACTCTTAAGTAATTTTGTTATTGAGAATCTGTATTTCAAACTCTCAGGTAACAAATTTATTTTGAAAGACCTTTGACTCTTGAATATTATAGTAAAGAAGTAGAGATAAGCTGGCCCCTAAAGCCTCACAACCTCTACTGGCCTTCCTTTCTTCAGCCCCATGTCTGGACCTACAGTTCTTAAAGCTTTCTCTTTTCTTAGCCCCAGATTGGTTAGTGGGTGGAGCGTAGAGGAGAGGAAGAGGAGTACTGGATAGGAGAAAAGCAGTAGGTGAATAAGTGGGGGGCAGGAAAGAGGTTTTGCACCTGGTGCAGGTGTTAATGAGCAGTCCACATGAGGCCTGGATGAATGCATTGGCTTTAAAGAATAAGGAGGGAAAAAAGACATTATTTTATCATCTTTTTTTTCAGTCCAGGAAGGCATCCCTCTATCTTTTTTAATACTTTCAATTAGCAAACATGGCCGGTAATTAATTTTGCTTTTTCTTTTTGTTTAAAATTAATTTATTGCAGTACCTTTGAAAACTTAAACTGTTTTAATCTGACAGCATTTTAGACAACTGTCACTCCTTGTGATATTGTGAACTCTGTTGAATCACCAGTCTTTTTAAGATAATACGTTAATGGATGAGTACATAATCAATAAGAAGATTGTAAAAAAAAATTGTTTCATTTTATACATCTGAAATTTAAAAAAATGTAACCATAGTAATACTTTTAGATATGGATAGTTGCCTGAGATTTCTATAACACGATTACTGCAATACAAACAATTGAGTCAGGCTATCATTTAACTCGGTGTGTGTTTCCTGCCTCACGATATGCTGTTTAATTTGTTAAGTCAACTTTGTGAAATTAAAAGATATTTAGTTTCCTGAAAGGAATTGCATAAATTCGTGTCATAAGATTTAGTGTTAGAAGAAACTGTCCGAAAGGATTGTTATAGTTAACAACCCCCTCATTAATGATAAACATTCAACAATTCTAATTTGTTGAGAGGAGCTTTTAAAAAAAGTTATAGTAGTGACATCTGAGTGCTACATTTGAGCCTTCCAGTAGATGGTTGGTTATTAATTCAGTAAATTCATTTCAGTCAAGAGTTAGAGTTTTTGTTTTTTTTGTTTTTGTTTTTTTGGGTTTTTTTCTTTTTTAGTGGAAAGTAGGGAACTTTGAAGTTTTACTTTCTGGGGAAAGAACTCGAATTTTTTTTTTCCATTTCAGTGACTTTCTAACCCTAGTTAACCTGACACATTGAAATCTAGTTTGACTATCTAACATCTAGAGAGCACCAATAGAGTGATCTAGCTGTTTCCTCTCAACCTTTGTTCTTGCCAAGTAACTAGCTCATCTTCTTTCCCAATAGTATAGTTCTTTTTTGATGAAAAAGAAGTTTTTTTTCCCATTTTAAGACTTACCTTCTTATTCTTGATGTGTTAATATTGTTGGTATAGAAACTGTTCAGTTTTCAAGTAATTGGTTAGCTATGTTATCTTTTGTAATTGACTTTATCTCTTACCTAGTTAAGAATATATTTCCTTCCCATAGCTGTGAGAGGTTTATGATTTGTTTCTTTTTTAATTTTTTAATATGATCTTTAATATTAAGGTCAAATAATCATTTAGAATATATTGTGGAATAGTGTGCAAGGTATAAATTTAAGCCTATTTTCAAAAATGCCAGACTGCTTTTTAATTTTCCCAGCAGTTTTTATCAAATAGGGAGTTTTTCCCTAGGCAACTTGTGTTTTCTACTTTATCAAATGTTGGGTTATTGAGTTGTATTTTTTAATAGTATTTTATTTTTTCCAACTACATGTAAAGATAGTTTTCAACATTCACTTTTATAAAATTTTGAGTTCCAAATTTTTTTCACCCTCCCTACCTCCCCTCCCCAAGATAGCAAGTAACCTGATATAGGCGATACATGTACAATCATATTAAACATATTCCCACATTAGTCATGTTGTGAAAGAAGAATCAGAACAAAAGGGAAAAACCATGAGAAAGAAAAAACAAACAAAAGAGAAAATAGTATGCTTCCATCTGCATTGAGACTCCATTGTTCTTTCTCTGGATGTGGAGAACATTTTCCATCATGAGTCTTTTGGAATTGTCTTAGATGATTGTATTGCTGAGAAGGGCTAAGTCAATAAAAGTTGGTCATAGCACAATGTTGCTGTTACTATGCAAAATGTTCTCTTGGTTCTGCTCACTTCACTCAGTATCAGTTTATATGAGTCTTTCCAGATTTTTCTGAAATCCACCTGTGCATCATTTCTTATAGAACAATAGTATTCCATCATAAACACATACGACAACTTGTTCAGCCATTCCCCAGTTGATAGGTATCCCCTCAATTTCTAATTCTTTGCCACCACAAAAAGAACTGCCATAAATATTTTTGTACATGTGGGTCCTTTTCCCTTTTTTGTGATCTCTTTGGGATAAAGGCCTAGAAGTGGTATTACTGGATCAAAGGGTATGCACAGTTTTATAGACCTTTGGGCATAGTTCCAAATTGTTCTCCGGAATGGTTGGATCAGTTCACAACTCCACCAATGCATTAGTGTTCCAATTTTCCCACATATCCAACATTTATCATTTTCTTTTTTTGTCATATTAGCCAATTGGATAGGTGTGAAGTGGTACCTCAGAGTTGTTTTAATTTGCATTTTTTCAATTCGGTTGTTTCTGAATCTCCCTTGTCCAGTCTGTTCCATTGATCTGTCTGTTCTTTAACCAATATCAGATAGTTTTGATGACTGCTGCTTTATGATATGGTATGAAGTCTGAAAGTGCAATTTATCCTTTGTCCTTTTTTTTATTATTTCCCTTGATATTCTAGATCTTTTGTTTTTCCAAATGAATTTTGTTATTATTTTATCAAGCAGTGTAAAGTATCCCCTTGTTAATTTGATTGGTATATTATTAACAATATAAAATTTTAATTTTGGTAGTATTATTTTTATTATATTGGTGTGATATACTCATGAGCAATGAATATCTCTTCAGTTATTTAAGTTGTTCTTTGTTTCTTTAAGGAGTGATTTGTAATTGCATCTATATGAGTCTTTTGTGTGTTTTGAGAGGTTGATCCCCATATAGTTTATATATTTTAAAGTTATTTGGAATGGGATTTCCCTTTCTTTGATTGCTTCTTGTGTTTTGTTACTCTGTAGAAATGCTGTTGATTTTTGTGGATTTACTTTGTAGCCAGCAACTTTGCTGAAGTTATTGTCTCAGTATCTTTGCTGATTCCCTGGGGTTTTCCAAGTAAACCATTATATCATCAGCAAACAGGCATAGTTTTATCTCCTCTTTACTTATCTTTATTCCTTTAATTCCTTTCTTTTGTATTAATGGTATTGCTACCAACTCCAGAACTATATCAAATAGTAGTAGGTGGAGTATGCATCTTTGCTTCACCCCCGTATTTATTGGAAAAGTTCTAGTATATCACCAATGCATATGATGCTTACTTTTAGTTTTATTTTTAAAAGTTCCTTTAAGCCTATGCTTGGTAGGGTTTTTTTTTTTTAAACATAAAAGAATGATGTACTTTGTCAAAGGTTTTTTCTCCATCTTTTGGGATGATCATGTAGTTTTGGATGTTTTGATTTTTAATATTAATTATGATGTTTTCCTAATACTAAACAAGCTTTGAATCCCTGGTTTAAATCTCATTTGATCACAGTGGAATAACTTCTTGGATAAATTGCTACAGTTTTGTAGGATTTCGGTTAAAATTTTTGAGTCATTGTTCATTGCTGGTGTTGACCTGTAATTTTCTTCCTGTGTTTTTATCTTCCATGATTTAGGTCATTAGGACTACATTTATCTCATAAAAGGATTGTGGTAGGGTGCTTTCTTTCCTAATTTTTGAGAATAATTTGTTAAGTATGGGTGCTAATTATTCTTTAAAAGTCTGATAGAATTCTCCTGTGAATCTATCAGGTCCAGGAATTTTTTTTTCTTTGTTAATTATTTTATAGCCACTTCTTTTAGTCTTCTAGGTATATATCTTTGAAGATATTCATCTATTTCTTTTGTGTTCTCAGTTTTGTTAGCATGTAACTGTATAATATAGTCTAATTACTCTTTTTATTTCATCTAGTTTTCCTTGATTTTACCTTGCTCATATGCTATTTTATTGATTTGATTTTCTGTTCTCCTCTTTTTAAATCAACTCTTCTTTTGTGATTATTTTAGGTTTGTGCATTTGCCAGTTTCTAATTTTAAAAATGCTTATTCAGTTCATTAATCTTCTCTTTTTCTATTTTGTTAACTTATGATTATAAGGATATGTTTTCCCCCCAAGAACTGTTTTAATTGCATCCCAGAAATTTTGTAATGATGTTTCATCATTATCATTTTCTTTTACATAGTTATTGTTTCTATGATTTATTTTTTGACCTACTCATTATTTAGGATTTCATTGTTAAGTCTCCATGTGGGTCTCTATCTCTTGTTGCATTGTGGTCAGTGAAGGAAGTATTGACTTTTTGCCTTTTTACATTTGTTTGCAGTATTTCTGTGTCCTAGTACGTGGTCAATTTTTGTAAAAGTTCCATGTGGTACAGCAGAGAAATATATATATATATATATATATATATATGTATATATGTATATATATGTGTGTGTGTGTGTGTTCTTTTGCTGACCCATTTAGAAGATTGCTACAGATTTTTTAACTCTAGTTTCTCCAGAAATTTGTTCAATTCCACATTTTCCCTTTTGTTTATCTTTCTGTTACACTCATCCACAACTAATAGAGGGTTATTGAAATCTCCTGTCAGTATTGTGTTACTGTACAAATTTGGATGCTAAGACATTTGAAGCTTATAAGTTTATAATTGATATTGGTTTGTTGTCTATGGTTCCTTTTAGCTTAATATAGTTTCCTTGTTTAGCCCTTTTTATTTTTTGAATCTTTGTTTTTTGCTTTGTCTAATATCATGATATCCTGATTTTTTTCTTCACTTAATGCATAGTAAATTTTTTTTATCCCCTCAATTATTTTGTCTGGTTTTTGCTTTTTAAATGTGTTCCTTGTAAACAGGAGATGTATGGTTTTCTTATCTAACTCATCATTCTTTTTCTTTTTATTGGATTGTTTAATCATACTTAAATTTATAAGACTTAGGTTTACATTTTTCTCCATCTGTCTCTAAAATGATTTTTTTAAAGTTATGATTTTTCCTCTTCTTCAGCTATAAACAGAGTATAATGTTCCTTCAGTTACTTTAATCTTTTTTTTCTTTTTTTTTTTTTGTTAAGGTGGCCCTATTCAGTGGTTCTCCTCTCTAACCCCTCCTCTTATTTGGCACCCTTTTCCCTTTAGGGTTTTATTAGTTCCTCTGTTCTTTTATCTGGTTATATATTTCTCCCTCTTTTTTCTTCTCAATTAAGTAGATATTTCCCCTTTCTCTCCTTTCCTTTAGTTAGTTCTGTTTATTGGTTTTTTTAATTTTATTTTTTGTGCTCCTTTCTAGAAAGAATTTTATTCTTTTCATTATCCATTTTCTCTTTCTATTTACTCTAGACCCTCATTCCCTGATTTCACGAACCCTATCATCATCTGGTCTCTGTATTCTTTATACAGTCAGAGCTTTCAAGGTATCCCATTCTAGGCTGTGCCCTCTAGACCCTTTCTGCCACAAGGCCTTGTAGGGCATAGCCCACAGCTTCCCCTTTTCCTTTGTGTGTGAAGTTTTCACCTTCCTTTACCCATTTATTAGTGGAATCCTCTCTTACCTCCAGAGTAAGGCCTCCTTCCTTCCTTCCCCTTTGTAATCTTCTGCTCCTCTGTAGGCTCTTCTGAGACCACAGACACCACCTTCCTCTCGTTGATAATCCTTGCTTTGACCTAGGTGCGTCACTTCTCTATATCCCTCTGTTTTCCTCCCCTCTTTCATGTTTCCTCTTAATTTAGTGCCACAGAAGAAACATTCACCTGTAGGGGGAACGGGTAGGCAAGCTTCTGGCCACAATACCCCGCTGTCTGCCTCTTCAACTGTACTTCTACCAGATTTCTGCCTTCGTCCCCCTCTCCTTGTATACACTTAGAAGGAAGTCTCTTACCGGTCTCCTGTTGTCAATCTGGTGCTTTTGCTATGTGCATTTATTTACTCCTCCTGCAATTCTGTTGTTGGAAGTGGTTCAGGAAACAATCTTTTCAGCTTTGTTGTTGTTGTTTTTAAACTAAAAATGTTTGAAACTCCTTTATTATTGAACATTCATCTTTTTTCCTGTATGGAGAAGCTCAGATTTGCAGGAAAGGTTACCCTGGGTTGTGTCCTGAGCTCCTGTACTCTTTGGAACACATTATACCATTCCCTCCTCCTTTTTCTAATGGATACAGAATAGTCTTGGGTTATTCAAATGTCCTTCCCTTTGTATTTGAAGGACTCTCTCCTGATGGCTTGCTGAACTTGTTTCTGAATTAGATTGTTAAAATTAATTACTATCTTTTTTGGAGTTTGCCAGCCTGGTTTTTTTGTTTTTTGTTTTTCTTTTTTCTGGAGATGATCCGTGACTTTGTTTAATTATTATTTCATTTTCTGCATTCCGAAGTTCTGGGCTCTTTTCTTCTATTATTTCCTTTGTTTTGATGTTCAGGTTTTTTATCCTGTTATGTGTTTCCAGGAGACCTGTGATCCTTAGGTTGTGTCTATACATCCTGTCTTCAAAATCTGTATATTTTGCTTGCATAATCAATGCATCTATATGTGTTCAGATACCTGAATTCATTTACTAGATATGGAGGCCACATTTCCTTCTGTCGTCCCTGTCTTCCTGCTGATTTATTTGTTTACGTTTAAGGTCTTCTGGAGATCTCTGGTCCTTTCGGTCCTTTCCCCCCTTATTTTCCTTGTTACTCACTGTCTGATCCCCTTCCCTCTGACTGTGGTTTCTGTAGGGCCTGGATCTCAAAATGTCTCAACCTCCTCCCACACTGGGTAATTCATAGTTGGCCAGCTTCAATCTCTGCCCCAGGTGATTTTTGAGTGGTCTGAAGTGGCCCCAGCTGAGTACTGTGCGCTTTCCCTCAGGCTACGGGTAGAGTGCTGCACATGCAGGGTTCCCTGTTTTGGTGACCTGTCTCATTCCCTCTCTTCCTTAGTTCTCTGGCCTGGTAAGCCTACTTTCCCCCACAGTGGCAGTTCAGAGTTTTACAGGGCTGGTGCTTCTGGCTTTTGCTCCTGAAAGGCTGTGATCAAGCTAGCTGCTGAGGCTTGAGCAAACTTTCACAGCCTAGAGCTGGGGGCTCTAGTGTACTGAAAAAAAGGGAGGGGGATAGGGTATGGGGGTGGTTTTTGATGGAAGCCTTTATTGAGTCCTTGGGTCTGCTAGTACAGCCTTGCTGCAGGTAGTGTGGGGGGTCAGGGAGGGGTACCAAGTGAGCTCGGGGTCAGTATGCGTCA
Organism: Vombatus ursinus; assembly: GCF_900497805.2. Lineage (NCBI taxonomy): Eukaryota > Metazoa > Chordata > Mammalia > Diprotodontia > Vombatidae > Vombatus > Vombatus ursinus. The sequence continues at coordinate 7,781,577 of NW_020949753.1, read as the reverse complement.
TTTCCTGGGTTTGGGGTTTTTGTTTTTGTTTGTTTTTTTAAACCTTTTGGGTTCTTAGTATCCTAGACCGTGGAAACAGCTGAAGTTAACTTTATCTTTGGCTTATAATTTATGTTTTGGAGAGGTTTGAGAGGTTGAGGGAATTGGAGAAAATGTCTAGTCTGCCTTCTTAATGATTATATGACCTGGAACTCTGCTGCCCTTTTTGAGACCTTCCTCCACTGTACAATTCCTTCTTGACATCCTGTTCTTCAGAGTCCCTTGTTTATATGTATACCTCCTCTCCTCCCTTTCCATTGCCCTCTGTGTCATAATCAATCATCTTTAGGTCTTTAGAGGCCACAATGTTCTACATCCTACTACTGTATAACAATACCAGTAAAATGTTAGCATTTAAAAGATCTGTTCTTTTCTGATATCACTTTCCCTTTTAACCCTGCCCTCTTCTTTCTTATTTAGTTTAATGTATTTGTACAGCAGTATCTTCATGTGTTTGTGTGCAGTTCAGGTAAGAGTGAGGATACTTCCTCTCCTAGCTTCTACCTCCATGTTTATATACTCATAATACACTTTTGAGGCACCTTAATTATCAGAAGGCAGTTTCCTCATTTTTGCTTTAGAATATTCCTTTTCTTTCTCATCGGAAAGCAAAACAACAGAATAAAAGTATATACTGTTCTCATATTTGTCTTAACTTCTCCTGGACCCTAGAAGACAGAGGTTTTCTGGATTTGTGCTCTTTGTCAGTTCCTGTCTTCTGGCTAATGTTCATGGTGGTCCACTTCGAGTGCTGGCTTGGGCTGTCTACGTTTCCTTCTCTTTGCACAGTTCTCTATTAGGACTTGGCCCTGTCCTTTGTTATGACCCCAGTTGGATGTTGGTGATTGCTCTTCTCTCTAGCTTCTTGTAAAGTCTTCTGCCATGGGCACCCAGCCTTCTCCCTGCCATTCACAGCTGGCCCACCTCTTGGTGACATACAGGGCAGCTTCTTGAACTTACTTGTTCTGACAAGGCAAGGCTGGGATTTGGATTCAGGCCCCTATTACCAAATGCTTGTAATGGTTTTCAATCCCTTTGGGAGCCTACTTGTTCAGAGTGTTGGCTGACTTCAGACCTGTTTACCAGAGCTTTTCATTGGCATGATCTCTCTCTCTCAGTGCTGGAAGATTTCATGGCTTGTGCTGGCTTTCTTGGTCCAATCCCATTCCCAGAACTGTTTTGCCAGTGCTTTCTATGGCTGCCTTGGGCAATACCTCTTCTAGCCTCTGCAGGCTTCTCTACATCCTTTTATTTTATTTTATTTTATTTTACTTTTTCCATTCTGGGTTGGATGAAGGAATTTAATTTTCTTTCTCTTTGGTGTACTTTATCATTGCTTTTTGCAGATATTTGCTGGGGTGTCTACGGGAGAACTGGGCAGCTCTACAACCTTTCACCTCAGCATATTAAACCAAAAGTTGAATTTTACAATTTAACAAAAAGAACAAAAAGATTTTCTGCATGTATAATTTTCCTAACAATTAAACATTTCTTTCATTTCTGGTTAACCCTGGTCAATCCCACCTAAACAAAGTGAAAAATTTCAAAATATATTTTGTAACCTCTTTGCTAACATTTTATTTACCATTTTTGCAACAATATTTATTCATTTGCAACAGTTGTATTCAAGCCCTGGCTATGGTCAGCTTTATTAAATGTGCTGTGCAATGCTGAAAAATCAGTGTGCTCTTTAACATTCCCATTCACTAATCACCAATGGTTTTTCATATGAAAAGTTTCTAACCTTCTCTTCAGATCCTTAGTTTCATTCTCATTTATCATTGTCAGATTAATCTACGTCTGTAAAAAGTAATCATGTTCTTAATATCTGTGTCGTGGATAGAGCAATGATCCTGAAGTTCAGAAAACTTAATTCCAGGTCCCAACTCTGAAGCATATTGAGCCTGTGATGTTGGGTAACTCTGATGTATATTTATTGTGTGATACTGAGCACAAGTCAATTTACCTCTCTAACACTAAGATATAGAGAAGGTGCCGATCTGTGATGGTAGAGAAAGTTCCTCACTAGGAATGCTGCACTAATTAAATGAGGTCCATTAAAGATTAAGTCATATTAATTTTTCCTATAAATATTTAGATGCTTTGCCATTCTTTGCTTATGAAATTACTATTTATATATATATATATATTTGGTTCTCTGTCATGCCTCCTCCTTAGTAGCTACAGCTGCTGAAGAGCCAGAAAACAAAGTTCTCACCCCCAGCATCTCTGGTACTATCAGATGGTTCAGCAGATGTGGTTTTATCAGTGGAGCTGTGAGGGACTGTATGAGTTAAGGAAGGAAGGAGTATATTGTAGGCATGTGGGATGTCTGATGCAGAGATAGAGAAACAGCAGATGGATCATGCGTGAGAAACAAAGATAGCAGTTTGGCTGCGTTGTATAATAAAGAAAAGAAGTGATGGCCATTGAGACTGGAAAGATCGATTGGGGCCAGGTTGTGTAGGGATTTAAAAGCTAAACAGAGAACGGGAAATCTGGGCTTGGTTAGGTAGAAATGTGGTAAGATCTGCCATTAAGAAAAATGACTTTGTTAGTAAAGTGTAGGGTGGACTGGAGTTCGAAGATACTTGAGACAGGAGGAACAGTTAGGAGGTTTAGGAATAATGGAGGTGAGAGGTGGTGAGAGCCTTAACTATGGCAGTACTTGAGTAGAGAAAAAGGGTGAGACCTGAGAAGTGCTTTGGAGATAGAAAGATTTTCTGGTTGATACTATGGGGATTGAAAGGGAGTGCTGAGTCCAGTATTATGTCTTGGTATGAACCTTTGAGACAGGAATTATGGTAGCAGTACTTTTGATAGAAATAGGGAAATTTGGAATGGGAGAGGGTTTATAGAAACGATAATGAATTTGATTTTGGGCGTGTGGAGTTTAAGATGTCTTTGGGAAATCCAATTTGAATGTTCAATAGTCAATTGTGAAGCTCAAGGGATAAGCTATGACTTTGTATTTTATACACACATACAGATATGTATATAAGTAAACATATTTATATAGATGTATATTCAGGTATGTAAGTATATGTATTGTGTTAAAATTGTATCTTATTCTGGTCCCCTTGACAACCTTCTTCTAGTCAGTAAAGTAAGTTTCTAAGTAGCCACTATAAAGTTGCAGTAGCAGAAAATAACTTTTCAAAGGGTCACCTACAAACTTTCCTAAAGATCAAAGGGGCATTATTTACAGATTGTATTATATATTAACCAAAAATCACATCCTGGTAATGTGTACAGAATCAGCAGAAGCCATCTTGAGTTTTGCTGTCAGGGCGTTTTGGTCCTATGATGTAAATTTTAATCAGGTTGCAAATCACCAAATGGTGATGATAATTTTGATATGAGCACGTGTTAAATTTAAAGTTTTACTGATAACTTTGAAATGATTTGGACATGTTAATGAACTTACCTCAAGGTGGCACATATAGGAGTTAGTCTGTTCCCCACCAAAACCTTATAAAATGAAACCTCAGACTCCTGCACAAACCTCCCCCCCCACCCTTCCTCCATCTCCTAAGGGTCCATACTGCCAAGTACTCCCAGCACCAATCCATGGTTACAAGAGTGATATTGTCTACCTCTGCCCCTCCCCATTCTTCTCCCTACCACTGCCTGACTTTCTCTACCACTCCCTCCCCTGTCCCCATGCCTGTATACCCCATTCAGCCTCTTGTCTTCGTATTTTTGTGCTGTTGCCCCCATATCCTCTATGCCTGTCAAAGTGTGATTGCCACTGTTTCCTGCTGCCATCGTGGTCTTTCCTGGAAGGTCTCCAAAGAACCAAGTGTGCCTGCCTCTATTTCATAATTTCATAAATTAATTACCAATTTATATAGGTACATATGTATATTAGTGTTATGGTATGTATGTGTGTATGTATAGAGAGGTATGTATGCATGTATGTATGAAGATATATATGTATTTGTGTATATATATATACACATAGAGTTATATTTATATACAGAGAGAAAGTGAGAAAGGTAGGTGTAGGTCTATATGTAGGTATGCCTGTGTATGTGTGTGTATATTTGTATACATGCACAAGAAAGTGGTGTGTATACATATATATGTATGGGGGAGGTTTGTGAGTACTCATTGTTCTTTCCCTTGCCTATCCCCCTCTCCGGTGGACTATAAGCTCTTTTAGGGCAGGGACTCTTTAATTTTGTGTTTGTATCCCCTGTGTCTAGCTCACAGCCTGGCACATTGGTGATGACGACATACTTGTCAATCTCATTTAAGCAATCTAATCCAATCCAATAAACATTTATTAAGGGCCTACTGTGTACCAGGCACCATGCTAAGGGCTGCAGATACAATTAATGAAAAGAAAGTCTTTGTCCTCAAGGAACTTACAGCCTAAAGGGGGAGACAACACACAAAAGGAATGAGGAAAGGGTGGGCGAAGGCACGAAGGGGTACCTAGTAGGGGAGCATTTTGTTCAGGTCAGTTGAAACTAGGCAGAGCAGCAGATGCCAAATGGAGTGAGTTGAGTCCATTTTCTGTCCTCTATAAGGGAAGGCATTGGGAGGAGTTTGATACGCCACCCTCCAGCCCTCCAATCAGAGGGGAGAGAGAGCTGAAGGAAGTGATGTCAATCAAAGCTTGAGTTACCAGCATGAAGATAAGTTTAGAAGTGAATAGCTTTTCCTAGGAGGAGCATCTTGTTCCCTGGAATTGCAATCAGGTAGGGCAGCAGATGCAAAGTGGAAGTTGAAGTAATGAATTAGTATGGTGAAAAGGGCAAATGTAGTGGTTTAACAACCTTGTTCTCTAATCCACCCTGCCACCCATGCTACCTTATATGGTATTTAGGACTTTTTAAATAAAAATTAAAATACTGAGATTCTATTTCAAATTTTGCAATAACAATTCTAAGATTTTCTGGGGCATATGGCTTTTTCTTTTTTCTTTTTCCATGTAATTCAAGGCAGAAAAGAGAGAAAAGGTTTTCAGGTATTTATTAGCTATTTAGTATAATATTTTATATAATTTTTATGCTTTAATTAGTTATTTTTGATTTTCTAGATGGGCAATAAAAACACTTTAATTATTTACCATTATTTAACATATAATCTTAATTCAAAGCATTTTTTTGTTTTAACTTTTATTATTTAATTTAAAGGATTTCTACCTTTTAAAGATATGTAATACAACCTAATGATGCTAATTACTTGGTTGATCATTTAAATAAATTATTAAAAGTATCATATTAACATTTTATTGTTAGATAGATGTTGTTTGTCCTTTGTTCTTAAAGAGAGCCATGACATCAAGAAGGTGATATCATGACTTGCAAATGAATTGGATTTAAGTGAGTCAGGCTGTGCAAACTCACCAGCCTCACTCTTGTCCTCCACAGCCTTCTTGGTCCAGTGACAAAATATAGACCAGGACTACTGGAGATGGCCCTGGATGCAGTGGGAGACCTTGGCCTCTTTAAACTAAGGTCTTTCCTGGTTCTCTTTATCTGAGGCATTGCCCATTCAGTGAATAAGGCTAGATAAGAAATGAGGCAAAGAATGACCTCTTTTAGCTAGTCAAAAACAAACAAACAAAAGAAAAAACTATCTGGGAGGGAAAGATTTCTGGCCTAAACACAAACAATTTCTGTTTGCACTTATCCTGTGCTTTCAGAGCCCAAACGTTGACCAAATGAGGCTTGGGCTGGGACCTATTGTTGGCCAGTTGATGAGAATCAGAGTGATTTGGGTTTAGGGCATGATCCTTAAAAAAGAAAAATAGCTTGTCAACGCCAAGATATTTTGCTAGGTGTCAGTGATCAAAATTTGCATTCTTTTGGGCAGAGCACTGGAAGATAAGGGTATTGTTCCCTGTATGGACAGAGGGAGAGAAGGGAATAAGGGAGAGGAGAAAAGAAAGGAAGGAGGGAGGGAGGGAAGTGTGTAGCCTTACTGGAACTGGCCAGTTGGGTCCCCAGTGGGGCAGTTACTACCACTCACGGATTACTGTTTGTCCTTTGCTTTTGAAGAGGACCATGACATTGGGAAGGTGATGTCATTACTTGGAAGTGAATTGGATTTAAATGAGGCAGGGCTCTGCAAAGTCACCAACCTCACTTTCTCCTCGAGCCATCTGGGTCCAGTGGCAAGATGTAGATAGGGTGACTGGAGATGGCCCTTGTCAGGTACATAGTTAAATTCCTTCACTACATCTTAGCCATTGAGATGGTCACATTTCTGATTTTGCCAGCATCCACAGGGGTTCTACTTTTTTGTTTTCAAATCCTGAAATTCCTTTATGCATCGTCTTTTATTATTTTCTCTTTCCTTGCTTTATGACTGTTCACCCGGTTCTTTGTCTTCACCCTGAAGTTCATTCCTTCCGTTCCTCTGTTTTCTCAGGTCCTCTCCTCTCTTTCCCTTCTTGATCCTTTGGTGAACCTACTCAGTTGGACGATATCCTCTGCTCTCCAGTTCCTTAACACCTTGTCCTTTTACCAACCACATATTAAACCCCACCCCTGGGTTACTCTTACTGTCTGCCTCCTCTCCCATTCACTTGGTACTGAATGGAGCTGGAGGAAATGACAAAATAATGCTCCACTGCAGATTTATGTTATCTAATCTCAACTGGGCCCTTGCCCTGCTGCAAGGCAGACATTCCTTTCCTTCTTAATCAGTTTGTTATCCTACTCTCCTCAGCGATTCTTCTAGACTTTCTTATCTCTCCTCTCCCTTAGTATTCTACCCCACCTTCTCAGTCAAGTATCATGAATATTCGATTTCCTATATTTCAACTAAAAAGTTGAAACCATTGATTGAGGGCTCCCTTGTCTTTCCTCTTCTTCCTCACATCAAATCATTCAGACCACTTTTCCTTACTGTCTCATCCTTCCTTGTGGCCAAAGCTAACAATTCTACATGTACTCATGATTTTATCCCTTCTTAATCTCTCCAGCAGATTTCCCCTACTGTCATCCCTCCTTTTTCTCTTCTGTTCAGGCTCCTCTTAGCCAAGCAGCTCCTTTAAAAAGTGGAAAAACAAAAACTCTTACTTCAATGGTGATTCCCTTGTGCTTTGACCCTCATCTTTTTTCTATTTCAGTGGCTACACTTCTTGAGAAAACTCTACATTTGGTGGCCCCCTTTTCTCTCTCCCTCACTTTTATCAGACCCTCTGCATTCTGGCTTCTGACTTTTTCATTTAATTAAAACTGTTCTCTCTAAATTATCAGTGATTTACTAGTTATAAAGTCTGTTGTCCTTTTGTCGGTCCTCGATATCCACAGTGTTTGGCCACACTGTTGATCACCTTGTTCTCTAGTTTTGGCGCCGTGTTGTTCTCATCCTGTCTGCCTAAGCTCTCCTTCTCACTGTCATTTGATGGTCCTCTGTCCATGTCATGCCTACTGACCTTGGATTTTCCCAGATCTCTGTACTGGGCCCTCCCTTTTTCTCACACCTGTATTGTGCTTGGCGATCTCATCAGCTCCCATGGGTTCATTTATCAGCAACAATCATGCAGATCCAGCTGTATATATGAATGAATAAATAAAGCATTTATTAATCACTTACTTTGTGCAAAACACTGAGCTAAATGCTGGGGAAATGAATAGAAAAGTAAGACAGTGTCTGTTCTCTCTGAGCTCTTACTCTAATAAGGGAGAATGTTTTAGTTGCAAATTAGATGGAAATGTGCCTTTGTCCTTTGGGTGCCACAGCTAAGCAGATGTAGATGCCTCTTTTAATATCATTACTACTGATAAAAACATGTCAGTTTCTGATGTTGGGCTATTTGATAGTGCCAAGGCCTTTCTGGGTCATTAGTAGCTGTGGCTGTAGCACCTTCAGGGGCCAGGCTGCATCTTGGGGGTAGGTTCTCAGGATGATGGCCGAGGGCACTGGACTGGAAGCATTACTGTTCCCAAGGCTCTTTGGTTCAGGCTCATGAGCTATCTCCATCACAGGCTGAAGGGAGATGATGGTCAAGATTGGGGTGGTGGTGACTCAGATGGAGTGGCACATGCTGCCTCCTGTCTCCTGCGAGAGGCCTTGCTACTTCTACCAGGCTATCTCACCCTACCCTGCGGGTGGCAGTTGGGGATGGCCGATCCTTCTCCCCTGTAGAGAGGAAACAGGCAAGAGGATATTGGTGGAGTTTGGCAGTGATGGGCTTCGGGGAATGGATGGCTGTGTCAAAGGAAGACTTTGTAAGGATGTGAGTCAGCCCTTGGCATGGCTGTAGGAGCAAAGGGGCCATTCTGAGGGGGTGAGTCTTGGGAAAGAGAAAGGCTGTCTCTTCATCAGAGACTGGAGCAAAGAAGGAGACAATGGGAGGTGTCATTAAGAGTTTTGATGTATAAAACAGGAGAGAAGAAATGATGTATCACACTGTACCCCTCCATTTTCTTGGTAAAATAGGAGACAAGGAAGACCCTCTGTTGAAAGGAAATGGGAAGGTGGTAGTGTAGGAAGCTTGAGGAGAAAAGTACAAAGTGTTCCTGTGGTGTAGGAGTCATGGACCATATGTTTGGAGCAGGAAGGACCTCATAGGTCACCTAATCTAATCCACTCATTTTATTGATAAGGCCTTGAAAGGTTAACAGACTCATTGGCTTTGACTCATCTGAAGTGCCGTAGAGTCTGAGAGTTCTCCAAGGGAGAACCAGGAGCCAGAGGAGGAACCTGAGAAGAGGAATGTTCTTCCCAACAGAACTACCAGCAGGGAAGGGGAGTCTGGGCCCCTTTGTTATAGTCTTCACTCACAAGAGGCTTGGATGGTCACTTCTCAGGTATATTGTAGTGGAGATTTCTCTTGGAATCTATCCCAACTCTGTGATTCTGAGAAAATGCTTCTTAATGGGTATTAGTATTTGAACACGCCTTTTAAAAAATAAACTAAGTTGTAAGGGAAATTCTTTTTAATGACTCAATTTTAAGCTTTCTTGATTTGAATAAATGTCTGGGTTTTTTCCTTCTAGACATTTATTCTTAGAAATTGAAAGACATGCTAGCAGTAAAAAATGTTATCCACAGGTTTATGCTTCACATAGGTTTTTAATTAACGTGATATCTGTAAACCATTTAGAGATCTTTTTTTAAAAATTATTTTGTTAATTTGTATCTGGACTCATTTTTGATATAGTCAATAGAGACCTAGTAGTAGTTCTTTGAGTAGTATAGTTTTCTTAGAGTTTCGGTTTGTAATCTGTCATAATATTGCTTTCGTGTAATTTTTCTTGTAAGTAGCCTTTGCTTTTTCCAGTTTGTTTGCTGATGGAAAAGAAACTTGAACTCTTAGAATGTTAATCAATTCTTCATAAAAACTTGTTGATTGATCTAGTTTAAAGGTCATTTGAACTATAGAAAAGGGCAATCATCAACTGTAGTTAGATGGAACAAATTGTGTAAAATTGGCAGAAAATCTTTTCTTTTTTTACGTTTTTACTATGGCTATGGTATATTGCAGCTAATTTGTTTTTTGGGGGGTTTTGTTTCAACTTAATTTTATTTAACTTGTCCTTTCAGGATTCTGGTGATTCTTATAAACTGGCCAAGATGAATATGGTGAAGAGGATTATGGGCCGGCCTCGCCAGGAAGAGTGCAGCCCACAGGATAATGCGTTAGGACTGATGCACCTTCGGCGCCTCTTTACTGAACTCTGCCATCCTCCTCGGCATATGACTCAGAAAGAACAAGAAGAAAAACTTTATATGATGTTACCTGTGTTTAATAGGGTAAGTTTAAAATCCTGAAAGCCAAGAAAGCTACGAGACAGAGTGGAGAGGGGCAGAGCATTCCAGGCATATGGGGCAACCAGTACTGAGGCATGGCAGCTAAGAGAGGAGGGTGCCATAGTGCGTAGAGCACTGAGCCTGGAGTCAGAAAGACTCATTTTCCTGAGTTCAAATCTGGCCTCAGACACTTACTGACTGTGTGATCCTGGGCAAGTCTCTTAACCCTGTTTGCCTTAGTTTCCTCATCTGTAAAATGAGCTGGAGAAAGAAATGGCAAACCACTCCACTCCACTATCCTTGCAAAGAAAACCCCAAAAGGGGTCATGAAGAATCAGACAGGCTTGAAAAACGAATAAACAAAAAAGTGCTAAGGTATAGAGATGGGAGGAAATGTTGCGTTGGAGGAACTGCAGTTAGAATACTCCATGTATTTAGAATATAGAATGTGTGGATGAGAATGTGGAGTGGGAAGACTGGAAATACTGGAAGGGACCCAGTTGAGAGGCACTTTAAATGGAACATTGTATTTGAGCCTGGAGTAAATAGGAAGGAAGTGGAGCTCACTGAGCAGAGCAGGGATGTGCTCAGACCTACATCTTGGCAGCAGAGTAGTGAATAGATTGGAATAGGGAGAGACCTGAGGCAGGGAGGCCAGTTGGAATACTATTGCAGTGGGCCAGGAAAGAGGTGATGAGGGCTTGGACTACACTGGTGGCTGTGGGAGCAGGGAGAATTAGTTGTCTACAAGAGATGTGGTAGAGGTAGAAGGACTTTGCAATGGATTGGATATGTGGGGAGAATGAGAGGGGGGAATCACGGATGATACCTTGGAACCTGGGTCCTGGGGGGATGTTGGTACCCTCTGTAGTAACAGGGAAGTTCAGAAGGGAAGAGGATTTGGGGTGAAAAATGAGTTCTGTTTTGGACATACTGAATTTAAGAAGGCTACGGGACATCCAGTTACAAGTGCTCCACTAATATGTTTAAGAACTCTGAATTTTCTTTATTCTGTCATAATCTTTTTAAAATAATTTTTTCTTGTTATATTACCTAAAATTTTTCATTATATCCTTCCCCCTCTCAGAGAGCCATTCCTTATAACAGTTTGTTTGTTTTTTTTAAAGCAAAGGAGGAAGGAAAAAGAAATTGGCAAAAATGGTCTGAAAAAACTTGAGTGTATGTGCAGTATTCCACACCTCTGGACCTTCTGCCTTCATCCTCCCTCTTCCTCTGACACAAAGGAGTGGGACAGCATGTCTTCTTTTTCTATATAGGGAAATTTCTTCTTAACAGTGCCCTCCTTGAGGTATAAGCCTAATAATGGAACCTCTGGGTCAAAGGCTATGACAATTTTAGTCACTTTATTTGTATAATTAACAAAATGTTTTCTAAAATGATCTTACAAATTCACAGCTCCACCACAGATGCACTAGTATGCTTGACTTCCTCCAACCCTTCCAACACTGAATATTCCTACCTTTTGTTTTTACAGATTTGCTGAATGTGAGGTCAAACCTCAGGGTTTGTTTTGATTTGCATTTCTCTTATTTTTTAATTTAGTATTTTATTTTCCCCCAGTTACATGTAAAAACAATTTTTAATTAATTAATTTAGTTTTAGTTTTCAATGATCACTTCCATAAGCTTTTTTTTTTTTCCAAGAGAATGAACAATGTATTATTCTCAATCAGGCAACTTGAAATAATATAAATAAGTGCTGTCTGCATATGTAGAAAAATATAGTAATTTATTTATGTACCCAAATGAATAATTTACCTAATACACTCTAGTATTTGCAAAGAACCTGCCCTATTCTTTTTTAAAATTAATTTATTTATTTTTAGTTTTCAACAATCACTTCCATAAGCTTTTGAATTTTAAATCTCCCCCCACCCAAGATGGTGTGCAATCTGATATAGGCTCTACATGTACATTCCTATTAAACATGTTTTCACATTAGTCGTGTTGTAAAGAAGAATTAGAACCAATAGGAGGAACCACAAGAAAGAAGAAACAAAACAAGAAAGAAAAAAAAAGCAATTAGTATGCTTCAATCTGCATTTAAATTCCATAGATCTTTCTCTGGATGTGGATAGCATTTTCTTTTTTTTTTTTTTTTTTTTGAAAAGGCAAATATTTTTATTCTGTCACATAAATGAGAAGTGCATGGAAGGGCTGGTTCATAAAAGGATTTCCACCTATTTTTCTTTTTCCCACTTCAAGAATTCAGAATGAATACTTTCTAAAATGAGTTGACTCAATTAACCTTAATTAATTCTGAGTACCTTGGTGAGGTTTCATAGGTTTAGCTGCTGTCCCTTGGATAGCATTTTCCATCATGGGAAATCATTGGATCTTAGATCCTTGCATTGCTGAGAAGAGCTAAGTCTATCAACGTTAGTCATTGCACAGTTTGGCTGTTATTTTGTACAATGTTCTTCTGGTTCTGCTCACTTCACTGAGCATCAGTCCATACAAGTCTTTCTAGGTTTTTCTGAATTCCACTTCCTCATCATTTTTTACAGCAAGATAGTATGCCATTACATCCATATACCACAACTTGTTCAACCATTCCCCAATTGATGGGTATACCCTCAATTTCCAATTCTTTGCCACCACAAAAAGAGCTGCTATAAATATTTTTGTATATGTGGGTCCTTTTCCCATTTTTATGATCTCTTTGGGATGCAGCCCTAGAAGTGGTATTGCTGGTTCAAAGGGTATGCACATTTTTATAGCCCTTTTGGTATAGTTCCAAATTGCTCTCCAAAGTAAAAACAATTTTTAACTTTTGTTTTTAAAATTTTGAGTTCCAAATTCTCTCCCTTCCTCCTTCCCAACCCCCCCTCCATTGAGAAAGCAAGCAATTCAATATAGGTTATACATGTGTAGTCATGCAAAACTCTTCCATAATAGTCATGTGAAAGAAAACATAGACCAGAAAAACTCAAGAATCTTTAATCTCTATTCACACTCCATCAGTTCTTTCTCTGGGAATGAATAGTATTTTTCATTTTAAGTCCTTAAGAGTTGTCTTGGATTATTGTATTGCTGAACAATGTTGCTGTTACTTTGTGTACAGTACATTTCACTTTGCATCAGCCCATGCAAGTCCAGGTCTTTCTGAGAGCATCTGACTCATCGTTTCTTATAGTACAGTAGTATTCCATCATAATCATGTGCCACAACTTGTTCAGCCATTCCCCAGTTGGTGGAGATCTCCTCGACTTCTAATCCTTTACTCCCAGAAGAGAGTTGCTGCAAATATTTTTGCACATATGAGTCCTTTTCCTTTTTGCTTTTTATCTCTTTTGGGATACTAACCTAGTATGTGTTTCTCTTAGGATGATTTGGACTGTTCTTTCTTATACCTGTTAAAAGATTGTCATTCTTCTTTTGAGAACTGTTTGTTTCTTTGACCACTTACCCATTGGGGAATGATTTTTGGTTTTATATATTACCTATTAATTGTTTAATATGTCTTGGATACTAAATTCTTATCTGAGAAATTTGATAACAAATTTTTTTTCCACTTTACCTTTTCCTTGCTTAATCCTTAATGCATAATTTTGTTCATGCAGAAGCTTTTTAGTTTCATGTAGGCAAAAGTTGTCTATTTTACCTTTTATATTTGCTTCTAATCCTTGTTTGGTTAAGAATACAATCTCCCACACATAACTGTGAAAAATATATGACCTGGGGCAGCTAGGTGGCGCAGAGGATAGAGTTCTGGCCTTGAAATCAGGAGGACCTGAGTTCAAGTGCGGTCTCAGACTTACAACACTTACTAGCTCTGTGACCCTGGGCAGGTCACTTAACCTGGATTGCCCAGCATAAAGGGGGAAAAAAAAAAAGAAAAGAAAAATATATGACCTGCTTCTCTTCTGAAAGAGAGAAGTTCCTGGAAGCTTCTTCAGCCCTTCTGCTTCTTTCTTTTCCTGGTGAGTTCTTCTAAGAACCTCCATTTGAGGAAGGGCCCAGGCTACATAGCCTTTATTCCTCTCTTGACTCTGCTTCTGACTGTCTTGACTTTGCTACCATGTCTCATCAGTTAAAGTTTTGTCAACTCTTAGGGCATTCTTACCCTGGAACATCCTTCTATCTTTGCAGTCCTCTTTTTGCATTTCATTTTTGAGCCTCACCCAACCATCCTTCATTCCTCTTCCAGCTCTGCTTATGACTCTGCTCCCTTTTATGTGTTATCTTCCCCCATGAGAGTGTAAATTCCTTGAGGGCAAGGAATATCTTTATTTTTGCTTGTATTTATATCTCCAACATTATGGATAGCACATAATATGTAAAAAAGACATCAATAAAAGCTTAATTTAAAAAATGAAATAAAGAACAACTTAAATAGCTAAAAGAATATTTAGTTGTTCATGGCTGGGCCATGCCAATATGATAAAAATGATACTAACATCAAAGTAAATTCGCTAGTTTAATGCTGTATCAAACTATAAAAGGGCTCCTTTATAGAACTCAGTATAATAACAAATTTTATTTGGAGGAACAAAAATCTAGACTATCAAGAGAAATGAAAAAAGGAAGGAAGGAAGAAAGACAGCACTTTCTGAACTCAAACTATATTACAAAGTAGCAAAACCATTTTATATTGATTTTAAAAGAGAAAAGTAGATCAGTGGAACAGACTAAACAAGGGAGACTCAGAAATAATGAAACTCAATGACCCAGTGTTTGATAAAATTGAAAACATTAATAACTTAGTAAAGAACTATTGGTGGGGGGGCAATCATTTATCAAAGGAACTCCCTAACTGCATTGGTAAGTTGATGGCAACTCACTTTTAGCTTTGGGAATTTCCCAAATTGTGCTTTGGTGTATACTAGTGCATTGCTGATTTTTTCTTTCTTATATATCTCCATCTCTTTCCCTAGCACTGAATTTGTTCTTGCCTTCTAAGTGGTCTCCTTGCCTTAAGATTTTTCCCATGTCTCTCTGCCCTCCACAGTGATGGCAAGTGATGTTCCTGAAGCATAGGTCTCATCAGGTCACCCTGCCTCCATCCCATCTCTGTTCCATAAACCCCAGGAGTTCTCTAGTACCTCTAAGATCAAATATAAATCTTGCTTTTAAGCATTTAAAACTCTTAACAACCTGGACCTTTCTTATTTTTCCAGCCTTCCTAGACATTACTCCCTCCCATGAACTCTACTGTCTAGTCCTGCTGTCTACTCCTTCATTTAATTTTGTTTCTAGACTATAGTTTAGTCCTTACTGCCCACCAGCTCCCTGCTTGGTTTCAACTCCATCACTGGAAATCTTATCAACAGCTCTATATCCTCAGTTGTGTCCCCCTTCTGATTGGAAGGCTAAGAGGTGGAATAAAAGTCCTCCTAAAGCCTCCCTTTGTAGAGGGCTCAGAATTTCCCACCGGCTTCTGTGCTTGGTTTTTGACTCTATGAACACCCTCTGACATTTCACTCCCCCCCCCCCCCCCCCAGCTTTTACAACTTCTTTTTGTGTGTGTTATCTTTCCCTTATTAGATAGTAAACTCATTGAGAACAAAGATGGTCTTCTGTTTTCTTATTTTGCATCTCCAGTGCTTAACTGCGCTGGCACATAGAAGGTACTTCATAAATATTTATTGATTCTTGACTATTTTGTAAGAACTGTTGAGAAAACTGCATCTGAATCTGGTAGAAATTAATGGTATGGTCAGTTTTACTTCTGGTTTTCCTAGTATTGAATCAGCCCTGCATTGCTGGTATAGATCTCACCTAGTCATAGTGTATGATCATTGTGATATATTGTTGTAATCTCTTTGCTAGCATTTTATTTAAAAATTTTGCATCAGTATTCATTAGGGAAATTGGGTTATAGTTTTCTTTCTCTGTTTTTCCTCTCCCTGGTTTAGGCATCAAAAACATTGTGTCATAAAAGGAATTTGTTAGGACTTCTTTGCCTATTTTTTCAGATAGTTTATATAGTATTGGAATGAATTGTTTGATAGAATTCACTTTTGTAAATCCATATGGTCTTGGAGATTTTTTCTTAGGGAGCTCATTTATGGCTTGTTCAATTTATTTTTCTACGATAGGGTTATTTATGTTTTCTATTTCCTCTTTTGCTAATTTGGTGATATAAATATTCATTTCCATTAGACTATTAGTTTTTTTGGAATATTGGGGAAGATAGATCCTAATAATTGCTTTAATGTCATCTTCACTTAATGGTTAATTCACCCTTTTTATTTTTGAGACTTTGTTTCTTTGATTTGGCCTATGACACTTATTCTTTAGGATTAGATTGTTTAATTTGCAATTAATTTTTAATCTATGCTTCCATAGTCCTTTATTGAATGTAATTTTTTTTTATTATCATCTTAAAAAGGTGCATTTAGTGTTTCTGCTTTTCTGTGTTTGTGAGGTTTTTAATGTCCTAATACCTGGTCAGTTTTTGTGAAACTGAGAAAAAGAACTTTCTATTTCCATTCATTTTTCTCCAGAGGTCTAATATCTAGTTTTTCTAAGATTTTATTCATCTCCTTTATATCTTTCTTATTTATTTTATGGTTAGATTTTTGTAACTCTGAGAGGGGAAAGTTGAAGTCTAGTATAGTTTTACTGGTATAGTTTTACTCTCTGGTTCCTGTTGTGATTCATTTAACATTTCCTTTAAGAATATGTATACTTTGCCATTTGTTGTATATATGTTTAGTATTGATACTAGTTCATTGTTTGTTGTGCCTTTTAGCAAGATGTAGTTTCCTTGCTAATCTCTTTTAATTAGGTCTATTTTTGCTATTGCTTTGTATGACATCATGATTGCTACCTCTGCCTTTTTTACTTCTCCAGCTCCTTATTTTAACTCTGTTTGATTCTCTCTGTTTCAGGTTTATTTCTTGTAAACAACATATTATTGGATTATGGTTTCTAATCCATTTTGCTATCTGCTTCCCTTTTATGGATCAATTCATCCCATTCACATTCACAATTATGGTTACTCACTGTGCATTTCCCTCCATGATATTTTCTTCTGTTCATCCTTCTCTTTTTTTATTCTGCACCTCCTCTAAAATCTGTTTTGTTTCTTACCATTGCCTTTCTTTATCCATCCTCCTTTTTATCACCCTCCTCCCTTTTTCTCATCCCCTTCTCCTGTTTCGCTGTTGGGTAAGATAAATTTCTATACCAGTTGATTGTATATGTAGATATTCCCTCTTTGAATCAATTTAGATGTTTGCCCTGCCCATTTCCCCTTCCATTATAAAAGCTCTTACTTGTGTACCTTTTTTAGATACCTTTCCCCATTCTTCCTCTCCCTTCTTCCATTTCCAAGGATGTCCTTGTTTCTGGGCCATCCGTTTTTTTTTTTTTTTTTTCTTTTCACATCATCCTAACATAACTGACTCACTCCCATGCTCTATGTAGAATCCTTCTAACTGTCCTAATAATGATAGAGTTCTTCGAAGTTACAGTATATCATCTTCCTATATAGCAAGGTAAACAGTGTAAACTTATTGACTCCCTTATGATTTCTTTCATATTTACCTTTTTATGCTTCTCTTGAGAATTTTATTTAAAGTCAGATTTTCTATGCAGATCTGGTTTTTTCATCCAGAATGCTTGAAAGTCTTCTACTCCATTAAATATCTTTTTTTTTCCCCCTTGAAAGATTATACTCAGTTTTGCTGGGTAAGTTATTCTGGGTTGTAATTCTAGCTCCTTTGCCTTTTGGAATGTAATATTCCAAGCTCTCTGCTTCTTCAGTGTGGTAGCTGACAAATCTTATGTGATCCTGACTGGGGCTCCATGATCTTAGGTTTCTTTCTGGCTGCTTGAAATATTTTCTCTTTGAACTGGAAGCTCTGGAATTTAGCTATAATATTGCTTGGAATTTTCATTGTGGCATCTCTTTCAGATGTTGATTGGTAGATTCTTTCCATTTCTATTTTACCCTCTGATTTTAGGATATCAGGACAGTTTTCCTAGATAATTTCTTGAAATACAATGTCTAGGCTCTTTCTTTGATCAAGATTTTTATATAGGACAATAATTCTTAAATTCTCTCTCCTGAATCTGTTATTTTTCTAATGAGATATTTCACATTTTCTTCTATTTTTTCATTCTTTTGATTTTGTTTTATTGTTTCTTCTTGTCTCTAGGAGTCATTCGCTTCCACTTGCCCAATTCTAATTTTTAAGTAATTATGTTCTTCAGTTAGCTTTTGTACCTCTTTTTGCATTTGGCCAGTTCTACTTTTTAAGGAGGTATTTTCATCAGTGAATTTTTGTACCCTTTTTTCCATTTGGCCTGTTTTGTTTTTTAAGGTATTATTTTCTTCAGTATTTTTTTTTGGGTCTCATTTACTAAGCTGTTAATTATCTTTCCATAATTTTCTTCTGTTGTTCCATCTATTTCTCCAATTTTGCCTCTACCATTCTTCTTTGATTTTGAAATTTTTTTTTTTTTTGCTTTTCCTTGAATTCTTGTTGGGCTTAAGCTTTGCTTGTAGCTATTTTGACACTATTATTTTCTTCTGAGTTTGTGTCTCTTGTTTTTCCCTGTCACCATAGTAGCTTTTTATGGTCGAGCTTTGTTGTTGTTTGCTTATTTTTCCAGCCTATTTCTTGACTTTGACATTCATGTTAAGAGTTGGGCTCTTTTCCTGGCATGGGCAGGGGGAGGGACACTGTCCTAAGCTTCAGGCTTTTTCACACTGCCCTTTTTAGAGCTAGTTCTGGGTGTTTGGAAATTTTTGGTGCTTCCAAGGTGGTATAATTTAGGAAATAATTTAGTGGTTACTACACTCCTGGTCTGTGCTCTGGGGCTTAACCCAGGAAGGGCTCCTAATCCCTTGGGACCAGAATTAATACTGTTTCTCAGGGCCCCTGTTCTCTTGTGACTGAAAGTGCTCTTCTCTGCCCTGAGCTGTGACCCAGAAGCTACCCAACAGCATCTGCTCCTGTGTCCAGTGCTAGCACAGGGGTCCCCTGTAATCTCTTTCTGACCCATAGGGTCTCTTACTGTCTGTGACTTGAGAGCTCCCAAAGCTGCTGCTGCTTCTGTCACCACCACCTTGTCGCATTACACCGCTGTGTCAAAGATCTCTCTTTCTGACCTCCTAAGTTGTCTTGGGCTAGAAGAATGACTCACTTTGATTTTTTGTTGACTTTGGCACTCTAGAATTCAATTTGAGGCATCATTTTAAGATTGTTTAGAAGGGAATGTTGGGAGAACTTGACTGGTTGCTTCCCCTATTTTGCCATCTTGGCTCTATCCCTGATGTTATTAATTTCTTTAAAATATTACTGTGGTAAAAACTTAAGTTATCTGTCAGTGTGGAAGAATAAATTGTTTAGGATAATTTAATTTTCTCAGTGGATGGGTGAAATCTTAAATAACCAAACTTTAATATTAACTATTTTGAATAGAAATTTTTCTAAAATTTATTTTGTAATTCCTCGCTTTTTAAAGCAAGAGTTCACCAAATAAGTATAAGGAACTGTTCCTTGATGATTCAGGATCCTTCTGAGTAATAATTATCAGACTTGGCTGTAATACAGAGATACCTTGAAGTCTTATTGAGACATTTAGGGCAATTTTCTCTAATTTTAGATGGTCCCAGATGTCTGTGATCTTTGCTTTTACATAATTAAGTATGTTTGGGAATATGCATATAAATAATATGAATTGCTTTCTGAGTCTGGGCTTCAGGTACCAGCCTGTGGTAGAACTTTGTGTTTTCTATTTTGGCCTCCAACAGGTCTGTTACTTCTAGTTCCCGCTTTGTTGTAGAGAGGTAAGATTAGCTAAATTATGAAAAGGATAAGATGAAATTTTGAAGAGTTTAGATGATTATTATAATATAATGTTTTGCCTTAATGAATATATCCCCAGTGGAATGGAACTGAAGGAGATCAACCATGCTGACTGGGTCCATGATAGATTCATGTTATCCAACTGCTACCATGTCTTTACTTTAATGAGACAGTCCTTTTTTATGTGGCATAGTTCTTTTTTTAAATAGAAATGTTTATTGTTATCTTTTGTTTCTACATAGTCTGCTTTTCCCTCCTAGACCCCCCTCCCAGGCTGCCATCCATTGTAACAAAGAAAGAAATGAAGAAGAATAGGAAAAAAGGCTTGTAAGACCATTCAGCACATTGAACACATCTGATGAAACATGCTGCGTGCTTGAACCTCCTCTGCTCTGCACTTCTCTATTGGAGTGGTGGGAGAAGGTGTCTTCTCATGTTTCTATTTTGGAGCCAAGCTTGGTATTTATAAATTTGCAGTTTCTTAGAAAAAAGATATGGAAAAAGAAAAAAACACATAAACAAAATAGGTTAGTGCAGAAGAACAGGAGGGAGGATTTTAAATGAGAGGCGATGATAAAGAGAGAAAAGAGAAAGTGAGATAATTAGATAAATTAAAGAAAAAAAATCAGTAAGTTAATTAAAACCCCAAAACTAGGGAAAGGATTGATAACAGGGAGAAGAGAAGAAGAGTGAGGGGGAGAAAAAGTCTGTGGGAATAGGGTTGCATCAAAGTAAATTAGATAAAAGTAATCACAAGGCAAAAAGTACTGACTTAAAAAAGGAAGTGAATAACAACACAAAAAAATCCTAATAAAAAAACTAAGCAAATACAAGAAAATACAAACCAAATTCTTATAACTTTAAATGTGCCCAGACTAAATAAGTAGTTCCTTAAAATGAAATAGGATAAAAATCTATTGGATAAAATCCAATAGATTGGATAAGAATAAAATTAAATTTAAAAATCAAAAGCATACGTAGAATACGAATGAGAGGCTGGGACAAAATTGATTAGTCAAATCCAATAAAACAGGAGTCATGATCATGCCATCATAGGAAGCAAAAATAAAATTCACAAAGCAATAATAATAGCTCACATTTATAGGCCTTTAAAGTTTGCAAAGTACTTTACAAATATTATGCCTCAGTTGATTCTTACAACAACTCTGGGGGGTAGATGCTATTGTTATTCCCATTTTACAGATAGGAAACTGAGGCAGATGGGTTAAATTGCTTACCCAGACTCACATGGCTAGTACATCTGAGTACAGATTTGAACTTAAGTCTTCCAGACTCTAGGTCTGTCAACTAATTGATTCCTGACCTTGTTTCCTACAGACACTCTTCTCTGATTCTTTTAATTTCAAACCTTTTGAAATTATCCTTCACACTCTCTTTTTCTCCAGATTGCTCTTCTCCTTACCAAGGTCAACCTTTCTACATATACATTTGATCCTGTATCTTGATTAATCTTCAGCTTTGTACTAGCTTGTTCTTCCCTTTTGTCATCAGACATGCCCGAGTCTCACTCACCCCTAAAAAAAGCATTCATTGAATCCTACTATCTCTTCAGAGTATCATCTTATGTATCTTTTTCCCCTTTTAGGTAAACTCCTTGAAAAAGCCATCTGAATTCACTGCCTTCACATCTCTCACTCATTCACTTTGCATTCTGGTGTCTCATCTCATCACTCAGCTGCAACTTCTTTATCCACAGTTACCCAGAATCCCAAATCTGATCATCATTTCTCAGTCCTCCTCTTTCTCTACTTGTGTGTTATGTTTGGAACTGTTGAGCACACGCTCCTCTCTGGGTTTTTGTGACATCATTGCCTGGTTTGTCTCATTCCTTTTTGGTCTCTTTTGATGGTTCATCCTTCATAAGGTTCTGCTCTGGGGCTGCTTCTCTTTTTATATTCTCTCTCTTGGTGACCTCATCAACTCGCCTGTTTAACTATCATCTTTATGCATATAATGCCCAAATGTATATATTTAATCCTAATCTCTCTCCTGAGTTTCAGTGTACTTCCATCACTTGCTTATTGGAAGCATCTCATACCCCAAATTCCCAAACAGAATTCATTCTCTTCCCTCTCCACTGCACCAAGCCCCACCATCTCCCAAACTCCCAAACTCTCCTGTTGAGGGCATCAGCGTGCTGTTTCACAGCATCCTTGTAATTCCATCCCTCCTAGCTCCCACCCGAATTCAGTCTTTCATCACCTCTCACCTCAGATTATTGCAGTAGCCTCCTCATCTGTCTTGGTGCTTCAGGTCTCTCCCCCCCTCTAGCCCATTCTCCACACTGCTGCCAGACTGGTTTTCCTTTAAGCACAGATCTTTCCTTCAGCACAGTGGCTCCCTATTGCCTCTAGAATGTGAACTCATCCTTTTTTTTTGCTTTTACCTGGCCCATCTTTCCCCCTCATTAGACATGTCCCTCCCACACTCTGTGATTCAGTCAGTCGAAGGGTTCTTCTTTGTGTTCCTCACACACCCATTTCACATCTAATCTTTGTGCCTTTGTACTAGATAGTGGTCTTGGAACGCACTTCTCCTTGTTGTTGCTGTTATTATCTGTTTCTGTCCTGTCCCACGCTTCCTTACTTGATTTGGGATTTTTTCTTAGCAAAGATACCGGAGTGGTTTGTCATTTCCTTTTCCAGCTCATTTTACAGATAAGGAAACTGAGGAAAACAGGGTGAAGTGACTTGCCTGAGGTCACATAGCTAGTAAGTGTCTGAGGTCAGATTTGAACTCAGGAAGATGAGTCTTCCTGACTCCTGGCCCTGTGCTCTCTACAGTGCACCACCTACTTGTCCACTTCCTCCTTACCTCTACATTGTAAGATGCCTCTCTTACTCCAAGACATATGGCCTTGGCTTTCTACAAGAAGCCTTTCCTGCTTCTTCCAGATATTAATGGAGTCCCTTCCAAACTACCTGGTATTTAACGACTTTGTATTTAATTGCTTTATGTTTATTCTGCATTTACTTATGTTGTCTAGCAGATGTCATTTAAATGAAATGAGGCCATTTCAGGGCATCATCTTCTCTGGAGGTCCTTGCCTCTACTCCCCTTCACCTCATCTTAGCCTCAGGGAGTACAGAAAACTCCAAAGTTTCTGTTATCTAAATCTTAGCTCCAGAGGCTTTTTTAGCCTAGGGCGAGGATCCCAGCTTCTTGTAGCCCCTCTCTGAAGACTTAAAGATAGAGATAAACAATATAGTTCACAAAGCTCTGTACCTCCTCCAGGCTTTCATCAGGCAAGAAAGAAGTCTCTGGCTGGGATTTCCCAGCCAGTCAATTCAGCTGAATTTGCATTTTCTGCCAGTTCCCCTTCTTCTAAAGATTGACCCCATATAGCAAAAAGCATCAACTGAGGATTCACTTAAAATTATCTAATCTTTGCAAGGACGAGGCTCCACTGATTTTTACCACCACTTAAAAGTATTTACCTTTTGTTAGATAAGAATACTTTTTGATTGAATCAAACTAACAGAAGTGAGTGTGAAAGGTCTGCACGCTTCCTTGAATGAGTCCATTTTTCGCAGGACTGGATCACAGCCTGAAGAGTTTGTAGCGTTAGAAACAGGGTTCAGACACTCCTTGGTAGAGTTAGGGACGTACAGGCGAGCTGTCGCAGCCCACTGCTTCCCTAGTTGCAAACCTTCAGAGTTCTGTTCTCCTATAGAAAACAAAACTGAATCAAAGTGAGCAAAGGAAGCGTTTATTTACAGTTCTTGCAAGAAGCGGGTACATGGGTACCCCAGAGAGACTGGCAGGTGCACACCCACATACACCAGGAGCGGGAGCAAACCTTATATCCCCACATCTGGCCGCAAGTCCCTCCTAGCTGACTTTCATTGGTAGAAGTCAGCATAGGTCACAGACTTCCCAAAATTCCTGCCACATGTTTCCCTTGGCATGTTCTCCCACCCTCCATCACACAACGCATGTTAAAAAAATGGCTTCTTAACCCCACCTGGAGGTAGACAAGCGAGTATTCATGAGCCCATTAGGCATGTGCACTCTAAGTAAAGTTTAACCTTTGTCCTGCTTCCAGCCTCTTTAACCAAACAACCAGTTTCATCCACTTTCAGTGGTTCTAGAACCTCTGACCCAGAGCTCCCTTTTCTCTTACCTCTCACAGTAGAAAAGGAATAAGGCTGTTTCATTTAGAGGAGAAAGGCAAGATCCTGGGGGTCTGGGAGTGTAGGGGCTGGAGCATTCTTGGCCTTTCCAGCCCATCTCGGAAGAGCAAAGAAAGGATGGGGCTGGGGCAGAGCTGGTAGAACTTGAGGAACGTTATTGGCTTTCCAAGCATCATGCCAGAGCAGGAGATCTAGATGGAGGGAAGTCGATCCCTGGAAAGGTCTGCTTCTTTCTCAGCTTGCCCTCCTGGTGCCTTTCTGTCCATAGACGGTATGATGTAACTTCTTGTTTCATTACCCAAGTGGTTCTGATTAACTTAATTTTGCCTCAACCACAGGGAGACCTGAGATACATAGAAATGTAAATATTAGAAAGACAGTCCTACCTCTGCCTCAGTATTAGGAATTTTCCTACCTGGGGGCTTATTGCAATTATATATTGAATTTAGAACTGCTTAAATAAAAAAAGCTTAAAATAAACTTCCTAAGCAAAAGAGGAGAGAACCCTGGGGACTTTAGGGGCCGTTATTATTGCTTCTTAAGCTGAAAACAAAGTTCATCAAACTACCATTAAAACTACAAATAATGGGCAGCTAGGTGGCGCAGGACATAGAGCACAGGACCTGGAGTCAGGAGGACCTGAGTTCAAATCCAGCTTTAGACACTTGACAGTAGCTGTGTGACCCTGTCACTTAACCCCAATTCCCTTGCCAAAAAAAAAAAAAAAAAAAACCCTGCAAATAATTATCGGCAAAATGTACACTAGATAAAGAAACAGTAATGTGCCAGGGCCTCTGTTGTGCACATCAGTAAAACCTAAGGCAGAATACAGTTAGCAGTTTCTCCAAGTGTTGCAGCTTCTCCAAGGAGGTGTCATTCAGCCCCTTATCTTTGGTTTCTCCTAAGAAGCTGTGTGCAAATGAAGGAAATGAAAAGGTTGCAGTTGTTACAGGGTGACAACATGCAGCTGTGTGCTAGATAATTTGGAGCCAATCAGCACACAGGGGATGCACTAGAATGAAGGGGGATTCAGTAAAGTTTCTTACAGATGGTGGGGATTTAATTGGGCCTTGAAGGAAACCAGGCAAAGTAGGAGGTGAAGATGAGGAGAGAAAGCATTCCGGGCATGGGAGACTGCCAGTGAAAAATGCTGTTGGGAAACGGAGTGTCTTTTGGGAGCAAGGAGGCCAGTGCCACTTGATTACAGGGATAAAAGGTGTAAGAAGTCTGGAAAGGTGGGGGGTAGGGATGAGGATGGGGAAGAACAGGTTATGAAGGGCTTTAGAAGCCAAAAGAGAATTTTATATTTGATCCTGGAGCTGCTAGGGAGCCACTGGAATTTCTTAACTCAGGGCTGATATAATCAGACCTGTGCTTTTAAGAAGATCACTAACAGTTGAGTGGAAAATGGTTTGGAATGAGGAGAAACTTATAGCAAGGAGACCACCTGGCTGTCTGTTGCATAAGTCTAGACAGCAGTGGCAGTGTTAGAGAAGAGAAGTAGGCATGTACCAGAGATATTACAAATGTAAAATTGATATGCCTTGGGAGCAGATTGGTGGAAGGGAGTGGGGAGTGAGAGAGTGAATAGTGTAGGATGACGCCTCATTTGCAAGATTCGGTGACTGCAGAGATGGTGGCAGCTTCAGTAGTTGTTGGGAAGAGGTTTTGGAGAGGTTGAATTTAGGAAGTCTGTGGGACATCCACTTTAAGATGACCAAGAGGCGGATGGAGATTCTAGACTAGAGGTCAGCAGAGAGGTGAGGACTGGATAGGCAGAGTTGAAAATCATGAGCATGTGGTTGTTGAGTCATTTTTCAGGCATTTCTGACTCTCCTTGACCCCATTTGGGGATTTCTTGGCAAAGATACTGGAGTGCTTTTCCTTTTCCAGCTCATTTTACAGATGAGGAAACTGAGGCAGACAGGATTAAGTGACTTGCCCAGGATCCACACAGATTCGAACTCAGGAAGATGAGTCTTCCTGACTGCAGGCCTGGCACTCTATCCAGTTTGCCACCTATTTATCCCATGAACATAGAGATGATTAACTAAATCCTGGGGAGCAGATGAGATCCCCAAATGAGATAATATAGAAGATGATGATAAGAAGGCCTAGGGCAGAGGTCCTGAATGAATGAATGAATGAAGCTCCAGCACGAAGGTTGAGGAAGAACAGATAGGTCGGAGGAAGATGAGGAGAGAGTAGAGTCACAAACATTTAGAAGAAATTATCTAGGAAGAGAAAGTGATTGACAGTGTTAAAGATTGCAGAGAGGTCAAGAAGGATGAGGACTGAGGACAGACCTGGCAGTTAAGTGATTGGTAGTAAATTGGAGCCATAGTTTTAGTTAATGATTAGATCCAGAAGCCAAACCATGGACAATCGAGACAGTGAGAGGAAAGGAAGTAGAGGCATAAAGTCTCGTTGGCTTTCTTAAAGAGGTTAGAAAATCAGAATGGGAAAGAGTTACAGGACAATAGTGGGAATGGACAGATAAAGGGAGGGTTTTTTGAGGATGCAGAGACTCATCTCCAAGAAGAGGCTTCTTGTGAATGGCTTCAGTTTTTTTAGTGAACTCCAAGGGAAGGTTCTCAACCTGGTGAGGGGTGGGAGGAAGCCACGGGAGGTTCAAGGAGGGATGAAAAGGTTTGGAAGAGCTGCTGTGGTGAGTAGGAGAGTGCCTTATGTAAGGGTGTATAAAAATGATTACCTTGAACCAGTGAGGGCTCACTCAAGGTTATGTAACATAAATTTGTAGTGGACCCTGTCAGCACAGTTTTGTGATTTTTCTCCAGCTTTATTTATCAGCACGTGTGTAGGAGGGAAAGCAGGGGATGGTGGCAGTGATCCAAGGTTGAGGCTTTGCAGTGCAAGTTCCATGACACTAAGTAGGGGCAAGGGACTTAGGAGAGGAGGAGAGTGTAGAAGAAAACTCGTTCACCAGTGCTTCAAGACAAGAAGAAGAGGAGAGTATACCTAGTGTAGGGGTAATGGCCTGGGAAAAAGCTGAGGAGTCAAGGAACTGGAAGTCATGCTGAGAATGATGAACAGAGCTTGAGGTTTCAAGGCAGAGGGAGATGTGAAATGACTGTAGATAGTGATCAGATAAGGGAATTGAAACATTTGTTGTGTGATGTGGAGATCCAGGGTTTGAATCTCTTTTTGTGTGGCTGAGGTGGGGTCAAGGAGTATGGGAATAAGAAGTGGAAGAAGTGTGAACTGTGAGTGTGTGAGAGGGTATGGGTGTGTATGTGGGAAAGAAACGATATTCCATCAAGCTGGAAGGAAAGACGTCACTCTGTGGTACTTTCTTCATGGGCTGCCTGCCTGGTTCTTTCTGGTTGAGAAGGAGAGAAATGCCATTCCATCACACTTTACCCCACTGGTTGTATCTCCTGAACCTGCAAGCCAAGTGGGTACTTTCACCCCTTTCTACTAGTTGCCGCTTTACTCCCACTCTGATCCTGAACCTTTGGTTGTCATTCAAACTCCATTCCCTGACCCCCATTTGCCTGAGCTCTTATTTCAGTAACCCTCAACACAGCCTCCTCAGTATTCTACTCTAAAGCTATCTACTTTTTCTGTTGTGCTCTGGAATGCCTCTTCCAAAGGTAACAGACTTACTTTCATCTTAAATCTTTTCCTTTCTCACTCCGTCCAGTTTGGCTGTCACAGAGACTTGGCTCCCTGGATACCAAGGAGTTGGAATACTTTTTGCTCCCTCTTGCCACTTTTAGGCTTTCTCTATCTCTCAGTAACCTCTGCTCCTCTGAGTTTCACTCAATCCATAATTACCACATGTTCAAGATTCTGCTGCTTGTTATCTACTGATCTCTAGGACATTCTCCTTCCTTTTTTAATGAGTAGAGGGCCTAGCTCACAATCCTCCTTTTTTCCCCAACTCTTGCTCTCATAACGAGTGGATTCTACATCTGTCTTGATACTCTGTCAGACTTTTTCAATTTGTTCATTTCCCATGACCCATTCTTTCACCCTACCTTGGCTACACACACAGAGGGTCATACTCTTGATCATGCCATCACCCACATATTTTCCATTTCCATGCTCATGAACTCTGAAATTTATCTAATCATAACTTGTCATTTTACCCCTCCTTCTTTCTTGCAGCCATTATCCCGGTTCTGCCTCTTTACTGTGATTTCTAGGCTCTCTACCCCTCAGTTCTTTCCCAGGCTATCACCTCTACATTGACTACATTCTCTTCCCATTCCAATCTTGACCCCTTGGTGAACCAGTTCAACTCTCGGCTGTCTTCTGTAGTCCTTTGCCTCTTTATCCTAAAAAAGATTTTGCCCTGCCAAGCCTCAGCCTTGGATTGCACCCACCATCTACTGTCTTTGCTTCTGCTCACACACTGTTGAACAAAGTTGGAGGAAAATCACAAAACTACTTTTTCCACTGCAAATTCATGTTATAAAATCTCAACAGCTCTCACTGTGCCAAGATAATCCTTCCATACCTCCATAATCATTTTACTATCCCACTCACCAGAGCAGCTTTTCCAAACCTTTTCATCCCTTCTCCAACTTCGGTGATTCTCCTGCCTCCCAGCTGAGAAAATCAAGGTCATTTGCAGAGAGCCCACTCTTCTCTCTTCTTCCTCATTTCGCATTACTCAGATGCCTTCTGTGACTCCTTTTATCCCATCTCCCATGAAGAGGCGGCCCTACTCCTTGCCAAGGCAGACCCTTCTTAATGTACAAGTGATCCTGTTCTAACCACGACTTCTCTAGCCGATTGACTCCTCAGTCTCCCCCACTCTCTCACCAAACTTCAATCTCTCCTTCCTCCTGGCTGCTTCCCTGCCACCTACAAACAAGCTTATATTTCCCCCATCCTCAAAAACCCCTCACTTGTTTGTCCTTCCCTGCCAGCTGTCATCCTCAATTTCTCTTCCCTTACTTGGCCAACCTCTTTGAGAAGGTGGTGTACAGTTGCTGCTTGCATTTCCTTTCACCTTCTTTATTCTACAGTCTGACTTCTCACTTTATCCAATTGCAACTGCACTCTCCAAAGTTACCGGTTATCTCTTGAATCGACAGATCTGGTAGCCTTTTCTCAGTCCTCACCTTTTGTGACATGTCTGCTGCCTTTGGTACTGTAGATCAACCACGCTTTTTTCCTTGATAGTGCTAGGTGTTTATGACACGACTCTATACCGGTTCTCTTACCTGTTGAACTGCTCCTATTCCTTCTGCTTTATTTAGCTTTCTTCCAGGCCATGCCCACACATGGTGGGTATCCTTTGCAGCTCTGTCCCGAGCTCTCCTCTATCTCTATAATATTTCACTGGGTGGTTGATCTCATCAGCTCCTGTGATTTTTGTTATTTTGGTACTTCTCATTTTTAGATGACCCTCATACTTGGATCTCTAGATACCTCTGGAGCAGTTCTGACTGTTTATCTTGCAGACATCTTAAACTCAGCATGTCAAAAACTGCATCAATTTCCTCTGCTGTAAAGGGGGGATAGTGATGACAGCACCAACCTTCTAGTGCTGTTGTGAGGATCAAATGAGACCGTGTTTGTAAAGTGCTTAGCACAGAGTGTGGCACATGTCAGGCACTATTGAAATGCTCATTCTCTCCTCTTTCCCATTCTCCCCACAAGTACTCTCCTGTTCTTTTCTATCACTTTCATATTACTGTAGAGGGCACCATCTTCATCCCAGTCACTTAGATTTGCAGACTACATGTCTGTTGTCAGGTTCTAGCAAGTCGACTTTTATGACGTCTCTGGTACACCCTCCCTTCTTTCCTCTGACACTGCTATATGTCCCTCATCTGTTCATTCCTGGACTGTTGCACTAGGCTGCTGATTGGTCTCCCTGACTCACATTTCTCCTTACTCTAATTCATCCTTAAGTTAGCTGTCAAATTGATCTTCCTAAAGCATAGGCTAGCCCTGGCAATGTTAGCCCCATATTCAGTCAAATTCACTGGCTTCCTCATCTCCTGGATCAAATATGAAATTCTCTCTTTAGCTTTCAGAGGCCGTACTCATTCCTACCTTTCCTGTCTTCTTACTTTGTGATCTGCCCTCCCCCTCTCTACCACCCCATATTTCTATGATCCAGTGACACACGCCTCCTTTCTTTTCCTCAAATAAGACACATGATCTCCCTACTCTGAGTATTTTCACTGTTCCCTGTACTTGGAATTCTCTCCCTCCCCATCTCCATTTCCTGGTTTTCCTCAGTTACTTAAAGCCTCACTTTCTAGAAGAAGTTTATCTGGATCTGCCTGAATGCTAGTGCCTTCTTTCAATTGATTATCTCCAGTTTGCCCTGTGTATCTCTTATCTGTATATAGTTGTTTGCATGTTGTTTTCCCCATTAGACTGATCCCCGAGGGCTTTTGCCTTTCTTTATGTCCTCGGTGCTTAGCACAGTGCCTGGCTCTATTTAATAGGTCCTTAATATATGTTTGTCTACTAAATGGTGGCCTACCTAAACCTCACCAGTTATCAGACAGAGAGATAGATCTAGATGGACCTCTCCCTATAACCCCAGAGTTTACTCTATGTAAAGTGTTGTACTAATATCATGACAAAAAAATAATTCAATACCCAACCTCAGCGAGCCTATGTTCTGCTCTGGGGACGGGGACAAATGTGACCTAAATTCAAATACGTGTAACACAGACCTAAAGACAGATAGATGTAACACAAGGCAGAATGTGATAGTGCAAAGGAGATGTGGAGATAGTGCTCTAAGAAAACTTGACAAGGATGAATCAGCTAGATGAATCAGGGAAGGCTTCATGGAGGCCTAAATAGGTTCTTGAAGGAGAAGCAAAAGATTTTGACAGAGAAGGAACACATTTCATGCCTGGGTAATTACTTGTAATTTTTTTTTTACCTGCAAATCATTATATTTGTTGTTGAGATGTATGTAAATGACACAATAAGCCAACACATTTTGAATTACAATTTCTCAGTTTTATAATAAGCCATTTCTCTTGGGTGGAGAGATTCAGAAAATTGGGCCAAGAGATAATATATGTATACTTTTGAAACATGCAAATTCTGAATTTGTCATTTTTAAGAATGAAGATAGCACACTTTTTTTTTTAATCAAATACCTACATTGTATTTTGTAAAGTACAGTAGTCAACAAATCTACTAATGGTGTTGATAAGATAAAATGAAGACCATGTACAAAACGCAATCAGTTTAGGATGAGAATCAGGAGATCTAATCAGATTATCTCTTGTGAATACTGACTTCGTCTTGTGCTGCCATATGTATTCTCCATCTTGTTGTTTTTCTGTTATTCATCCATGGGAAATTAGACTATATAAGCCATCTATTGTTTTATACATGCAGGTGGATGCAATTAATCAACATCTTTCATTTTGTGAATAGAAGATTCTGAAACTCAACTGAAACTTACTCTTTCCCCCTCCCAACTTGGAAAGCCTCTAATCTTTTGTCCAATTAGAAATTAGATTACCTAATTTTGTATTCTGGCTTTTATCCTGGTTGACTATTTTTATTATAATTAATTGGACTTATTTGATTAATTGTTTTTTGTGTATAAAAATCTGCTTTACTCTGTACTTAGGGCTTTGGACTGACTGGGGGGAGTCTACTGACCCATTCATTCTGCCAGTTTCCTCAATTATTATTAATTACTCACCACAGTGTAAAACATTATACTCTCCTACGCTGGCAAATGAGCACCAACATATATTCTGTAAATATAAACACAACTTAAACTCAAAAATAACTTTTTCTTCAAGATTAAAGTTTTATTAAAATCACAATGGGAACTTAGTTATTTGATGCAGCCTTTAATCTGGTATTTGCTTGCACAAATTCTTAAGAGTGGGCAGAACGATATTGAAGAGCCGATTTGTAAATTTCAATGTGAGAAGGAGTAATGTGAATTTAGGTTGGAAAGAGATTGTAGAAACTTTAAATGTTAGGCAAAATGTTTGTCTTCTGTAGATAATGGATAGTCATTAAAAGTGGCATGGACCATGGGTCTTGACAGATCATCCACGACAATCATTTTAGGAATTAGGTGAAAGGTATGGTGAAGAAGAGGATGACTCAAGTCAGGGACATTGGTTTGGAAGCTCTTATAATATGACTAGAAACTCTTTACAGTTTTCTAGCTGGGGAATGTAAAAGTCGACATCTTGGTCTACTTAGGTTCACTTACTTCAAGATCTTATAAACATCATTGCCTTTGCAAGAAAGTGCAAGGAATGCCCTTAGGTGCTTCAAAGACTTAAGAGGTCATCTTATTTTAGAGTTATAGAAACAAAGGCCTAGAGAGATTTGTCCAAAGTAATAGTGATAATGTTAGATTTCAAAACCAAATTTTCCAGTTCCTCCAATATCAAATCCAGCACTCTTCAGAAATAATAACTTTTTTTTTTAGGATTTGCAAAACACTTTATTTATAAACATTGTCTCATTTGGGCCTCACCACACTCCTGTGACATAAGTATTACAAATATTATTATCCCCATTTTACTGATGAGGAAAATGGGGCCCAGTTTGTTCATTTCCCACCAATACCTAGCTAGCTAGTAAGTGCTAGCTAGAATCAGGATTCTAATCTGACTCCCAATACAACTTGTATTGGGTTGTATTGTAATACAACTTAGCCAGGATTCCTTGGTAAGACTGAGTGAGATAACTGATAGAAAGTAATATCTGACAGGTGCTTTAAGAGAGATAAGGACAAGTAGGGACAAAGTGCTAAGAGAGATAGAGACAGAGAAATGAATTATTTATGGATGGTGAAAGCAGTTAGTGGCCTTCAAGCATTTGTTTTGAACCTAGAGAATGTATAGCACGGTATTTTATTTATTATTGAAAAAATGTTTTTTCTTTACTTGTTAATTCTTTCTTTATTTTTTTTTTAGGCAATTGGGATTAAGTGACTTGCCCAGGGTCACATAGCTAGTACATGTCAAATGTTTGGTCTCAGGCCGGATTTGAACTCAGGTCCTCCTGACTTCAGGGCAGGTGCTCTATCGACTGCACTACCTAGCTGCCCCTGTAATTGTTCTGTATTAAAGTATTCTAGGTTTCATTTTGCTGGTACTCTTAAACAGAGAATAATTTCAGTTTTATCAGGAATCCTTTGCTTTTTTTGTAGTCTACTTTGTAAGAGTAGGTTTACCTCATGGTACTTTGTCCTTTTTTGATTTGTTCATTCTCTGAGTTGGTTAGAACCTGAAATTTCATATAAGGTGGACATTGAATTCCTTCAATTTCTTAATCTCCATATCTACCTCTGGACCCACCAAGAAGATAAATCATTGTTGGTTCCCAGATGATATAATTGTTTATCTTCAGAGAACCTTAAAAAATTACTTTTAAGAAATCTTCATGTTTTCTCCATGAAACAATATCCCTGTTTTCTTTCTTTCTTTCTTTTTTTTTTTTAAGGCAATTGGTGTTAAGTGACTCGCCCAGAGTCACACAGATAGTAAGTGTCAAGTGTTTGGTCTGAGGCCGGATTTGAACTCAGGTCCTCTTGACTTCAGGGCCGGTGCTGTATCTATTGCGCCACCTAGCTGCCCCAGTATCCCTGTTTTCTATAGATTAATGGAATTCATTCACAATCTTTGAATACGTGAAAAAGAATTAATTTTGATAACTCCCAATTTGATCTAATATAAGTATACTTTCTGGTTTTAATGTTGTATTTTATAAAATACATGGGAAAAATAAATTCATAGAGAGAACTGTTTGATTTAAAATCATGTTTTGTCATTTGCAGGTTTTTGGAAATGCTCCACCAAATACAATGACAGAAAAATTTTCTGATCTTCTACAGT
This sequence comes from Vombatus ursinus, assembly GCF_900497805.2. Lineage (NCBI taxonomy): Eukaryota > Metazoa > Chordata > Mammalia > Diprotodontia > Vombatidae > Vombatus > Vombatus ursinus. Next base: position 7,748,059 of record NW_020949753.1, on the reverse strand, counting down.
TTACAACACAAGTTTCACGTCTAATGGTGACTGAAATTCGAAGGCGAGCATCAAATAAATCCACAGGTATCATAAATCATCACAAATTAATTGGGTTATAGAAATGAATAAAAGTTTATTATTCTCTGTGGAAAGTATTGAAATAAAATAAATGAATATTTGCCAGGTAATTTTAGTTAACAATAGTTTTTGAAATCCTTAGTCTTCCCCCCCATCAAATGTTAATAAATCAAATAGCAACCTAATATTAGTGCTAAGTTCTTTGATATTAACTGAACTTAGCTTTTTATTATGTACCTATTGACCAAGGATAAAAATGTCTCCTTTTACTTCCATTATCTTGTTTAAGCTCGAGAGCCTCTCTCCTCTCTCTACTTACTCTTGGCGTGCTTAGATGCTACCATTGTGATTCTTGGGTTATCTCTGACTAGCTTTCTCTTCTTGCCTTCAGAATTTAGTTTCTTGAATTTCCCCAATCCTAGTCATTAATTGCATTGCTGCTAACTGCACTTGCTAACCAAATAAGCAAATACTGAGGAAAAGAGTAAATATCAAATAAGAATTGTGTTGCTTGTTTTTATTTCCACCTTAAAAAAAACATAAAATAGTGATTATACAAAATAATTTTATAGATTTTTAGATGTTTGCTGCTACCTTTGAAAATTATTACAAGTGATATTCTTTCATTGAGGGATTGGTTATTTCCCTTTAGGAAGGAAATGTGTTAGGAAATGTGTCATATTACTAATATAAGTAATATTTGGTTTATCAAGTACTCATATAAATGAATGAATAAGCATTTATGAAATACCTGATGTATGCCTTGCATTGAGCTAGTTAGTGGCTGAGAATAAAAAGACAAAAATGGAAGGGAAATGTTCCCTTCCCCGAGAAGCATATATCAAGTTTTTATGAATATTATTTTTATATAGTCAATAGTAGTTTTTTTACATGATGTCCCTAATTTTTTATCTGTATGTCCTTAATTTACTGTGGCAACCTTTCACCCTCTAGGCAAATTGGAAATTCTTTTGGCCTTTTGACTTTTTCCTCTTTGTTGTTGTATTTGTTTTTGTTAAAGATCAAGATAAATTTTCTTCATATCAGATAAATTTGAGTGTTTTTTTCTTTTTCTAGCTTTCCTTGTAATTGAGCTATATTATCTAATTTTAGGTGGTTTCTTACCTCTTTAATCATACATAGTATACAGGCAAATGTGTCCACCTAGCCAGAAGAAATACTCTTCTTCTGAATTATATTAGGTTATATTAGATTGATTCAGATGATGTAAGCATTAGGTTATAACTGTAGGAGCTACTTTTGTGTTTCACTTTATCATAAGAAATGAGCTAAATTTGATCAGTTCATGTCTTTACCTTTGAGGCAAAGAGAATATCTTGGTTTTTTCCACTGTCAAGTTTTTCCAGCTTTACTTACTGTTTTGTATTTTGTCAAGTGTATTTTGTCTTTGTAATTAATTCCTGGGCATTTATTAAATGCTTATTGTGTGTCAGACAATGTACTACTCCCTGAGGATACAAATACAAATATCTATGCACAGTATATATGTGTGTGTACCCATATGTATATGTATGCATATAGGTATGCACACATGTATACATACAGGCAATTTTGTTATAATGTGAATGTGTTCCCCCACCCCCAAATATTGCTGTATGCAGTATTACAAAATAAAAACCACAGAACTTATGGGGAAAATAAGGTTAGAGACACAACACTCAAAAACTTAGTGACACATTTAAAAAAAAAAGGTAGGAACTTGTAAAAATGGTAGCACAGTTTTATCATGTAAAATGGTTAAATAAATACATAAATCCTACAATAAATATCAGCCAAGTCTAACCCCCCACCAGGCGTCGTAGACCATGGCAGATGGGGGTGGTGTAAACCAGCCATTCTCTGCCCACAGCTTCTCTCCTGCACAAGAAGATACACAATAAATATGGCTCTTCCCCTTGATGAAAACATGAAATGTGCTTGTAGAAGTGGGCATCACAGTGGGTATTTGAGTTATTATAAAGTGGTGTAGCTTCTTGCATCCTTAACCTTTCTTAAGGAGAAAATTATGCAGAAGCTTAATTGTAATAATCTTGTAACAAATTCGCATTTTTGAAACGTGCATTATAGCAGAACTGATTTTACATGCACGTGTATATATAATGTGTAGTATAGCTATATACTTATGTGTATGAATATATATGTGTATGCATATGTGTAAGTATGTATGTATATACAAATAAATGTATATGGGCCAGTAAGCATTAAGAGGATGAAAGGCCAAAGCTATGATTAAGATAAATGTTTTCTGAATGCCTAGTGTGCATATCACATTACATCAGTCTCTGGTGGAACTTCAAAGAGCAGAGAGAAGGTGTGATTTCTGCTACCACGATCCAGGAAGCCAGAAAGAATGGATACTCAGCTTCTCTTTCACTTTAAGAGACAAAAATATCAGTAGTTAGATGAAGCCGGTTAATTCAGAATAGAGATGACAAGCTGGGGTAAGACAAAAACTATTAGTGTGTTTGCTGACTGAAAATGAGAAAGAATGAATTCTGTCAAAATTTGCAGATTCTTGCTGTAGTGAAAAATTCACTACATCCTACATATACTTTTTTTTTTAAAAAAATTCATTAACACAGAGAAGAGAAAAGGTTATCTGCACACCCAAGTAAAACTTTAGTTACTGGAACACAGAACCAGGAGATTGGACAATCACATTGCCCTCCTTTCATAAAGTGTGGAGAGGCCATCTGTTTTATTTCTTTGTTGAGGTCTGGAAGAAAGAAGATAAATAAATCAACTTTAGAGGACTGGATAATGTTCATCTTATTTATAAGTGTATTTTAAATAAGTGTATTTTAAATGAGGGGAGAAAAAAGTGAGATTGCCAAAGATCTAAGATGAGTATAATCACAGGAAGTTTCTAGGCACATTCACTGAAAGAGATGGTTTCAGGCTCTCTTGAAATAAAGTAGGAGTACATCCTTCCTTATCTTGTTCTATTTCAAGAACTGGGTAGTAATATTATATTACTTTAGTTTTTTGGGCAGCTAGGTGACACAGTGGATAGAGTACCAGGCCTGAAGTCAGGAAGACTTCTCTTCTTAAGTTCAGATCTGGCGTCAGAATCTTACTAGCTCTGTGACCATGGGCAAGTCACTTAACCCTGTTTGCCTCAGTTCCTCAATCTGTAAATGGGTTGGAGAAGAAAATGGCAAGCCACTCCAGTATCCTTTCCAAGAAAACCCTAAATGGGATCACAAAGAGTCAGACATGACTGAAAAACAACTTTAATTTTAAGCATATAGATTGTAGAAAAAGTGACAAACGATATATTCTGGGTTTCTCTGTATTTTTCTAAGAATTACCCTCCATTTAAAAATTTTGAATGATGCTTCTTCCCCCTACAACTGTTAAAAAAAAAAAACCCTAGGAAAATAAAAGGAAATTATTATCTTTCTCAAAACATTATCTCTTCTTTTATGTACATATGTATGTATGTATGTATGTTTATTTGTATATGTAATTGGTCAGGGAAGGAAGGGTAGGCAGGATTGAACCTCTGCTTTAATTAGTATAGGGAGTTCCAGGTGAGAAATTTCCTTTACCAATAAGCTGGGATTTCTCTGCACTTTATAGTCTTAGTGTTGTTTGGGGGCATTCCAAGGTTACATGACTCGACTAGGATCAAAAGTTTAGTAAATAAACTGAGAGCTAGTTTTGACTCAGTTCAAATAATTTTGCACACACACACACACACACACACACACACACACAAACACACCCTCTCTCTCTCTCTTCCAAAATATAGTCTTGTAAAGTGTAACTGTTCTTTATAGCTTTTTAAACTGCTATTGAACAACATGGCATGATCAAAGGAGCACTGGATGTAGTCAGAGGACCTGTGTATGAATGCTCACCTGCTACTCTCCAGCAGTGTGAACGTGGGACAATTTTTTCACAATTTTGGGTACTAGTTTCCTCATCTATAGGGAGGGGAGTTTGGACTAATGATCTCAACAGGTTCACTCATCATATTTCCTCCACTGGTAGTAAGTATTTATTAATCTAGTACGTGGCACTGTGCTGGGCACTGTGGATGTAGAGAAAGACAAGACCATCCCTTCATACAAGGAGCTCACAGTCTAGACCAGGGTTTCTTAAACTGTGGGTTGCAACCCCATATGGGGTTTTGAAAAATTTGGCAACAGTAAAGAGATTCTGAATGCACAATGACCAAAAATTAGTTAAAAATCAAACGCCTAATGAATCCGAGGTGTTTCTGACAGCTCTTGCCCATATTGTATCACACAACTTCACTGCAGTCTTGGTTCTGAACACACAGCATGCACACTTTGCCCTGTACTTGCCCTCAGGCTATGCAATTCTTCTGAAATGTGAACAATGGGTTCCCAAGAGGAAAAAGTTTAGAATCCCTGGTCTAAACAACTATGTACAAGGAAGCTATCTACAGTATAAGTTAGAGATAATCTAATTAGATAATCTAATAAGCAGTCATCCGTAGTGGGCAGGCACTAGGAAAGGCTTCCTTGTAGAAGGCAGGATCCAGGAGATGGAGTGTCTTGTGGGAGAACAAGGAGACCTTTGTCACTGGGTCTGTGGTGGGGTGGAAGGTGGAAGGAGACTGAAAATGTGTGTGGTGGGGCAGGTTATGAAGGACTTGGAACGCCAAAGGATTTTTTTTTTTGATCCTGGAGATGATAGAGAGCCACTAGAGTTTGTTGAGGGTGTATGTGTGAGATCACTTGTGACAGGTGAGTGGAAGATGAAGCCTAGCCTTGGTTCCCTACCACTTCTCTTCCACAAATATCTTTACGACTTCCCAGGCTGAATTCTGATGAGGGAATCCAAGAGAAAATAAGTGAATCATTTTTCCAGTCCACTTTGGCTTAGGGTGACGGAGAGAGGTCTGTGGACAAGGAAGATGGGGTCTGGCCAGTAGTGATGGAGTTGGCAGAAAGGAGCGGTTGTAGTTGTGGGCCCTAGCTGTGTACCTAATGAGGAACAAGTTCAGAAGGAAACAGTGTGTGTTTCTGCCCCAGGAGTAGAGCAGGGACTCAGCTTTATTTAGCCTCTAGCCCAGGAAGCCTGTGCTGATATAACCAGGGTAGGAAAGCCAGACCAAAGGAGAGCCAGCATGCAGTTCACTTGCTCTGAACTTCAGATTATCTCAGCAGGTTAGTAGTGGTTGAATCCAACATCAATCTACTGAAACTTCCAGTCAGGCATAAACCGACAGACCCAAACCGGAGTCAAGACCTTACAGAGTTAAGGAAGATACTGAGCAGACTTTGCCCCGAATCACATCATTCTGGGAGCAGTGAAACTTTCAGGTCCCCGGTCTGAGCTGTGAAAGCAGCACAAGGATGCCGGAGGACAGAAGCTCAGCCCAGACATTCTCCAAAGAAGTGCACAGAGCCCAGTCTAACACCAAATCCAATGTGAAGAAGTAGAATGGCGAAGGCTTCTGGGAAGATGGCAGAATAAGGCAAGAAATTACCTGGCTCTTACAAATCCCCCCTCCCCCCCAAATAATTTAAAATAATGCCTTAAAGTGAGTTTTAGAGTGGCAGGAATAATGAAAAGTTGGGTAAAGCAGTTGTTTAGCCTAAAACAACTTGGGAGGATGTTAGAAAAGACCTGAGCTCCTGAGGCGGTTTGGTGATCTGGCCTGATTGAAGTGCAGATACCTCCTCAACAAGGCCTGGGGGTAGCTGTGTCAGCGGCAGCCTCAGTGTCAGGAACTCACCTCAAGGACAGTGTTGGGGATCAGGTGGGGTAGGGGAGGAGGTCAGGCAGCTGATCAGGGGAAGATTGCAGGGCTCTCTACTGGCTGGCGCTGGACACCTGCACTGACCAGACGTGGTCCCCAGCGGCGGCTGTGGGTGAGGAGAAGAGGGAGCACATACTGTCACAGAGGAGTGGGGGGCTTGTGGCTGTGATCACTTTCAGGAGAGTGGCGTACCTGCTTTTGTTTCCAAAGCAGAGGTGTGAGCTGAAGCTTGCAGCCTTTGGAGGGACCTGAGGGAATAAGAGTGTTTGTGGTGACAGCTTTGGTGGGGGCCTGGTTGTGGCCCAGGGGAAGAGAGGCATACCTGAGGTTACTCATGGATCAAGGCATAAACTGGACGAATGGTGACACCTGGCTTTGGATTGTAGATCACTGGAAGAGCCAAGACATGTCAGAAAACAACAACGCAAAAACCCCAGAGCCTGAGAGACTATCTCCCACACCTCTAGACTAGAGCCCAACGCTAACATAAAGTTAACAGACAAGAAATAGGCCACTTAAAAAAAAAAAGAGTAAGCAAAAGAGAAAGAACCTGACCATATGTAGCTGCTGTGACAATAGACAAGTTGAGGGTTCAAACTCAAAAGAAGACAGTGACTTCAAAATGGCTACTTTTTTCTTTTTGGATTTTAAAAAGTTTATTGCAAATAAATAAAATTAAAACCCCCCTCAATCATTATCTTTTTTTAAAATTAATTTACTTTGATTTATCAACAATTACTTCCATGTACTTTTGAGTTTAAAATTTTTCTCCCCCTTCCTCTCCACCTCCCTCCCCACCTCCCTCCCCAAGATGGCATACAATCTGATATAGACTATACATATACATTCCTATTAAACATATTTTCACATTAGTGATGTTATAAGTAAGAATTAGAACCAATAGGAGGATCCACCAAAAAGAGGAAACAAAACTCAACAGAAGAAAAAAAATAGCAAATAGTATGCTTCGATCTGCATTCAAACTCTATAGTTCTTTCTTTGGATGTGGATAGCATTTTCCATCATGAGACCTTTGGAGATGTCTTAGATCCTTGCATTGCTGAGAAGGGCTAAGTCTTCCAATATTAGTCATCGCACAACGTGGCTGTTATTGTGTACAACGTTCTCTTGGTTCTGCTCATTTCACTCAGCATCAGACCATACAAGTTTTTCCAGGTTTTTCTGAAGTCAGCCTGTTCATCATTTTTTATAGCACAATAGTATTCCATTACATTCATATACCACAGCTTGTTCAGCCATTCCCCAGTTGATGGGCATCCTCTCAATCTCCAATTCTTTGCTACCACGAAAAGAGCTGCTATAAATATTTTTGTACATGTGGGTCCTTTTCCCATTTGTATGATCTCTTTGGGATATAGCCCTAGAAGTGCTATTGCAGGGTCAAAGGGTTTGCACATTTTTAGAGCCTTTTGGGCATAGTTCCAAATTGCTCTCCAGAACGGTTGGATCATTTCACAACTCCACCAACAATGCATTAGTGTTCCAGTTTTCCCACATCTTCTCCAACATTTATCATTTTCTTGCAAAACAGCTGCTTCTAAAACTTCAAAAAAAAATGTAAAATGGTCACAAGCTTAAAAAGACTTCTTAGAAATTGTAATCAAAAGGATTATGCACTGCACAGTGCTTCCTTTAGGTTCGGATCTCAAGATATAATGACACATACTCAGTATAAACTTAACAATCACATTTATTTTACAATGATTAATAATGATTAAGGCAACACAAGCATATAAAGATAAGAATAACATTCAATGCAATAAGTATTAATCAAAATCAAGAAAAGGAGGAGTAAGAAAAGAAAGAGTACACACTCACTGACCAGGCGAGCTCAAATTCCTACGAGACCAGGGAGACTGGAGACGATCAAGAGGTCTGATCAGGAGGCCAAAAGAGCAGCGTCCTGCTCTCAAACAAGGACCGTGCTCGTATTCTGCCCTAGATCAACAACAATAGAGTATTGCTGTCCCTATCTCTGACGTCAGAGTACTCCAAAAAATCCCCTCTTGGATGCCCCTTTTATATCTACGTAAACCAGAGGAAAAAACAATCTTAACATTTTGTTTTGTGTACACATCCTTGGTGAGCTCAGGTCCTGGATACGCACACATTCTAACAAAGGTGGGAGCTTGATCAGAGCCCCAAATACCTGTTTGTTGTGTAAGTCTTCAAGGAGTGATCAGGTCCTTGGACAGTTACACACCTCTCTCAAGAAAAATGTTCCTTGAGATCAGAATTGCTTTCCCAGGTAACATAGTTTGTTGATTACTTAATGTTTCGTCTCCATGATAACCTCGGCCATGCATGTTAACTCCACTGTATATTCTTTATGTCAGGTCATGAGGCGGTTTCACGAGGGGCTGGGGAAGATCATCCTCAGTTTCCCTCACAGAAATGAACAACTAGTCGAGGGGGATTTAAAAAATGAATTGTTCCATAGTTGCACACGGCCAGAGTTATAGAAGAGGACCTTATTAGTTCATCTGAGCAAAGAAAAGGTTTTCTAATAACTAGTGGCTTTAAAGTATTGGCCAATGCACCAAATTGACTGCAAAAAATTTGATGGGAGGGAGATTGTAGCTATGAGAAATGCTTCCCTGGAGTCTAGGTAATATTGCGTTCACTTTTATATCTGGATCATTGACAGAGTTGTGTCATAATAATAACTTTGATAATAAGAATATCTCCTCATGGTCACATTAGCCTGTCTGAATCCTTCTGTACTATAAGTGGTAGCTCCCTATTTTCTGTTATTTTCTCTTTCCCTTTGGTTTAAGTTATAGCACAGGCACTAGAATGATGGTTTCAGTGGAGAGGAAATAGGTGGGCAAATTGGTATAGCCTGGATTGATCTCTAGATGTACTTTTGTACCTCTTCCTGTAACTTTTCAGGACAAAACAGGGCGTGAACATAGTTAGCTAAATTGTTTCTTGTGTTCCTGGATTTTAGCAACTTTATGATTTTACTAAAAGACACAATTCAGTATAATTTTGTGGACTCTACAGTGTTAATGTTATTAAGAGCTGATGAAATGTATTCCTCTGCTTGATTCTAGAATGATGTGTTTTTCAGAAGTCATCCTTAAATTGGTGGTCTTTTTTTTGGCGTAGTGCTCAGTCTTCCTGCTTACAGCAAATCTATTTATATGAATTGTAACATTACTTAGTAGAGACCCAATGTGCTGTTATCTGAAATCTATAAATAATGCCCTGGTAACTATCCTTAGGTAGAAGGGGATATACTGTATGGTAAGTAGTAAGTGGTGGTAAGCTCTCTTAATTTTTCTTTGAAAGAATATCATAAAATATATTGAAATGTGGAATTCTCCAGATTGTGCCCTGAATATCTTTGAACCTGATGGTCTTACGTCTTATTCTTCTTTCAAACTTTAGATTTGATTAATACCTAGGTAGTACTTCAGATTATGCCATGACTCACAGCTCCTAGGTACAAAGCTATCCTTCTGTGCTCATATAATCTGTCATGTATAGCTCAGGCTCTCGTGAGATTTAGACTCTATCATTCCGCTCATAGATGAAGCACTGGGATTCCATGTGGCATCTCTTCTGCTTGATAGCATGAGCAGGCAGCTTGCTCTATTCTATAGGTGCTGCTGCTCCCCCCGAGTGATAGCACCTTTGCCCTCTTGTTGATCTGCTCAATGTTCAATGTCACTGCACTAGCCAGGGGATAAATCCCTTTTTGGTAGTACTACTGAATACTCATGAAGGAGTCATGTGGCCCTGGTACTCCTGTAGCATTCCACGCAATAGCAACATCTTGTGGCAGAAGTAGTGAATCTTCATTTGGACAACATAGACTTCTTTCTTTTAAACAGAAGAACCATATACCCAGAAGTGCTCCGAGGATATCACAGTCATAACGCCCTCAGGTAATTTAATTTCAAAGGTGTGGTTTTGTATTATGAAATGAAAGGCAGCATGTCACTGGAGGCTAGCCCAAAGCATGGGAGCTGTAATACTGGCTTGGTCACTAACCTGCTGTGTGGATTTGATCTCTTAAGACCTCAAGTTTATTTTAGTACTGGATGAACTTATACTATAACCCTAATGTAAAAGTTCTGAAAATGGTAAATAAAGTGGTGTTACAAAATAAAGATTTTAGTAAATATTTATTATTAAAAGCTTTTGAATTCTTTTTTTGGGGGGAGGAGATGTTATTTTTAAAAATTGACTTCTAATTGTTTTCAAGACAGACTAGTAAGTTTCACTGAAAGCATTAAACAGTATTTAATTATAGTTCTGTAGCTTATGATGAATGTACTTTATTACATCCTGAAAATTAAGGCTTGAAGTCAGTAGCATGGTTGGTTACTCTTAAGATATATTGCTATAGCATCACGTCTTTGGTTTTCTTCTGTCCTTAAGTTGAATATGTCATTTTTTATTTTAAAATGTTCCAATTAAAGTGAAAGATACTATTAGAAATTTTATGTTAATATTTATATATTTGGGCAGCTAGATGGTGCAGTGGATAGAGTACTGGGCCTGGAGTCAGGAAGACTCATCTTCCTGAGTTCAAATGTGGCCTCAGACACTTACTAGCTGTGTGACCCTGGGCAAGTCACTTCACCCTGTTTGCCTCAGTTCCTCATCTGTAAAATAAGCTGACGAAGGAAATGGCAAACCACTCTAGTATCTCTGTCAAGAAGACGCCGAATGGGGTCATGAAGAGTTAGACATGACTGAAAAAACTCTACAATGAAATTTATATATTTGAATATTGAATTTATTGGGCCCCCTAATTTTTAAGATGTTTAGTAGAGCTTTATATAAGAAAACTTTTTTTTTGGTATATTGCTACCTATGTTATAATAGTACTAATTATTGCATTAGTTTTTTTACCTAAGATCCTTGAACATTTTGCTAAGACTTGAATGCCATACGTCCCTCCAATTATACCTTTAGAGAACCTTTTCTAAGGCCTACTATAAATGCCCCCTACTCTATGGTCTGTTTCTTGATCTTTCCAGCTAAGTGTTACCTCCTTCCTTGAAGCTCCCAAGCTGTCTTTTCATATCTATTTATTTGATTATTTATATAGACATCTCATTTTCCTACTAAGAACAAACACTTCATCCTCTGTATACCTTTCCTCAAGTTTAGTGTCTTATAATAGTAGGTGTTTTATAAATGTTGGCTGAACTGATTCTTGAAATATCTTCCCACTCTTTTTTTTTTTTTGGTCATGAGTAATAGAGTTGATAATAATTGAGGTGGTAAAAGAGCAAAAAATCTGGTTGTCATCACTTGTAATGCTGCTATTGAATAAAATGAACTTAAAACATTTTAGTATTCAGTAACAGGCTGGTATATTAGCTATTTTCCAGCAAATGCTTAACATTATTTTTATATTTCTTCTAATGTGAACTGAAATATGAGAAAACTCATTTGAATATATTTTTGTGAGTATGTCATTATTCACTGAGCTGATTAAAAGTGTCACATTTCAAGTTGAGAGATTTTTGTTGTCTGAGGGTTATTGTGAGTGAAGTTAAAAGTGCTATTTTTATAAATGTGATTACGTATCATCATTATCAGCATCATCATTGACATTTAATAAATATTGGATATTTTTATGCCTTGATTGGGGATAGACTCCTGGACAAGTCATATACCCCTGTAGATAGCTATGTGACCTGGTGTGGCAGAAGACAAAGCCTAGAACTGAAATAATTTAGAAGGAAGTTATATTAAGTCATCGAGCGGAGGGAAGAGCTGAAAAAAGGGGTGACCTACTCCCCCCAAGTGTCTATAAGTTACACATTCTATCATATCATATTACACATTCTGTACATAGGAATAACAGCCTTTATCAGAAGAGGAATTACTTCTTCAGTGATACAATTTATCACTCTATGGATATGAATTTTCAAATTAACAGCATTTCTTATACAATGATTTTCCCAAAAATCATAGTTCAGGAAAAATTAGGAGACTAACAAAAACATAAACAATACTATGGATTTTAAAAACATGCCACAAAACTCTTTGCCAATCAGATAACATCAATTTGATTAAATTCATGTCTGAATCATCTTACATAGAAAACTACTTCATCCATTGATCATTTTGACATTCTTTACTTACTGCATTCATAAGAGCAGTACAAAGTAATTATACTTTTAATTCTTTCATGCACTTTCTAAACATATCACCTTGACCCCAAATATTAAGTGTTTTCCGTTACTATCTGATAGACTTATGGAGGGTCAAACACTGCAATTATCTCACTTTAAATGGCACCATATTGTAATTTAATTTGAGGACAAACTCAACCCAAATGTGAATTTACAGTCACATGTGGTATCATTCAAAATCTGAATTTTCCCTAGGGTCATTAGTTACCAGGACCTTGAATTATAGAACCCACTGGTTTTATTTACCTCTCTTCTAAAGATTTACAGTGGCAGTCTCACATTCTCCTCTACTCAAAATATACTAGCATTTATAAAAACCTTTAAGCCATAATTTGGAAATTTACAACAAAGATATTATATTTCAGTTACAAATTTAGTTTCTAATTAGTTTATAATGTCATAAATTTCTGTGAACCAGTTAAAGTTTTTTCTTTCTTTGCTTGTCTAACTTTATCTTGGTAACCCCAACCTGACTAGGACTGAAATCAGACAGAAAATATGTTGCTTTTTTTTTTTATTTTTAGTTCTTCCTAAAACCTTATGTCTTTAGTCCCTGCTTGCTGAGCTGGAGAGTTTAGCATCAGGTTACAGAAAGCTGGGAAAACTGTTTCAATTATGAAACTTAATTAATCTTCCCCAGAATTCTAAACTTGGCTACAGTATTTTACAACAGTCTTTTGGCTGGTTGCATTTTTTGGTTAGAAATCTTTCAAGATAGCAGAATTTGCGGATGACTCCAGACAAGACACAAGACAAAGATTTTCCTGAGAAGCTCATAGGGAGAGTAGAGAGGGAGAAAAAGACAAGTTCCCTGCTGTACCTACAGATACACACATTTGGCCACAAAATGACTCAACCCTGGACAACAGCTTATTTGGTTTATTTCTAACGGTCAAGGAGTATTGAGGGAAATACAGAAAGATGGGGAAAAAAGGGAGAGAGGGAGGAAGGGAAAGAGAAAGAGAGAGAGAGAGGTCTGTAGGACTACCCATTGAATTAACAGACCACAGATTTTTCTCTCAGAATTCTTGGCTGGTCAATCCAAGTGGACTGCTTATTTGGTAATAAGTGTGGCTAGGCTAGTTCTAACCTTGCCCTGAGTAATTCTCCAGGTCAGTGTAGAGTCTAAATGAAGGAACAAGGACTGTGTCCAGCTGAACTCTCAGTGAGTCGCCTGGTTCTTGCCTTAAAGAATGATTGTGTTGAGGTCAATCTCACCTCTTGGGTTGACCATCAGAGACCCCACTTCTGACACCATCTGAGCAACAGCGCTGGCTTCTCAACCCACATAAGACTAGATCTAAACAGTAACGTAACCTTTTCCCATAGACCCTTTGTAGATCACATGATTTTACTGAATCTAAACTTCTTCATCTTTGAAATGGGGATAATTACAGAACATACCTTACTGGGTTATTGTGGGTATAAAACATGACAATTGTTACATTTGAAAATTAAGGTAAACTGAGAGACAGTGATCTGAGCGTGATCAGTTAATTAGCACAGCTAGCAGTAAACAATACAGTGGGTCAGTGGCCTCTTTCAGTGACCAAAGACCATATATGAATAGGGGCTTACTAGCCTTCATATAGTTTTGAGAAGTACAAGAGAACAAAGAATAGAACTGAGTAGGTGGGGGAAAAAATGAAATTGGTTACAGGGCTGGCAGCATCATAGGGGTGAGGACAACATGGTTGGTTACATCAAGAAGAGTAGGCTAGCCCTTGCATGGAGGCTAGCAATTACTCCTCTCTGTCTTGAGGAATGCTTGATTGATTTATGGGACCCATCTGTATCCTGAGGCTGTTGATAGTGGTCTGGGATAACAGACTTCCTTGCTTCTAGGAAGGAGATAGGACCCTCATTAATTATACAGGGTTAGGCAAGAATAGGCAGTACATCTTGTGGAAATGTACCAGTTTGGCTTGTAGGCCTTCCAAGATAGCAAACAGATGTTACGGAATTTTCCAGGACCTGAAAATATGAGGAATAACAAGTTTTTCTTTGAACTAATTCAGAGAGGAAAATTCAGTTCCTGTGACTGACTCCTTGTTGATTGTTTGAGTTTACCTGCAACATTGGAGATAGTGGACCAGATTCCCTCATGACCACTGCATCCCTCAAGGATAACAAATTTCTTTGAGCCAAGAATAGAACAGTGATCAGCAAGAGAACTTAACTTCTAGACTTAGCTCATAGACAAAAAGACAAAAAAAAATGTGGCTTGAGCAATTGTACAGAAATGGGCAGTAATACTGAGTAGGATTAATTACAGAATAGAATCAGCAATAAAATGACAGAGTCAATTTACTTTCTTCATAATGTTAATCTAAAGCAATATGTGAGCTGTGGTTATTCTCCCAGGCTAATACCTTTTGTTTTTTTCCATTGAGAGAGACAGAGACAGAGACAGAGAGAAAGAGTAAGGTTTGTGAGATAATGACTCTCTATTCCCCACCCCCCTTTGTATTTGTATTTTCTTTTTATGGAGTATCCTAGAAGGGAGAAATAAGTGACTTTCTCTTCTATCTTCTTTCTTTCATAGTATATTCCTTTTTCCTCCCTTATCTCCTTTAAAGCCAGCAAAACGGGGAAAAACAATCACACTCTGGCCCTCTTTTTGTCTTAATTTACTCTCTCAGTGACGTTTGCCTCTTCTGCCTCTATTGGAATAGAAGTACTTGACTGTCACTGAGTCCCTTCTACTTGCTCAGATGTGTTTTCCTTTCCAGGCTTCTCTCGTCTTCCTTGTGCATATTTCAAAGATGCTATCCAGTTAAATGGGGGCAATATCACAAAGATGACCACATTACCCAAATTAATTTACTAATTTGATTAATTTCAGTGTGATACCAATCAAACTACCAGGGAATTGTTTTGTAGAGTCAGAAGAAATAATGAAATTCATCTGGAAGAGCAAAAGATCAGCAATCTAAAGGGTACTAATGAAAAAAGAGTGGCAAGAAAGAGGGTCGATGAGAATCAGCTCTAAAGCTATACTGCCAAACAGTAATTATTAAAAATGATTTGGTAACCAGTGTAGTGAAACAGATTAGGTACACACCAGGAGCCAGCTAACACAGTAGCTCAGTGTTCATTAAACCCAAAGATCCCACTTCCTCAGATAACACTCACTATTGGACATAAATTTCTTAGAAAACTGAAAAGCCATCTGATAGAAATGGGGTACAGACCAGTGTCTCAAACCAAGATAAACTCCAAATTGATACATCAGTCAGTCAATCAGCCAATATTAAGCATTTCTGTGCTTAATAGAAATGCTAAGCAAGGAAAAAAAAAATTACCTTTTAGATCTGTGGATAGGGAAAGAGTTCCTCACTAAATAAGTGATAGCATCAACAAAAATAAAATGTACAATTTTGATTATATAAAGTTAAATTTCTTTTTTGTATAAATGGGTGAGATTTTTCCTTTGTGTCCTCAGCACTTAACTATGGTTCCTGACACATAGCAGTCACCCAGTAAATGTTTAATTACTGACTGTTTAATGTAGTTAAAATTAGAAGTGAAACAAGTAATTGGGGAAAAAAGTTTCTGAAAAAAGTTTCATATCATACATAGATACCTTCATGTGCACGGAACTGATTTCTATTTATAAGACTAAGAGTCATTCCTTAATAATTAAGTGAACAAGCAGTTTTCAAATGCTCAATCACTATGTGAAAGTGCTCCAAATCACTAATAATGAAAGGCAAATTAAATTAACTCTCAGGTCCAAATATTGGAGAGGCTATAGAAAAGAGGCACATTGATGTCCCATTTGGAACTGGGAGTTAGACCAGCCGTTTTGTAAAAGCAATTTGTGTCGCAGAGTTACTAAATTGTGTATATCTTTTGAGTCAATTGTACTACTACTAGGCTTATACCTCCAGAGAGCAAAGAAAGAAAAGGACCTCTATGTACAAAAAAATGTACATAAGCTCTTTTCAAAGAAGCCCCAAATACAAAGCTAAAAAGGAGGGTACCTTTTGGAAATGGCTAAAAAAAGCATAATATATGAATATAATGGAATATTATTTTGTCATAAGAAATTATTAGATGTACAGTTTCAAAGGAAACTGGGAAGACCTGAACAGATGCAGAGTTAAGTGAGAAGTATCAGGAAAACAATTTACACAATGAGAACATTACAGAGAAAACTAACTTTGAAAGACTTGAGAATGCTGATTAATGCAGTTATCATTCACTATACCAGAGGACTGAATAATAATAATGATAATAACAACTAGCATTTTTACGATGCTTCAAGATTTTCCAAGCACTTTTCATATGGCACTCCTTTGATCTTGAACCTGAGGCTGAATGATGTTGAAGACTTGCCCAGGGTTACACAATTAATAAGTGTGAGTCAGGATTCACACTTGGGTCTTCTTGAACTACTGTCCCATGTGCTATCCAGTGTACTACCAAGCTGAAGATGAATATTGCCTCCCTCCTTCTCCAGGAGAAGTAATGGACTTTAGAAAGTCCAGAATGAGACATATATCTTGGACATAGCAAATGTGGGAATTTGCTTTGCTGGATTGGATACATTTGTTGTGAGGGCTGGCTTATTTTTAATTGTTAAATTGGGTCAGGTGGGTACAATTATGGAAGGGAGAAATAGAAAAGAATAAACCAAAATAACCTCACAACAACAAAGATTGTATTTGTTTCTGCTCTTTTCATCAAGAATGCTTAAAAGTCCATTTGTATCCATCATTTTTGTAGGTTAAGTTATTCTTGGTTTGAAAGACTTTTTCTTTTGCCTTTTGGCATGGTATGTCCAGGATAATCTTTGCTTTATAATAGTTGCAGTAAAATCTTCTCTGATCCTTATTGTGGTTCCTGAGTGCTGGTCTTTTTCTGTTTTAGCTGCTTGTCAGTCAGTTAGCATTTCTCCAAACCTACTTATTATGTATCAGGCTCTGTCCTTAGCACTTCAATGATTTTTTCAATGACCTAGAAGTTCTGAATTTTGGACATGACATTTTGAGGTGTTTTCAATGTGGAGTTTCTTGACGGAAGTGACCGGTGGACATCTTGGAAATGAGTCTTTTATCTGAGAAACTTGCTTCAAAGATTTTTCCTCCATTTATCTGTTTCCGTTTCCGTTTTTATTAATTAAATTTGTTTGAGCAAAAGTTTTAATTTTATATAATCAAAATTGTCCATTTTAACTTATATTTTTCTCTCTGTTTCCAAGGCACTGCCCTTGGCTTAATCTCCTGCTGTGGCTCTAGAACTGGGCTGCTGGGTATCTGGGCTGCCTTTCAATGGTCTTGCCCTGTTTCATGCTGTGGCTGTGTGTGGGCTGCTTGGGTGCTGTTCTGACCCCCCACCCTCCTTTTTTTTTTTTTCATGTGGCTTTGGTGTGGGCTTCCAGTTTGCTGGGTCATACTTAGGCTCCTGCCACACTGGTGTGGACCAGTCCCTCCTATAGTGCAGCCACTGGTCTGGTCTTGCTTCTTTGGGGCCTCACGTATTGGCTATGTGTCTGCTCTGTGTGGGCACTGGTCTGACAGGCTCCAGGCTGTTTGCATGCTGCACCTTCTGCCTGATGTGGCCTTTTTCCCACTAAGAGCTTCAGGTTTCTGGCAGTCTTTTTTTGTGCCATCTTGAACTAGAGGGACGGGTTTGTAGCATTCTTTCCAATACAGCCGTTCACTATAACAGTTAATTCATTTTTAGTGCTTATCACACCATCTTATCAGCTGGAAAAACTGTATACTGTTGAGGGAAGGACTTCTTTTCCTGTTTCCTTTTCTTTTTCCTTTTTCTTTACCTTTTCATGGAAGGATAGGGGAAACCTAGGCAACAGGGGAAGGAGTTGGTATACAATGAAAGACTGCCCCAGATAATACTGGACAATCAGGGAAATCTTAGTGCCCCTCAACATTCCAGCAAGTCCACACTATGTCCAGGTTCATTTCCTCCAGTGTATTCCATTCACAAATCTCTGCAGATCCCAAACCTGCCCATCCTTCCAGCTTCAAACAAAATCCAGCTCTGCACAAAGTTCTCTGTTTCTCTGAGTGTTCATATCACCTCTCCCATCCTTGAACTCTGGTGACATTTCTAGTTTTTTACGTTACACTTCTAGCACGTTATCCTATACACTCTCTGCACATTTCATGAATTTAGAGCCATTTGCCTCTAAAAGACTGTAATCCACTTGAAATCATGTAATTGCCACTGCTCTGTCGTGTTTCCCCTGTGCCTGCTCCTGCTGTGTGGGGCAGCTCGTCCGTTCACAGTCAGTGACAGCTGCGTTCTCGTTCTTGTCTGTCTTTTTACATGCCGCGTTCTCTCCTGATTGTCCTTATTGTGTTTCATTAGAGGCGGCAAGTCGTGCCATAGTCCAGTTCCTGGAAATCAACCAGAGTGAAGAAGCCAGCAGAGGTTGGATGCTTCTGACGACCATTAATTTGTTAGCGTCCTCTGGGCAGGTTAGTTTTACCTTTTGTGTCTTGGTGGCCAAAAGCAACATTGTGTTCTTACTGAGTTTTCAGTTTTAGAGTTCTTCTCAAACAGATGTTTCTTTGATCCCTTATTTTAATGCATGTATAAATGAAGACTTTAGTCTTGAAAAAGTCTTTTTCTATTTTAAAACTTTTTACAGTGATGAGAGAAGGAACACTAAATCACTTTGACATTTACACTGAATCACTTTGGCATTCTTCTTAGGAGAAAAAAATTTATATGAATCTTTTTCCTAAAACTGTAGTTTTGTGATTCTAAATATTCCTTTTGGAGTTTTAAAAATACTTTATATTACTTTAAAAGTGTTTGATATGGTCGTTTTTTATAGGAATCCATTAGTGTTCTATATATTACCAGCTTTTGACCATTTGCTTATCAAATAAAAAATTACCTCCTGTGACCAGATGATAGCCTCATAGATTTACAGCTGGAAGAGATCTCAGAGATTGTCTAGTTCACCCCTCTCATTTTACAGATTAGGAAATTGAGGCCCAGGGGTGTTGACTTGTTTGCCCCAGGATACAAGTTATAAGTATCAGAGATTGGATTTGAACCAGGTCTTCTGACCCCAAAGCTAATTCTCTTACCACTTTATCACCCAAGGGTGAAATTGATCTAATTTACCTCTCTAAATAAGTGGTTTTGCATTAGGAATATCTCTTACCTAGAACCCCTAGTTTTACAAGGTGGTACTTGGGTCCAGAGAGACAGAGAAAAGGAGGAAGTGCATCCCAGGATGGGGAACAGCCTAGGCAAAGGTGCAGGGAAGGGGGATGGAGTTTTGTGTCTGAGGAATAGCAGAGGCTAGTGTGCAGGCATAGGAGTGAACTAGGAAGAAGCTAGAAAAGTAGGTTGAGGTTAGGTTGTGAGAAACTTTAAAAGCAAAACCAGTCAGTCATCCAGCATTTATTAAGCACCTGCCAAGTCCTAGGCATTGTGCTAAGCACTGGAGATACAAAGCTAAAATGAAACAGTTCCCACACTCAAACTTACATTTCAGTGGAGGAAGAAATTGCCTTATTTACCTAGTTAGATAGAAGCCAACTGGAGCTGACCTGGTGATGGAGAGTGATTTCCCTCACACCCAGGCCTTCTCCTGTTCCAATCTCTTTGGTGTTTCTCCTTTACCTTAGTCATTGCCTTGGCTGTGGGGCAGACACAACTGGTCACTGATGAGCAGAGTCACCCATTAGATTGTGAGCTTCTTAAGGACAGGAACTGTCTTTTGTCTCTTTTTTGTTTCCCTTACTAAATGTTTATTGACTGACCAATCGTAGTCCTTTCGGTAAGACCTTAGAACCACCAGGCCTTACTATTTGCCCTGCGCCATGCCTGAGGACCACTGGGGCTTATCATATACTCTACTGCTCTGCCTTCCAGACGTCCAGGTCTTGTAGTTTACCACAGCTCTGTACTCTTAAGGACCAATGTGCTTTTCCATCCATTGTATCTGTAGTGTCCTTCACTTCAAATGTGAGCTCCCTGAGAACAGGGACTTTCTTGGTTTTCTCTTGTATCCCCCTTGCTTCACAGTGGTTGGCATATAGTAAGTACTTAATAAATTTTTTTTCATTCATTCACTGTCTGGCACATGGTAGACACTTATTAAATGCTGGCTGGTTAATTCATAAATTTTATCCTCATGCTTCATGAAAATCATACACTTGAAACATAGACATTAAAACCTCAAGGATCTGAATTACTTGAGTTAGAAAATGATAATGGTAGATGAATTTTAGGATTTCAAGCAGAATTTTAACCCTGATTTCGATTTATTCATTCACCTGTAATCTTGTCACTTAACTCTAAATCAACAGGACTTCGTAGCTATAAGGGACTGCTGAGATTATCTAACCCAAAACCTTTCTTTCAAATTAGAAAACTCAGTCCCAGTAGGGTTAAGTGATTTGTCCCAAAGCACACAGGCAGGTAGCATTTGGCAGAGCTGGGATTTGGACCCAGTTCCTTGGATTCTAAATTCAGTTCTTCTTTCTCCTCTGTCCATTTCTCTACAGTCCAAATGTTTACTTAAAAATAAACAATGAACTGGTATTCTATGTAGAAAGCTATGTGCAGTTTTATATTTTAAAAAAGATTTAAAGGTAGAATTGCAAAAGATTTTAGGCAAGCGTTATGGTCCTAGGTCTAGTAACAAACTCCACACGCACAGAATTATGGGAGGGTGATAATTAAAAATTAAAGGCAAGGTGATAAAATGAAACCCAAAACCATCAGCCGATTTTGGGTCAGATTTGGAAATCTGAAAATTAGAATAGATTCTTATGTTTGGAATGCCAAAGGTGAGGTCTTCCCCAACAGTTTAAGAATGCTCTAGAATTATAAAATAATAATAATATTAATAAAAAGATTCATTCTGTAAAATTTGGATTCAGTCAAAAGGCTGCACTTAAGGATCTAGAAGGCCACATGTGGTTTCAAGGCCTCAGGTTCCCCATCCCTACTTAAGATGTTCTGTTTTAAGCCCTCCTAGCTCCAAGATTCTGTGATGTTTCAGAACAGTCTTAATATTATAATATTTAAACAAGTCATAAAAGTTTGGAAATGGAATATCTTGTCTGTCATATTTTTTGTCTTTGCAATCCTTAAAATGATGTTACCTCAAATTATATGCTTTATAATTACAGTTTGAGTGTTAACAGTTTGTTCAACTGCATAATGTTTGGATTTCTTTGGATTTGTGTTCCAGAAAACTGTAGACTGCATGACCACTATGTCAGTGCCTTCCACGCTGGTTAAATGTCTCTATCTATTTTTTGACCTCCCACATGTGCCTGAGGTAGTTGGAGGCGCACAGAATGAGCTACCTCTGGCTGAGCGCCGAGGCCTTCTCCAGAAAGTCTTTGTCCAGGTAGGTAGAATGCTCGTCTACTAGTTTGGGCCTGGTCCTGTTACTGGTGATTTGACGTGCTGTGAAGAAAGTGGGGTGGGGTGAGTGCAATGTACTTTCTAAAATGTAGTACCCAGACCCGAAGACAGTATTCCAGATGTGGTCTGACGAGGGCAGAGTGTGGCAGGACTGTATTGTCTTTATTCCCGACGCTCTTCACGTAGCTGAAGATTGTGTTATTTTCTTGGCTACCGTATCACACTTTTGACCCGTATTGAGCTTGCAATCCACTAAAATCCCCAGATTTTTCCCCCCAGGCAAACTGCTATCTCCCCCATCAGGTCTCCCCCATCCTGAATTTGTGAAGTGAGTTTGTTGAATTCAAATGTATAGAACATTTATCCCCGTTAAGGTCGTCTTGTTCAAGTTAACCTGTTCTGGTCCGTCAAGATCTTTTTGCGTCCTGACACTGAAATCCATCCATCCATCCATCCATCCATCCTGTTGGCTGTCCCTCCCGACTTTGTGCCATCTGCTGATCTGATAAACATGCTAACCTGTCTCTTAGATCCTTAGTTTTCTTATTTGTGAAATGAATATAATAATGCCCATAATGATACCTCACAAAGTTGTTGTAGGTATCAAATGAGATTAAAGAGCTGTAGAAATGTCACTTTTTCTTATTAATTATTCTGTGTAAGGAAATGACTAATTTCCAAATACTGACAGACTTTTAGAACCCAACTTTTATGAATTAGCTGGCCATGTTGGGGTTACAAAGCAGGTCTCCCATTCCCGTGGTCAAGGCTTTTTCTTCTGTGTTACATTTTATTTTGTTTACTGCCCGGCAGGTGAGGGATTATTTTTATAATTTCCCCATGAATCAGGTGGCACTTCAGTGATATTATTAGTCATTTCAGGGATATTTTTTGTGACAAATGAATGTTTTGTCTTTGTATTTTGTGACAGATAACATGGTAGTTACTGTCATGCTAACGTTGCAATATCTTTTCAGTAGTTTCTATGCACAGAAGAAGTGGCAAAAGAATACAGTTGCTGTCCATAATGCTTTCGTTCTATTTATGCTCCATTCAGACAAAATGTAGAAATGGTTTTAATTCTCCTAAAAAACCAGTGTGACTTTCACAGTGAATGGTAAGGCCAATATGGTTCATATTTTTAAGCTTAAGATAATTAGGAATAGTGACAGTAATCTCCTCCCAGTAGGGCAGCTAGGTCATGCAATGGATAGAATTCCAGGCCTGGAGTCAGGAAGACCTGAGTTCAAATCTGGCCTCGGAAACTTATGGCTGTGTGACCCTGCACAAATCACTTAACTCTCTTTGCCTCAGTTTCCTCATCTTTAAAATGAGCTGGAGAAGGAAATGGCAAACCACTGCAGTATCTTTGCCAAGAAAACCCCAAATGGGGTGATGAAGAGTCAGACATGACTGAAATGACTAAACCACAGCAACAGAAATACATCGATATATTTAAGGAACTCTGTCCCCTTCTTGTGCATGTGTGTGTGTGTACATGTTGTATTCTCTGTACTCATTAATTTCCTGTCCTCTGAGCACTCATTTACTTAACTACCATTTAACATTATCTCTTAATTCTCTTATTTTCTCTCACCCCTATTCATGACATGTGGATTCTATCTTTTATGTTCTGTTCCCCCTCAGTTGGCTTACTTGCTATGAGATAAAAATCTGTGTTCACGAGGCAGAAGGGCAAGTTTCGTAACAGATCTTGTAATAAATAAAAGGTATATCTTAACTTAGAAATTTATTTCTGACTTTTGTCAACGTATGGAAGTTCTCAGAACTCATCACCAAGATGATCAGAGTACTTAAAAAATTTATTTACCTGTGTTTACTTGATTGCTTACCTCATTTCTGTATGTAGATTACGGAATACTAAGGGACGAGATCATATTACACAAAGGAAAGTAAAACACAGAGTTTTGAGTGACTTTCTGCCAAACAGTTGTATCCTATCTCAACCAGATGGCTGCTCATTCAAACAGTACAAGTGGCAACAGATCCACACCCTTCCATCTTGTGAGACTGTTCTCCATGTTTCTTCTGTAACTTCTGCACAAGATGTGTGCCTAACATGCTGGAGATTTTTCCTCTAGATCAGGGCTTCTTAAACTTTGTCCACTTGTGACCCCTTTAGACCCCATATGGAGTCACAACCCACAGTTTAAGAAGTGCTGTCCAGATCCATTGATATCATTTAGAGAACTGCAGAGCCTAAGCCAGCTCTGTGTTTATACCTCACTCTTACTGTGAGTTTCAGCCCATGAAACATTTCAGTGAAATAATGAGAACAACAATAATGATGATGATGATGATGATATAGCAATTAATTATTATTTTGTGTGTTTTAACTATTCCTGTGATTTCATTGGTATAATCTACTAATATAGATGAGCATCCATAGGTGCTTGACAGTTCTAGACCAAAATGGACTGGGAATTGAACCTATTGAATTCCTGATTCCAAAGTCAGCCCTCTAACCACATACCAGCCAACTTTCATTCTTCTTTCTAGTTAAAAGTCACAAGCTAAAGTTCAAATGCTTAGAAATGATGTTTTAAAAAATGTTAAGATTTTTTTTTTCAACTAACATTAATTGAGTTTTCTCTCTTCCCTCCTCACTGGAATCCAACTGGAGTCAAAAAAGAAAATAAAAAAGTTGTAACGTGTCTATGCATAGTCAACTAAATCATATTCTCTCAGTGGCCATGTCAAAAAATATGAATTTTATTCTACATGCCCTAATTCTGTCACCTCTGTGAGGAGGTGCGTAGCATGCTTCATTATTGGTCCTCTGGAATCAGGGTCAGTAATGACATTCATTAGAGTTGTCTTTCAAAGTTGTTTGTTCTTATAGTGTTGTTATTTTATTAATTGTTCTTCTATTTAATCTCACATCGTCTTTCCAGCTTTTACTGCAGTTGTCCCTTTCATCATTTATTATGGTGTAGTCATATTCCATTATGTTAATAGGCTATAATTCGGTCAGCTACTCTCAATTATTGGGCTCTGTATCTGTGTTCCCAGCTAGGCAGTGCAGTGCCAGACCTGGAGTTGGGACCTGTGTTCAAAACTGGGAGCGCACTCTTATTAGCTGTTACTTTATCTGTATTTGCCTCCGTTTTCTTAACTGTAAAGTGGGGGTAATAATAGTAACTCCTTTTCTGAGTTGTTCTGAGGATCAAATGAGATGATATTTTTAAAGTGCTTAGCATGGTGCCTGGCACATAGTAGGTGGTCCATCAATCATAGGAATAGTTAAAACACACACACAAAATAATAATTAATTGCTATATCATTATCATCATTATCATCAATAAAGAGACATAATATGAATATTTTTGTACATATGAATCCTTTTCCTTTTTTTTTTTTAATCTCTTTGTGATATATGCCTAGTTGTGGTATTGTGGAAAATTGCCTTTTAAATGGTGAGGTTTTCCACATACAGTAAGTACTAGATTAAATTAAGATGACCTGATGATTTAAGGTAACTTTCTTTTCTATTTGTATAAACGATTATTCTCCCAAGATTCTTCTGTCGTCAGAGCTTTTATTTTTTCCTGACTTCCTAGTTCTTCATTTTTATCAAAAAAAAGAATTCTATTTCTGGCATATTACATATCAAGATGAGATGTGACTCTCAATTATTGTGGTTGTATTTTTATAATAATATGAGACAAATGGATCTATTCTATATGAAACAGTTGAAAAAATAAAAAATATAAATCTTATGTAAACCTGTTAAAGTACATGCTGTGATGGTAATATAGACCTCCAGGTTGTAGATTTTTCTTGATACT
Organism: Vombatus ursinus; assembly: GCF_900497805.2. Classification (NCBI taxonomy): domain Eukaryota; kingdom Metazoa; phylum Chordata; class Mammalia; order Diprotodontia; family Vombatidae; genus Vombatus; species Vombatus ursinus. Next base: position 7,722,881 of record NW_020949753.1, on the reverse strand, counting down.
TTAAAATCAAAAGCATTAGTTCCACCTGGTTCTAATGTAGTGATACCTTAAAGGTACATTTTAGGTCTGTTTCTTCTTTCCTTCTCCCACATCTAACCTCCCACTTTCAGTTTATTGATTGATTGATTTTATTCATTTGTAGATATTGGTGAAACTCTGCAGTTTTGTGTCCCCAGCAGAAGAGCTGGCTCAGAAGGATGATCTCCAGCTTTTATTCAGTGCAATAACCTCCTGGTGCCCTCCCTATAACTTGCCTTGGAGGAAGAGTGCTGGGGAAGTTCTCATGACCATATCGCGTCATGGGCTTAGCGTCAATGTAGTAAAGTATATTCATGGTGGGTAAAAAAAGTTTTTTTCATTTTGTCCAGTTTTTCTCTCCTAATGCTTCAAAATAAAAGTATTTATAAGCAGATTTTCTTTTTAAGTTGGCAATGAAAATATGCTCATCCATGTTTATTTAGGTATATCATGAAATTCAGTGAGTTCTTATAAATTCCAAAATATGTATCTGGAAAAATTTGTTTCACTTCAGCTTGAATGTTCAGTCATAATCATTCTTCCTCCCCTAAAAATGTGAAATTTCATTTTTGAGGTTTTGTGGATAGTCTTATTGACCTTTGAAGAAAGTCTCCATCAGGGGCACAAATGATCTTTTTTGTTGACAGTATCTCCTACTAAGTTCCTGTCCTGATGCTTCATGCTGCTGACTGCAATTTCCCAAGGTGGTGGTTAAGGGAGAGCATAGGCTCTGCCAGATTACAAAAGCCCAGGAGGAGGGGCAGCTTGGTGGCTCAGTGGATGGAGCTCTGGCCCTGGAGTCAGGAGGACCTGAGTTCAAATGCGGCCTCAGACACATAAGTAGCACTCACTAGCTGTGTGACTCTGGGCAAGTCACTTAACCCCAATTGCCTCACCAAAAACAAAAACAAACACAAACAAAAAAAGGCCAGGAGGAACCGAAGACCAGCCTAGTTACATGCAGAGAGGCTCTTACTGGAATTCTGGCTGATAGGTAATAAAGTTTTTTTGTGTTCTGGAAGCTCATGAAAGTGCTCATGTGGACAGGGTTTAAAATCTGTGTGGGAGGGTGCCACCTACACCAACACAGTTGTAACAGTGATGCTGAAGAAACTTATAGCACAGATGGGGGCTTTTCTTATCCGTGATTCTTACTAAGAAAATCCTGATTTAGTTGTTTTACTTATTATATGTGTCTTAATGTCAGTAAGTCTCTAACAGTTTCTAAATAGGAGAGAGCTGGCTTCATTCCCAAACAGTTTGCTTATTTTTTATCCTAGCCAAATTTTACTTGACTTGTAACTGATGTTTCAAATAAAATTTGAAATAAATTTATCTTCCTTTACATTTAATCTCTTTTGATTTTTACATGAGATGGATTTCTTTGTGAAAAATTGACTGAAGATAAGAGAATGTAGAAATCTACTCCCCAGCCACTCATAATTTGGCTGATAGGATTGTGTCCCAAACTGGTAGCAACTTTCTGTGTTCTTCTTACCTGAACTATTTCTGTATAATTCTGGACTGCATTTGTACTGTTGTAATTTTCCTTTAAAATAGCAGATATTCCTTTGTCTCTTGTCTTTATGCCGTAACAATAGAAGAAATCCAAACTGTAATGTGGAAATAGACTTTGGCAAGTCATATAACCTATGTTGGTCTCAGTTTCCTCATCTGTAAAATAAAGAGATTGGAAAAGATGGCCTCTCACATCCCTTCCAGCTCTGTGTTTGTGTTCCCAGCTGGGCAGTGCAGTGCCAGACCTGGAGTTGGGGCCTGTGTTCAAAACTGGGAGCAGACTCTTATTAGCTGTTACTTTATCTCTGTTTGCCTCTGTTTTCTTAACTGTAAAGTGGGGATAATAATAGTAACTCCTTTTCTGAGTTGTTCTGAGGATCAAATGAGATGATATTTTTAAAGTGCTTAGCATGGTGCCTGGCATATAGTAGGTGCTCCATCAATGCTAACTATTCTTCTTATCCTGTGATGGAAATAGACCATAAAACATAGTTTCTGTCTCTCTCTGTGTGAGCTCACATGTGCATGTACACACACACACACACACACACACACACACACACACACACACACACAGTGTTTAACCTATATTGATGTGTCTTCCTTCAGAGCTCAGGTACTGCTCATTTTTGCCTTTTTGTATCCTTAGGATCTAGCCCAGTGCTTGTACATTATATTTTGGTTTTGGTTTTTTAACATTTCATTTATTTCATTATTTCATTAGTATGAAAAGCTCTCTCCAGGTACAGATTTGCACTTGCTTTGCAGTTGAGGCTGAGAGAGTAACCTTGTGCACTGAAACATTATTATACAGTTAAGATGTGTCAGAAGCAAGATTTGAACCCAGGTCTTTTGATTTTGAGGTTGATTCTTCCTCTAGATTTTTTCCATGTTTTATAATGCCTTGCATGTGATGGGCATTTGATAAATGTTTATTGAATTGAATTGACTTGAATTATTTCCAATATTTTTCTGTAAATAATTTCTTTTTTAGAGGCATGATTTTCCACCAAATAATTCAAAATTTCTTTTTACTTTCAAAAGAAGTTAAAGTAAATCTTGTCTGTCATTTTAAATGTAACGTTGTAATTTCTAAATATTTGACAGCTAACTTAGCCACATTTAAGGATGAATAAAAATGTGCAAAGTAATTGAAAATTGTTTTTTTTGTTAATATATAGTAGTTGTAACTTTTTGTTCTTGCAGAAAAAGAATGTTTGTCAACATGTGTTCAGAATATGCAGCAGTCAGATGATCTTTCTCCCTTAGAGATCGTTGAAATGTTTGCTGGGCTTTCTTGCTTTCTCAAAGATTCCAGTGATGTTTCTCAAACACTGCTTGATGACTTTAGGATATGGCAAGGATATAACTTTCTCTGTGATCTCTTGCTCAGGTATGAAGCATGTATTTTATTAATGTTTTTTTTTCTCATGAGTTTTTTTATTCTTTTTGTCTCACTTATTTCTGTGTGATTTGTGTGTGCATTTGCATAATGAGATCCAGTTATTTTTTTCGGGGGGGGAACAGAACAAAAAGAATTTTTTTTCAATTTGATACTTGTTTTCACAGGATCAGTTCCCTTTATTTGATTTTTTCTTATCATTCCAAATACCCAACCCCATTCCTGGGCCATCGCAGCCCCCTTACATAGACAGATGGAGTATATGGCCTTAATGCACTACTATTTTCTAGCAAAGGTATGATTGTGTGGAACGTCAGATGTGCTCTGGGGAATTGGATCAGCAAGAGTGGCAAATAAGAGGAGTAAACCCTTTTCCTTCTTTACTAAGCAGTCCCTCACTAGTTGTGAAAAAAATAATTTAGCGTATTCATATCTTGGGCCTGATGAAGAATCTTCTCCTCTTTAGTTCACTTTCAATTACCTCTACTTTATTCTATTTCACTCTGTTTTATTAAGAAGATTGAGATGTGGTTATATAGAGCTATAGAAACTTGTTATTTTAAGTATGCTAGTGGGCCCCATTCTTTGTCTTAGAAGATACACAAATACATAGGACGTGTGTCTGGTGACAAGTACTACTGAGAAGCGTGCACCTTCCCTCCTTACCGTTCCTAGGCTTTCTGTGCATTTTAACCCGTTCCACTGTAGTTAGTCCCTCTCATCCTGAGCCACACTTTGTTACTAGTGAGGCAGGTATATGAACACCTGATACAATATTTATTCATTATTCTTCCCCTGTGTTTTCTTGTCTGTCTATTCTTGTTCTGCAGCTATGCTTTTATGATGGGGTAGGAACGGGGAGAAGGGTAGTGAACTCCCTCCACCATTTTGGATAAGCAGTTTGTTAATTTTATAATAAATATTAGAAAGTTTGTAACTTATTTGGAGGTGAGTGACTTGCCCATGACCAGACTGCTAGTATGTGTCAGACCAACAAAATAAGTGGTTGAACCAGAAAGATACATTACATTATTACCATGTTATCACTTTAATATTTAAAAATATCTATGATTTTTATCAATATAGACACTTTTACCTAGTAACAGATTAAAAGCCTCTGCATTCTGTTCCTCAGTACTAGACACACTCCATCACTTGGAACTATTCCAGTTTGGTAGCACTTGCCAAAACTTATGCCCTACTGATGAAGAATCACCTCTGTGCCATGATGAGACATTGGAGTAGGACTCGAGTGAAGCAGCCATGTTAGGAGAAAGTTTAAGAGGATTTAGAGAGATCTTTCTAAAAGGGCTTCATCTTACAAAAAAATGTTTTGCAAATTATCTATAGTCACATATTCATAAAGCTGCCTTGGCATCAAAATTACATTCAGCTGGAACAGACTTAGTAATGTTCGAGTGAATAAAAGCCAGCTATTTGATAGATAAAGCGTTTATTAAGCTCTTTTAACAATATGTCTCATATTGTACTGTCACATCAGCCAAATCCAGACAGAAATGAAAGTCTTCCTTGGAGATAGCTTTGCTTCCGGTTTATTTTAGGAAGAATATTTTTACAATTTCACAGAGTTATAAAATTCAGTGTTGGAAGGGACCTCAGTGACCTCCTATATAAATAACCCTTATCTTAAAGAGAAGTTCCTCTACAAAATGCCCCAAAAACCTAGCCTTTGATGGAAGGGTGTTTTGTCCTCTTATCCCAATGTCGGTAGAATATTGTATATATTGTTAGATGCAGCCTCTCTACTGAGTATTTTTACTAATTGTTTTTGTCACGAAGAAGTGTTCATTTGGGAGGATGAAAGGATGATTTTTCCCACAGAAATAACGATGGTTCAAAGACAAAAGACATTAATAAGATGTATTTTAAAAAGAGAAAGATTGCTGGATTTAAAGTCATGGATTCAGAGCTGGAATGTATGTCAGAGGCCTTCTGGTCTACAATATATCCAACAAGTGGTCCTCTGTGCTTTGCTTGAAAAAGCTGTCAGTGAGGAGTATTGCGTCACTTCCCAAAGCATCTCATTCTGCTTTTGGGTGCCCCTTGTTGACGAATATTAATAGGTCACCTGAACTTGTCTTTTTGAGTTGCCGTATTTTCCAGAAGCACTGTACCTGGAGTATGCAGGAGGCCCTGAATATGTCAGGCAGGGGCGAAGATCCTTTTCCCCCACCCCCACCCCTAGGCGACATAATGGGTTGTCTGCATCCCAGACTGGACTTCCTGTGTGTCCTTGGGAGTCAAGACAGGCACCAGTAAGTCTGCACTAGGCTTGTGTTAAGCAGAACATCCTATTTTTGTAGTCTAGTAATTACCAAGGGAAAAGAATGAGGCTTTTGCTGTCATCTTGCTCCTCCCTTTGGGAGGGGTTTTGTCTTTTTCCCACTTGTACTGCACCTTTCCCCCCTCATGCATTCCCCATGCAAATTCTGTATGGATTATGAACTGTTTGGTTCTACATGCATGTTCATTTCTCTTGCAGTAAACCTGGTTTTCATGTAAGTTTCATGAATTTGTGATCGCCTGTTAACACCCTAAAATGAAGTTTTTCCTTTCGTCAAATTAAATTTGCCTTTTTTGCAGCTAACACCCATGGCTTCTAGCTGTTCCTTTCAGGAAAAAGAGTTTCAGCCTAATCCCATTTAAGTATGACACTCCTTTGGATGCCCTAAAAGGTGTTGCCTAGAAGAGAACACAGTATTCCATATGTGTTTGACTAGGGCAGAGGAGAATGGGAATACCACTTCCTTGTTCTGGATGTCATATCTCTCTTAATTCAGCCTAGATTGCTTTAGCTCTCTTGTATGGCATGTCCTAGTTATTGAACTTACTCCAATAAGCCTTTCAGGGCTCTTTTTTTTTTCTCCATACTCTTTTGCCATGCCTCCCCAGTACTATATTTGTAAAATTGATTCTTTTGTTTTTTAATTAATTAATTATTTTTTGGGTGAGGCAGTCAGGGTTAAGTGACTTGCCCAAGGTCACCCAGCTAGTAAGTGTCAAGTGTCTGAGGCTGGATTTGAACTCAGGTCCTCTTGACTCCAAAGCCAGAGCTTTATCTACTGCGCCACCTAGCTGCCCCCTAAAATTGATTTTTTGAACATAATTCTAAGACTTTATATGTATCCCTGTTAAATTTTATTTTTGTACATTTAGTTCAGTGTTCTAACCTGTCCAGATCTTTTTGAACACTGACCCATCCATGGAGTTAGTTCTTACAGCTTTGTAGGGCTTAGTACAATGCCCAGCACATAGTAGTTGCTATATAAAATTCTAGCTGTTATTATTATCTGCAAATCTGATTACCATCTGTGTCATTAATGAAAATGTTAAAAAATAATAACGCTAAGCACAGATCCCTGAGGCATGCCATTGGAGACCTTTCTAGTTGACATTAAGCTAGTAATGAGTACTCTTTGGGTCCTGCCATTCAGTCAGTTCCCTTTCCATCTAGCTCTTATTGTTCAATTCCCTCCCAGCCCCTCCCCCCAAGAATAGCATAAGAGACTTTATCAAATACTGTGTTAAAATCTTTCCCTGACCTGCCCTTCTAATAACTTGGTCAAAAAAAGAAATGTTTAGTCCGGCATGACTTGTTCTTGATGTTTCCTTGTAATCACTGCTTCCTTTTCTAGGTGTTCAATTACCATCTCTCTACTAACATATTCTAGAGTTTTCCCAGGAAATAACAATCAACCCCATTGTCTGTAGATGCTTCTCTTTCCTGTTTGTGGGGGAGATGGAATGGGAAGTAGAGATTTTTCTCTTCTCATTTCTCATGTTCTTTCAGAGGTCACTGTAGTTGGTCACATACTAGCTAGTTCTTTTAGAATGCTGTTCATATGGACCAGCTGACTTTAACTTATGATCGAGATGTAATCCCTAGTAAATATGTGCGCAAAGGACATGAAGAAACAATCTAAGTGACTTAATCAATAGAATGTAGAAGTGGGAGTCTTGAAGATAGAATGTGAATTCCACCTCAGACACTCATTGTGTAGTCATTTAAACTGCCTTCAGCCTCAGTTTTCTTATCCGTAAGATGGCTATAATAATAGCATCCATCATGGGATTGTGGTTAGGATCAAAGTACGTGAGATAGTGTATGTAAAGTGCTTTTCAAATCTTGAAGTGCTATATAATGTTACCCATTATTATGGCATATAAAAATGCTCCAAACCACTAATATTAAGAGAATTTCACATTTTAAAACTGAGGTTTTATTCATCCCCATGAAATTGGTAAAGATGGTAACAGAAATAGTCAGTGGGATGAAACACACCTTCTTTCCTTTGAAACTGGGTGGAGTTGGGATGGGAAACTAGAGGATGTGAATTTTACATACACTGTAAGATAATATATTATCGATTGTTTTTGTTTTATCTTTTTGTTGTTGTTATAAGGTACAGCTCTGTGCAAAGTAAAGGAGGCAGTATCCCAAAATGATTGAAACAAAAGACATCAATAAAAATAATTTCATAAATAAAATCTGAAGTAGTCGATGAGTTCTCTGAGCACCCCCCTTAGTTTCTTTAGGCAATGTTGCTCTCTTTGCTTCCTCATCAAAACTGTTTCTTCTTCTATCTTGGGAATTTCATTACCAATTTCATTACTTCCTCTTCTGGGCTGACTTCCTCTGTGTAGTTTTTGTCCATGATCTCCTATTTATCTTTCCTCTGAACCCTTGGAAATTTGTTCTAGAAAAATATTGGGTTTGGGAGGTGGAGCCAAGATGGCAGAGAAAAGGCAGGGACTTGCCTGAACTTTCCCCCAAACCCCTCCAAACAACTTTAAATAATGCCTCAAATCAAATTTGAGAGTGGCAGAACCCACAAAAGCACTGAGTGAAACAACTTTCAAGTCCAAGACAACTTAGAACTAAGGTTGTGGGAAAGGTCTGTTGCACTGAGGTGAGAGTAGAGCACAGCCTAGCAACCTAGACCGTGCCCCAGCAAACCAGGAGTAGGCCTTGGTGGCGATGGAGTCAGTGGCATTCTCTGGACCTTTCAGGCCATAGACATTCAGGGGGCCAGAAACTGGTCAGAAGGAGCTTATGGGGGTCCATTTGCTGGCACCGGGGGCAGGACTCTATTGCATTGCCCATACTTGGATCTGGGTTGAAGTCCTGGGTCCCAGTCCCAGGACAGGGAGGAGCACTAGCACACCAGAGTTTGCAGCTACAGAGCAGCTGGGACCCTGGTCATGGTCCAGGTTTCAGGGTGAAAAAGAGTACCTGTGATCTCTCACAGAGCAGAGCACAGGCCAGGAGAGTAGTAAACACTCTCTCCCTAGATTATGCCACCTTGGAAGAATCAAAAGCTTAGAGGTCCCCAGAATTATCCTTGAAAAGATATGCACAAAAAAACCTAAAGCTTAGGACAGTAGCTCCTCCACTCTGGAAACAGAGCCCTACTTCAGCATAGAGTTAAAAGTCAAGAAACAGGCTGGGAAAATGAGTAAACAGAGAAAAAGATTCTGACTATAGAAAATTACTATGACGATGGGGAAGATCAAAACACATACTCAGAAGAAGACAACAAAGTCAAAACTGCTACATCCAGAGCCTCAAAGAAAAATATGAGTTGGTCTTAGGCCATGGAAGAGCTCAAAAAGGATTTTAAAAAATCAAGTAAGAGAGGTAAAGAAAAAATTGGGAAGAGAAATAAAAGTGATGCAAGAACATCATGGAGAAGGAGTCAACAGCTTGGTAAAGGAGGCACAAAAAAATTCTGACAAAAATAACACCTTAAAAAATGGAACAGGCCAAATGGTAAAAGAGGCACAAAATCCAGTGAAGAAGAGAATGATTTCAAAAGCACAATTGGCCACATGAAAAAAGATACATAAAAATTCACTGAAGAGAAGAACTTGAAAAGCAAAATTAGCCAAATGGAAAAAGAGGTACAAAAATCCACTGAAGAACAGAACTCCTTAAAAGTACAATTGGCCAAGTACAAAAGCTCACTAAAGAAAATAATGCCTTAAAAATTAGATTTGGGCAAGTGGAAGTTAATGACTTTATGGCACATCAAGAAACAATAAAACAAAATCAAAAGAATGAAAAAATAGAAGAAAATGTGAGATAGCTCATTGGAAAAACAACTGACCTGGAAAATAGATCCAGGACAAATAATTTAAGAATTATTGAACTATCTGAAAGTCATGATCAAAAAAAGAGCCTAGGCATCCTCTTTTAAGAAATTTTCAAGAAAAACTGTTCTGATATTCTAGAACCAGAGGGTAAAATAGAAATGGAAAGAATATATTGATCACCTTCTGAAAGAGATTCACAAAATGAAAATTCCCAGGAATATTATAGCCAAATTCCAGAGCTTCCGTGTCAGGGAGAAAATACTGCAAGCAGCCAGAAAGAAACAGTTCAAATATTGTGGAGCCACAGTCAGTGGCTCACAGGTTTAGCAGTTTTTTCTTTAAAGGATCAGACAGCTTAGAAGATGATATTCCTGAGGGCAAAAAAATTAGGATTACAACCAAGAATCACCTTCCCAGTAAAACTGAGTATAATCCTTCAGGGGAAAACATGGATATTTAATGAAATAGAGGACTTTCAAGCATTCTTGATGAAAAGATCAAAGCTGAATAGAAAATTTCACTTTCAAATACAAGACTCAAGAGAAGCATAAAAAGGTAAACAGGAAAGGGAAATCATAAGGGATTCAATAAGGTTAAACTGTTTACATTCCTACATGGTAAATTGTTACTTGTAATTCCTAAGAACTTTATCATTATTAGGGCATTAGAAGGAGTCTACATAGACAAAAGACACAAGTGTGTATTGAATATAATAGGATAATTATCTTAAAAAAAATAAAATCAAGAGGTAAGGAAGGAATGCATTGAAAGAAAGGGAAAGGGAGAAGTGCAGTGGGGTAAATTATCTCACGTAAGAGGTGAGAAATAGTTTTTACAGTGGATGGGAAGATAAGGGAGGTGGGGGAGTTTGTGAAACTTAATCTTATTTGGAATTGTCTCAAAATGGAAATAACATACGCACTCAATTGGGTATACAAATCAATCTTACCATACAGGAAAGTAGGAGGAGAAGGGGATAAGAGAAGTGTTGGGAGGGAGGCGCTGATAAAAGGGAAGGTGAATTGGGGGAGGTAAAAGTCAGAAACAGAACACTTTTGAGAATGGAAAAGGTGAAAGGAGAGAGTATGATAAACGGGGGAAATAGGATGGAGGGAATTACATAGTTGATAATTATTACTGTGAAAAAAATTTTTGCAGCACATTTCTCTGGCAAAGACCTCATTTCTCAAATACGAAGAGAACTGAGTCAAATATAGAAATAAGAGCCATCCCTCAATTGATAAGTTAAAGGATAGGAACAGGCAATTTTCCGACAAAGTAATCAAAGCTATCTATAGTCATATGAAAAAAAATGCTCCAAGTCACCTTTGATTAGAGAAATGCAAATCAAAACATCTCTGAGGTACCACCCCACACCTATCAGATTGGCTAATGTGACAGAAAAGGAAAATGACAAATGTTGGAGGGGATGTGGGAAAACTGAGACACTAATGTATTGTTGGTGAAGTTGTGTACTGATTCAGACTTTCTGTAGAGCGATTTGGAACTATACCCAAAGGGCTTTAAAACCGTGCATACCTCTTGACCAAGCAATACCACTACTAGGTCTGTATCCCAAAGACAAAAAACAAAAAGGAAAAAGACCTGTATGCACAAAAATATTTATAGCAACTCTTTTAGTGGTGGCAATGAAATGGAATTTGAGGGGATGCCCATCACTTGGCAAATAACTGAACAAATTGTGGTACACGATTGTGATGGAATACTATTGATGGGCAGCATGCTCTCAGAAAAATCTGGAAAGACACACATGAACTGATGCAAAGTAAAATGATCAGAACCAGTAGAACATTGTGTAAAGTAACAGCAATATCATATGATGATCAACTGGGAATGATTTAACTATTCTCAGCAGTACAGTGATCCAAGACAATTCTGAAGGACTTATGATGAAAAGTGCCCAACTCCAGATAAAGAACTGATGAAGTCTGAATGGAGATCAAAGCATGTTTATGTTCTTTATTTCTCTTTTTTTTTTGTCTTTTTTCTTTCACAATGTGACTAACATGGAAATATGTTTTGCATGACTGTACATGTATAACCTCTATCAAATTACTTGCTTTCTCAATGAGGGGTTGGGAGAAGGAGGGAGAGAATGTGAATTCAAAAATGTTTAAAAACAAATGTTAAAAATTTTTACATGTAATTGGAGAAAAATAAAATATTAAATTAAAACAAAAAAGAAAAATATAGGATTCATGTTAGTATATACCTGGCTTTCTTTTTCTTCTTTATCAGAAATTCTAAGAGTGACTACTCCCTTACCACCAAGGTGCCCATCATTTCCACTAGAACACTCAAGTTTGCCAGCTCTGTAGGTCTGCATAGTTTGCACAAAATAGATTCCTTTTTTTCCACAGCATAAACCAGATCAAACAAAGCAGGCCTTTCTTGTTTCCTTGCTAAGGAGATGTCTGTGTGCATTGTATTCAGCTGTGGTCAGCGTGTTAAACATAGATAAAATAAGCAGGTAAGGTAGGTTTAGGTAGGGTTTTGCAGTTATTTTAGTGCATTATTAACTTACAAATTACATTTAGTATTTGTGTTAAATTTAAGGCTCTGTATTTTTTTGTTGTAAATCAAACTCATCTTGCCTTTTATAGATTGGAACAAGCAAAAGAGGCAGAATCCAAGGATGCTTTGAAAGATCTAGTTAATTTGATCACTTCTCTAACAACATATGGTGTCAGTGAACTAAAAGCAGCTGGTATTACCACAGGGGCACCATTTTTATTGCCTGGATTTGCAGTTCCCCAGCCTGCAGGAAAAGGTGAGTCAGTTTATTTTTATCCAGATGCACTTAGAGAAATAAAAATGTAATTTAAATATATTTGTTGTCATTAGTATTATACATAAGAAACCAGTTTTAAAAGTATTTAGCAAAATTTGCATATTTTATTTTATTGATTACTTCAAATTAAAAAATAATTTAGTAGACATTATAGCTGACTCAAATGTTATAAAGTGAGTTTATATGGAATTATACAAAATTTAAATTTAACTGTTGTTGGTGTTGTTATTAGTCTTTTTTTCTAGAGACTAGCTCTGCCTCTCTCGCCCAAGCTGGAAGGGTAGTGGCCATTCACAGGTCCAGTTCTGCTACTAATTGGCTCCATTTCTGACCTGGGCCAGTTGTCACCTCCTCTGGCAGCCTGAATTCTCCCCCACTGCAGAGGCTTGCCATATTGGTGTCTCACCTAGTGTGGCTGCCTGATCAGCCTTAGCCCACTGCAGGTTAGAACTCCCAAGCTCACGGGATCCAGTAGCCTCAGCCTTCCAAGTAGCAGAGATTACAGGTGAATGACTCCCATGAATGAGTGCTGGACCTGGACTCAGGGAGACCTGACTTCAAATTCTGCCTCAGACGGAGATGATGTGACCCAGTGTGACCCTGGAAAGTCAATTAACCTTTCTGGGCTTTAGGTGCTCTGTAAAATGGGATGATGAGAGCACCTACCTCCCAGGGTTCATGTGATGATTGAATGGGATAATATTTGTAAAGCCTTTACAAACTCTAAAGTTCTATATAAATGCTAGTTATTGTTGGGGTTACTACTTTTAGAAATTTGTTTTAAAATTGATAATTTGGCATGATAACTAGAGAACTGGCCTAGGAACTGGGAAGACCTGGGTTCAAGTTCCTCTTCTGACAAATATAAAGTTATTAATAAAAATCTATACCAAGCGGGGAAGGGGGGATGAAGATAGGCTTCATGCACGGGTTGGTATTTGATCTGCATTTTAAAGCAGAGACACTCTACATAACCATGTGTACACTTTGTATTACAATATTTTTTTAATTCTTTAAGCCTTTGCATATGAGTTACATATATACATTTAGTTAATTGACTTTTATTAATTAAGTCATGAATTACACTTCTGTGTCTCTTGTATACACTCCCTTCCAACATCTCTTGTGTGCATTCTCTTTTCTCTTCTGATGCTGCCACCCCTCTAGTGTAGGCCCTCATCACCTCCCACCCGGATCATTGCAGTAGCACGCCGGTGGGTCTCTCCCCACTCTAATCCATCCTCCGTTCAGATGCCAAAGTGATCGTCCTAAAGTGGCCACATCACCCTCATGGGCTGAATAAGTGCCCTATCCTCTGTTTAGCATTCAAAGCTCTTCATAACCTATCATCCATACCCACTAATCCTCATTCTCCACCTTTCCAGTCTTCTGACATTTTACCTCCCTCCCTCTGCTCTGTAACCTAGTGACACCGCCCTTTTTGTGTTCCTCCCATAAGATGTGACATTTCCCAGCTCCAGGCATTTTCACTGGCTATTTTTTTTTTGATGAGGCAGTTGGGGTTAAGTGACTTGTCCAGGGTCACACAGCTAGTACGTGTCAAATGTCTGAGGCCAGATTTGAACCCGGGTCCTCCTGACTCCAGGGCTGGTGCTCTATCCACTGCACCACTCAGCTCCTCCTTCCTTGGCTATTCTTAATGGCTGGGAAGCTCTTCTTCCTCATCTCTACCTCCTGGATTACCTGTCTTCTCTCAAGTTCTGACTAAAACCCCACCTTCTCCAGAAAGCTTTTCCTGATTTTCCTTAATTCTGTTGCCTTCCTTCTATGGATTATCATTCATTTGTTCTGTGTACAGCTTGTTTGTACATAGTTTTTTATGTTGTCTTCCCCATTAGACTGTGAGCTCCTTGAGAGCCAAGACTTGTGTTTTGCCTTTCTTCATTTTCCTAATACTTTAGACAGTGTCCGGCACCTAATGGAAGATTAATAAATGTTTATTGATGAACTGGCTGTATTATTACCTCTCTGTAGGTAACTCCCAAATCTGTATCGGTAGTTCCAGCTTCTCCCCAGAATTCCAATCCCAAATTTCTAATTGCAACTAGATAATTTGTACATAGATATCTCATGTCACCCCTCTACTCAAAAGCCTTCAGCATTCACTGTACCCTAAAGTGTAAAGCACAGAATCTTTGTGCTAACATGTAAGACCTTTCACAGTCTGAGTTCAGCCATCCTTTCCTGCTTTCTCATTATGCTCCTCTGTACGCGTGCTTTCTTTTGGGCAAACTGAACTATGTTCCCCCTCTTGTTCTCATCCTGCTTTCTTCTGTTTCTTCCCACTTTACCTCCCAATTCCTTGAAATAAATGATATCCTTCCCAACACCAGCTTCTATATGCTAAGCCTTTCCTCCTTTAAGACCCAAAGTGGGTACTATGAATCTTTTCTTGACTTCCCCAATAAAATGCATGTCTCTTTCTGTCGTGTTATAGGACTGTTCCTGGACTTCTCCTTTGAACTTAGTTTGTTTTCTTATATCTATAAATAAGCACATATGCTAGGCGTTCCGTGGCCTGTCCCTGTGTCACACAAAATTGCTGTTGTGCATCTGGGCTTTTAAGAGTGTATTATTTTAAGTAAAGCTGGATTGTTCATTTTAAAGATTAGCTAATTTTTAGTTCCTTTGGTTTGAAAAGTGAAAATAGTGTCCTTGATGATTGAGTATTGTTACCATTAAAAAATTTGTAATGTGTACATCCTAATGAAATGTATTGGGTACGCTTATGGGTTTTATAGTTTTTTGACTTTCCTTCTGTTAGCTATTTAAGAGTACATATGTCTTTATATATCCAGTTTGATGAATTAAGTCATTGATTCAAAAATATTTCATAAGTACTTATTACATGCCAGGCATTGGGAATATCAACACAACAATGCCAAGATAAGATGTATATTGATAAGTAAATACAAAATTTATAGAAAGTAAATACTGAACAATTTAAGGGAGAACAACTGGGAAGATAAGGATAGGCCTCATCTAGGAGGTGGAATTTGATCCGACCCTTTTTAGAACCTAGAGATTTTAAGAGGCCAAGGTGAAAAATGGTCAAAGGATATAAACAAAGAATTCTCCAAAAAAAAAAAATTCAAACTTGTCAACCATATGAAAGAGTGTTCCAAATCACTGATAAGAACAATGCAAATAAAAATAAACCCTGAAGTTTTACTTCATATCCAGCAAATTGGCCAAGGTGATAAAAGAGGGGAATAATTAATGTTGGAAAAAGGCATGCTAATTAGTACATTCATTCTGAAAAGCAATTTGGAATTATGCAAATAAAGTTGCTGAAATGGTTATACTTTTTTGACCCAGAGATTCTAATGCTGGATATACATCCCAAGGAAGCCATTAATTTAAATATATATATACATAAACACACACACACACACACACACACACACACACACACACACACACACA